>NC_057710.1:107529882-107640849 GCF_004010195.1 Chiloscyllium plagiosum
GGGGTGTGTGTGGGGGTGTAGTGCAATAGTAGTCACCTGTAATGTGACATGAACCCAAGGTCCCAGTTGAGGCCCTCCCTATGGGTATGGAACTTAGCTATCAGCTTCTGCTCGGCCACTTTCCGCTGTTGCCTGTCCCGAAGTCCGCCTTGGAGGATGGTCACCTGAAGATCCGAGGTCGGATGTCCTGGACCGCTGAAGTGTTCTCCAACTGGGAGGGAACCCTCCTGTCTGTTGATTGTTGTGCGGTGCCCATTCATCCATTGCCGTAGCCTTTGCTCGGTTTCTCCAATGTACCATGCCTCAGGGCATCCTTGTCTGCAACGTATAAGACAGACAACGTTGGCTGAGTCACATGACTACCTGCCATGTACAAGGTGGGAGGTGTCCCCACGTGTAATGGTGGTATCCATGTCCACACTCCGACACATCTTGCAACGCCTACAGTGATAGGGTTGTATGGAGTTGTCCTGAGAGCTGGGCAGCTTGCTATGAACAATGATCTGTTTGAGGTTTGGCGGTTGTTTAAAGGCGAGAAGTGGAGGTGCAGGGAAGGTCTTGGCGAGGTGCTCATCCTCATTGATAATGTGTTGCAGGTTGCACGAAGAACATGGCGTAGTTTTTCAGCTCCTCGGAAATACTGAATAACAAAGGGTACCCTGTCGGTTGCAGCACGTGTCTATCTCCTGAGCAGGTCATTACTGTTCCTTGCTGTGGCACGTTGGAACTGGTGGTCAATGAGTTGAACATCATACCCCCTTCATATAAGGGCATCCTTGAGTACTTCCAGGTGCCCGTCACGTTCCTCCTCATCGGAGCAGATCCGGTGTACGCGTAGGGCTTATCCATAGGGGATGGCTGTTTTAATATGTTTCGGGTGGAAGCTGGAGAAGTGTAGCATTGCAAGGTTGTCTGAGGGTTTGCGGTAGAGTGTGGTGCTGAGGTGTCCATCCTTGATGGAGATGCATGCGTCCAAGAATGAGACTTCATTCTACTGTTACTTAGTTTAAATAAGCAGTCAGAAATGTCTGAGCCCAACATTCAGCTTGACAGATTTAACCATAACACCTTAAGAAATGGGAGCAGGAGTAGGCCATTTGGCCCTTTGAGTCTGCTGTTCTCTGCAATAGGATCATGGCTGATCTGACGTTCCTCACATCCACTTTCCTGCCCTTTTCCCATGACTCTTCTTTCCCTTACTGATCAAAAATCTATCTATCTATTTATCTATCTCAGACAAGGACTCAACCCCCATGGCTCTCTGTGGAAAGGAATTCCAAAGACTCTCAACAGCCTGAGAGAAGAAATTCTCCCTCATCTCAGTTTTAAACAGGTGCCCTTTAATACCAAGACTATGCCCTCTGGTCTTACACATGGAACATTTTCAAATTTATACTAGAAGCACTTCTTACAATACAATTGTTAATTCTCATTTTATCAATATAACAAAGATTTTAGATTAACTTTCAATATTTATAAACATTCTTGTTGCTTTATAATCAAACTAATAATCAACTAGATAACTTATTTCACACTTAGCTTGCTCTGCATGTGATGACCTTTCCAAAATAATACATTGAAGTTCAAATTGGTCTCAGCAGCATCACAGAATGGGCAAAAGCAAACAAACGTGCAACTTTATAGTTTGGTCTTTTTTAGTTTCTATTAAAATAAATGATAAAGAATATCAGATTTAGTGTAAAAGAGGATGCTGATTCAGTATCACCCATTTTATGTTATGGCTGCAGTCCAACTCCAAAACCATTTAGTCAGTAAAACTGCAAAATCAATTGTTTCTACAGTCACTCAAGTACCTTTTTATAAAAATGTGGTTTGTTTCAATCTTATGTGCATAGTTAAAATGGCACCAGCATATGAACTAGCCTTCAGCGTAATTTGTTTGTTTGACTGGTGTCTTTTCTATACCATGTGTGTGTTTGGCTGTCACACTTTTTCCAAAACTAGTACTGTGAGAAAAATCTACTAACAGCTTTTTCAAACAAGCAAAAATACTGCCTGGTCTTTTTTTCCCCTGAGGATAAAGCTTGTGCCATGTATTTTGGATGTAGCAATCTGGCTTTTAACCACCCTCTGAAATGGTACACAGAATATTTCAACTTGAATGGAACCGCAGTCTCACACATTACAACAGACATGGTGTTTAATATTGTGATAACCACTTACCACGAGCAAAATAAAACAAATAATTGCAACCGATTAGATACAGATTAATTTACAAGATCAAATTAACAGTGTATATCTTCTTCTGTTAAATACAACAACCATGCTAAGTCTAGCATGATTTTCAAGAACAACACAAGGCAACTGCATCTTTAGAATGCATTTCATAGTCCCCCCTCCATTGTTAGTGGGACAGATAGGAGGTTTTGTGGGAACGAGAGAGAATCACGATTGGTTTGTTGCCTCCCGGGTGCTAGGGTTCTGTGATGTCTCTGATTGTGTTTTCGGGATCCTTGAGGGGAAGGGGGAGCAGCCCCAAGTCGTACTCCACATAGGCACTAATGACATAGGCAGGAAGAAAGGTGGGGATCTAAGGCAGAAATTCAGGGAGCTAAGTTGGAAGCTTAGAACAAAGAGAGTTGTACTCTCTGGATCGTTGCCCGTGCCACGCGCAATGAGGAACAGGGAGAGCGCGGAGCTGAACACATGGCTGCAGGGATGGTGCAGGGGGGAGGGTTTTGGATTCTTGGATAATTGGAGCTCTTTCTGGGGAAGGTGGGACCTCTACAAACAGGATGATCTTCACCTGAACCAGAGGGGTATCAATATCCTGGGGGGGCGGGAATTTGCTCATGCTTTCGTGGGGGGGGGTTTAAGCTAATGCAGCAGGGGGACGGGAACCTGAATTCGTTCCAGTGCACAGGAGGTTGAAGGTAGTCAGGTCAGGGATAGGTTCACAAGGTCACGAGAGGGCATCAGCAACTAGGATGTTGGCTTGAAATGTGTGTACTTCAATGCCAGGAGCATCCGGAATAAGGTGGGTGAACATGCAGCATGAGTTTGTTCCTGGGATTTCAATGTTGTGGCCACTTCAGAGGCATGGCTAGAGAAGGCACAGGAATGGCTGCCTGTTGGGGGAGGGGAGTTGGTGTGGCATTGTTAATCAAGGGTATTATTACAGCAGCTGAGAGAACGTTTGAGGACTCATCCACTGAGGCAGTTTGGGCTGAGGTTAGAAACAGGAAAAGAGAGGTCACCTGTTGTGAGTTTTCTATAGGCCTCTGAATTGTTCCAGGGATGTAGAGGAAAGGATAGCAAAGATGATTCTCGATAGGCGCGAAAGTAACAGGGTAGTTGTTATGGGAACTTTAACTTCCCCAATATCAACTGGGAATACAATTGTTCAAGCACTTTAGATGGGTCAGTTTTTGTTCAATGTATGCAAGAAGATTTTCTGACATAGTATGTAGATAGGCCAACAAGGGGCAATGCCATATTGGATTTGATACTGGGGAATAAACTCGGCCAGGTGTTAAATTTGGAGGTAAATGAGCACTTTAGATAGTGACCATAATTCCGTTACGTCTACAATAGCAATGGGCAGGGATAGGTACATACCACAAGGTATAACTGGGGGAAAAGGCAATTATGATGTGATTAGGCAAGATTTAGGATGCATAGGATGGGGAAGGAAACTGCAGGGGATGGACACACTTGAAATGTGGAGCTCATTCAAATAACAGCTACTGTGGGTCCTTGATAAGTATATACCCTATTAGGCAGGGAGGTGGTTGTTGTGAGAAGGAGCCATGGTTTACGAAAGAAGTTGAAGCTCTTGTCAGGAGGAAGAGGAAGGCTTTTGTGAGGATGAGATGTGAAGGCTTGAGTGTTATAGGTTAGCCAGAAAAGATGTAAAGAGCCAGGGGTGGACATGAGAAGTGGCTGGCGGATAGGATCAAGGTCTTCTATAGGTGTATCAGGAATAAAAGAATGACTAGAGTAAGATTAGGGCCAATCAAAAATAGTAGTGGAAAGTTGTGTGTGGAATGTGAGGACATAGGGAATGTGCTTAATGAATACTTTTCGTCAGTATTCACTTTGGAAAAGGGCAATGTTAGTGAGAATACAGACATACATTCTATAGGGTTAGATGGGATCCAAGTTGACAAAGAGGAGGTTTTAGCAGTTTTGGAAGATCTGAAAATAGACAAGACTCCTGGGCCAGATGGCCCTTGGATTCTCTGGGAGGCCAGACAGGAGATTGCAGAGCCTTTGGCTTTGATCTTTTTGTCATCATTGTCGACAGGAGTAGTGCCAGCAGACTGGAGGATAACAAACGTTGTTCCCTTGTTTGAGAAGGGGACTCGGTAAAAACAATAACTGCAGATGCTGGAAACCAGAGTCTAGATTAGCATGGTGCTGGAAAACCACAGCAGTTCAGGCAGCATCCAAGGAACAGTAAAATCGACATTTCGGGCAAAAGCCCTTCATCAGGAATACAGGCAGAGAGCCTGGTGGAGAGATAAAAGGGGGCTTGGGTCAACCCTGGAAATTGTAGGCAAGTGAACTTTATTGCGGTTGTGGGTAAGGTGTTGGAAAAGGTTAAATGAGATAGGATTTATAATCGTCTTGAAAGGAATAATTTGATTGGGGTAGTCAACACGGTTGTGAAGGGTAGGTCATGCCTCACTAACCTTACTGAGTTCTTTGAGAAGGTGACAAAACAAGTGGATGAAGGTAAAGCGGTTGATGTGGTGTATATGGACTCAGTAAGGCATTTGATAAGGTTCCACATGGTAGGCTATTGCACAAAATACAGAGTTTCAGGATTGAAGGTGATTTAGCGGTTTGGATCCAAAATTGTCTAGCTGAAAGAAGACTTGGTGGTGGTTGATGGGAAATGTTCATCCTGGAGCTCAGTTACCAGTGGTGTGCTGCAAGGATCAGTTTTGGGGCCACTGCTTTTGTTATTTTTATAATGATCTGGATGTGGGCGTAGAAGGATGGGTTAGTTAACTTGTGGATAACACAAAGGTAGGCAAAGTTGTGGATGGTGCCGCAGGATGTTGTGGGTTACAGAGAGACATAGATAAGATGCAGAGCTGGGCTGAGAAGTGGCAAATGGAGTTTAATGCGGAAAAGTGTGAGGTAGTTCACTTCAGAAAAAATAACAGGAATGCAGAGTACTGGGCTAATGGTAATATTCTTGGCACTGTAGATGAACAGAGAGATCTCAATGTCCAGATGCATAAATCCCTGAAAGTTGGCACCCAGGTTAATAGGGTTGTTAAGAAGGCATATGGTGTGTTGGCATTTATTTGTCGAGGGATTGAGATTCGGAGCACGAGGTCATGCTTCAGCTGTACAAGACACTGGTAAGGCCGCACCTGGAGTATTGCGTGCAGTTCTGGTCACCACATTATAGGAAGGATGTGGAAGCTTTGGAAAGGATTCGGAGGAGATTAATAGGATGTTGCCTGGTATGGAAAGGAAGGTCTTAGGAGGAAACTGAGGCTGTTTTAGTTGGAGAGAAGAAGGTTGAGAGGTGGCTCAATCGAGACATATAGGATAATCAGAGGATTAGATAGGATAGACAGTGAGAGCCTTTTTCCTTGGATGGTGAAGGTTAACACAAGGGGACATAGCTTTAAATTGAGGTGTGATAGACTTAGCATAGATATTAGGGGTAGTTTCTTCACTCAGAGTAGTAGGGGCATGGAATAGCCTGCCTGCAACAGTAGTAGACTCGCCGCCGTTAAGGGCATTTAAATGGACATTGGACATACATATGGATAATAATGGACCAATGTAGGTTAGATGGGCATCAAATTACTTTCATAGCTCGGCGCAACATCGAAGACCGAAGGGCCTGTACTGCGCTGTAACGTTCTATACTCTATGTACAGAATGGAAACAGATCTTTCAGTCCAACATGCCGACCAGATACCCCAACCTAATCTAGTCCCACTTGCCAGCACCCAGCCCATATTCCTCCAAACCCTTCCTATTCATATACCCATTCAGATGCCTTTTAAAATGTTGCAATTATACCAGCGTCCACCACTTTCTTTGGCACCTCCTTCCATAGATTTACGACCCTCGACAAGAAAACGTTGCCCCTTAGGTCTCTTTTATATCTTTCACCTCTCACCGTAAACCTAGGCCTTCTCGTTGTGGACTCCACCACCCCAGGAAAAGACCTTGTCTATTTGCCCTATCTATTCCCCTCAAGATTTTATAAACCTCTATAAGGTCACCCCTCAGCCTCCAACGCTCCAGGGAAAACAGCCCCAGCCTATTCAGCCTCTTCCTATAGCTCAAATTCTCCAATCCTGGCAACGTCCTTGTGAACCTTTTCTGAACACTTTCAAATTTCACAACATCCTTCTAATAGGAAGGAGACCAGAACTGCACGCAATATTCCGAAAGTGGCCTAACTAGCCTCCTGTACAGCCGCAACATGACCTCCCAACTCCTGTACTCAATACTCTGACCAATAAAGGAAAGCATACCAAACACCTTCTTCACTATCCTATCTACCTGCGACTCTACTTCAAGGAGCTATGAACCTGCACTTTAAGGTCTCTTTGTTCAGCAACACACCCCAGGACAATTCCATTAAGTGTACAAATCCTGCTAAAATTTGCTTTCCCAAAATGCAACACCTCGTATTTATACTCCATCTGCCACTTCTCAGCCCATTGGCCCATCTGATCAAGGTCCCGCTGTAATCTGTGATAACCTTCTTCGCTGTCCACTACACCTCCAATTTTGGTGTCACCTGCAAACTTACTAACTATACTCCTTGTGATCACATCCAAATCATTTATATAAATGACAAAAATAGAGGACCCAGCACTGATCCTTGTGGCACTCCACTGGTCACAGACCTCCAGTCTGAAAAATAAACCTCCACCCTCTGTTTTCTACCTTTGAGCCAGTTCTATATCCAAATGGCTAGTTCTCCCTGTATTTCATGAGATCTAACCTTGCTAACCAGTCTCCCATGGGGAACCTTGTCGAACGCCTTACTGAAGTCCAGATAGATCGCGTCCACCACTCTGCTCTCATCGGTCCACTTTGTTACTTCCTCAAAAAAACGTAATCAGGTTCGTGAGACACAATTTCCCACGCAGAAAGCCATGCTGACTAACCCTGACCAGTCCTTGCCTTTCCAAATATATGTAAATCCTCTCCCTCAGGATTCCCTTCATACCACAGATGTCAGGCTCACCAGTCTATAGTTCCCTGGCTTTTCCTTACCCCCTTTCTTAAATAGTGACACTATGTTTGCCAACCTCCAGTCTTCTGGCACCTCACCTGTGACTATCGATGGTACAAATATCTCAGCAAGGGGTCTAGCAATCACTTCTCTAGCTTCCCACAGAGTTCTAGGGTACACATGATCAGGTCCTGGGGATTTATTCACCTTTCTGTGTTTCAAGACATCCAGCACTCCCTCCTCTGTAATATGGACATTTTAAAGATGTCACCATCTATTTCCCTACATTCAATATCTTCCATGTCCTTCTCCACAGTAAACACTGATGCTAAATACTCATTTAGTCCGCCATCTCCTGCAGCTTCACACAAAAGCCGCCTTGCTGACCTTTGAGGGGCACTATCCTCTCCCTAGATACCCTTTTGTCCTTAATGTATTTGAAAAAACCCTTTAGATTTTCCTTAACCCTACTTGCCCTCCTGATTTCCCTCTTAAGTATACTCCTACTGCCTTTATACTCTTCTCAGGATTCACTCGATCTATCCTGTCTATACCCAACATATGCTTCCTTTTTTTTCTTAGCCAAACCCTCAATTTCTCTAGTCATCCAGCATTCCCTATACCTACCAGCCTTTCCTTTAAACTTGCAGGGTGAAATATCATGGTGATTTTAACAGTGAAGGACAGACCTATCTAACAGTAGTTAAATAGTGGTGGGTAGCACACAACTCCAAATATTGCTAGAAAAAAATAGATATTTTGTTGATTTTTTTTGGCTTGCTCTCATTACTACACTTCACAAGAAACACCAATGTAATGGAAAAAAACAACATTTAGACTACAGAGGAACCTCAATTATCAAGCATTCAATTATCCGAATATTGGATTATCCAGCAAGATTGCAAGGTCCCGATGCCTGGCTAAACTATGTTATCCGGCATTCGATTATCCGGAATTCAAATAACCGAATGAAATACTCCCCACCCGTGTCCTTCAAATGATCTCGGTTCTTCTGTATATGAAATGAAAGTGATGATTGGTTGGTAAGTGGACTGATAGAAGCAATGCCATGGAGAATGCATTAGTTAGATGACTGACAGTTAACTGCTAATTGTTTAAATTCTGAACGAAGCAAGTTGACTCTGATCCTTCAAAGCACTGCTGTGAGAAATGAACCAAAGAATGACTGTCACCTATTTTATTGAGTTGTATATGATGTTACTTATATACATGTTATTTCTGTCTGCACAAGCCCTGTTCCCTGCAGCTTCTGTTAGGGATAAGAGTGTCACACAGCGTGCACACTGGCAACTCTAAATTATGGTCAGCGTAACTATTAACACACTCGGGATTATTTAGCAAAGATTGTCCAATCATGAAAATGTACTTATTTTTACCTTGGGCTGATTGGACACAGTCAGCGCCTTGTTTGTTACAAATCGCTGAAGGGATATATGATTTGACACATTTGCTAGTCCTTGAGCATACAGTCTACACAAACTGCGTCATGCCAGCAGTGAAGCTCAACATCACATAACTCATTTACATGATTCATCGTGCCTTTTTGGCTTGACTACAACATCCTGTTGGTGGTAAACAGCATTCGTGTTGCCACAGCATAGTAACCACATGCAACAGCTACTTTCACCTATTACTCAAGTTTTAAACAGAGCTTGGTATTTAACGGTCAGCCATCATCCAACTGGTGCATTCTTCATGAAAGCATCTCTACACATCACAGGGCACTTGCCAATCAATCAGCACTTTCCTCTCATATACTGTAAATGCTGTTCTCCCTTTATGTTGGTGTCTCTTGTGCATTGTCCTGCACAAACGGTTTCAACACAATGCTTCTTCTTGCAGCACTGAGTGGTTTGTTCACTAGCTTGCCAGCATTTTAGATCAGTAAGTACATCAACCTATAGCTTCTCTACCATGTAGCTGACTCGCATATAGTAACAGCTCATTACCTCTCCACATATTGCTGATGAGTAAATGGTGGCTGCCGTCTTCGATTCAATTCGTCTCTTACTAATTGCCGGGCCTCGGACACCTAGTAATGGTAGTGAGATACAAGCAGTGGTCAACATTGCAAGTGAAGCAATAGATGAATCATTCTTATTGAAGCTTAATATTAAAGGTAAACAAGTCAATATTTCATCACTCTCTAGAACAGTGGAAAATCACAGGTCAGGCAATCCAAGTATACACAGAGTCCTACAGATATGCACCTTGGAAACAGATCCTTAGTTCATGAGCACCACTTGGCAACTGACCTCATTATAGTCACAATCCGAACACAGCCAAAATAATTGGAAGCCAAGAGGGAAGGCAACATAACATTATTAATAAAAGTGTAGCATTAAGGAGTCTGGCAAAACTGAGTCAATTGGAATCAATAGAAAAATTCTCCACAGGCTAGAGTTGTACCTGTGGAACAAAAAGAAGGCTGGTTATGGTTAATTGGGACCAAACATCCCCTATCCCTAAGGCATCACTACAGGAGTTCCTCAGGCTAGTGTCCTAGGCTAACCATCTTCAGCTGCTTGAGCATCAATATTCCTTCCAACATAAAGTTAAAAGCTGAGATGTTTACTGGTTCTTACATCACACTCAGGTCAATCTGCAAATCCTCAGATAATAGAAATACTAGAGGGCAGCAAACATTTAAGGGGATACTTAAAGCTGTACAGGCTGATACATTCCAACGACAAAGAAATATTCCAAATGCCAGACCCACTGCCCTTAGTTTGTTCACCAAGTTGAAGATAGTATCAAATTAAAATCTACATGCTATAGATAAATGGGTATTGATACTGTACTTTGGTTTCCCCACAATATTTGATAAGGTACCACATCCAAAGCTATTGCTGAAAATAAAAATTTACGGTGTAAGGAGTAACCCACAGCATGGACAGAAGATTGGCTGGCTCACAGGAAGCATAGAGAAGGCATACATGGCTTATTTTCAGGTTGACAAAATATAATGAGTAATGCACCACATGGCCTCAACATTTTACAATTTGTATAAATTACATAGATGAAGGGACCAAAACTAATTCAAGGTTGCTAAATTATACATCAACAATCTGGACAAAGGAACTGAGGGCATTGCTACTATGTTCGCAGATTTCACAAAGACAGATGGACGGGAGAAAGTGAGAAATGCAGATGCTGGAGATAAGAGTCGAGAGTGTGGTGCTGGAAAAGCACAGCAGGTCAGGCAGCATTTGCAGAGCAGGAGAATCGACGCAGAGGGCGATGCAGAGTTGGAGGCTTAGGACAGGAATAATGTGGGGGGAGGGGAAATGAGGAAGCTGTTGAAATCCACATTCATATGCCCTCCTCCAGGCGTTGGGTAGTAACGGTTTGGCGGTGGAGGAGGCCCAGGACCAGCATGTCTTTGGTGGAGTGGAAGGGGGAGTTGAGGTGTTCAGCCACGGGGCGATAGGGTTGGTGGATACGGGTGTCCCAGAGATGCTCTCTGAAATGATCCGCAAGAAGGCTTCATGTCTTCCCAATGTAGAGGTGACCATATTGGGTGCAGCAGATACAGTAGAGGACAGACAGGTAGTGCTGATGGAGCAGGGAAGCTGCAGAGGACTTGGAAAGGCTAGCAGGGTGGGCAAAGTGGCAGATGGAATACCAATGTGGGAAATCATGATTTGGGAAAGTGTGATGTACAAGCTTTGGTAGGAAAAATAGAGGTGTCGACTATTTTCTAAATGGGGAAAGCGCTTTGGAAATCCAAAGCACAAAGGGACTTGGGAGTCCTAATTCAGGGTTCTATTAAGGTTAACATTCAGGTTCAGCTGGCAGTTAGGATGGCAATGCAATGTGAGCATTCATATCAAGAGGACTAGAATACGAGAGCAGAGATGTACTGCTGAGACTATATAAAGCTCCGGTCAGACTGTGTTTAGAATATTGTGAGCAGTTTCGGGCTGTGGATCTAAGGAAGAATGTGATGGTATTGGAGGGGATCCAGAGAAGTTTTACAAGAATAATCCCAGAAATGAAGGGCTTATCATATGATGAGCAGTTGAGGACTGGGTCTGTACTCAATGGAGAATAGAAGGATGAAGGGAGATCTCATTGAAGCTTACAGATTGCTGAGAGACCTGGATAGAATGGATGCAGAAAAGATGTTTTCACTATTAGGAGAGACCAGGGCCTGAGGGCTCAGCCTCAGAGTGAAAGAATGACCCTTTAGGAGATAGATAGGTTCTTGATTAGTATGGCAATCAAGAGTTATGGGGTTGAGAAACATATCAGCCATGCTAAAAGGGTGCAGCAGAGTTGATGATCTAATTCTGCTCCTATATCTTATAGTCTAAATTCGTTGATGATAAAAAGACAGGTAGTAAAGTAAATAGTGAAGAGAATACAAGGCTACAAAAGCATAAACATGAATTAAGTGACTCAGCTAAAAATCTCATGAATGTAGTAGAAAGTGAGAAAGTACAAAGTCATACAGCACAGAAACAGACTCTTCAATCCAACTAGTCCACACCGACCATGTTCCCAAACTAAACTAGTCCCACCTGCCTGCTCCTGACCCATATCTCTCCAAACCTTTCCTTATCCAACTGTCTTTTAAATGTTGTAACTGTACCTGCATCCACCACTTTCTCTGGCAGTTCATTCTACACATGAACCACCCTCTGTGTAAAAACATTGCCCCTCATATACCTTTTAAAACTTACTCCTCTCACTTTAAAAATATACTCCCTAGTTTTGAGCTCCCCCACTCTCGGGAAAAGACTCATCTTATCTATGCCCCTCATGATTTCATAAACATCGATAAGGTCACTCCTCAACCTCCTACGCTCCAGTGAAAAAGCTCTCAGCTTATGCATCCTATTTTTATACCCCAAATGCTCCATTCCCATCAAGATCCTGGGAAATCTTTTCTGAACCCTCTCCAATGTAATATCCTTCTTATAGCAAGACAACCAGAACTGCACACAGCATTCCAAAAGAGGCCTCACCAACGTTCTGTACAATCTCAATATGACATCCTAACTCCTATACTCAAAAAGTCTGAGCAATGAAGGCAAGCGTGTTAAACACCTTCTTAACCAACCTGTCTACATGTGATACAAACTTCAAAACAATTATGTACCTGAACCCCTAGGTCTCTCTGTTCTACAACACTAAATAGAGTTAATGGTGGTTGTCCTTTCGCTACAACTGGGGGTTTCGAGACTAGAGGATACAGAGGAGAGAGATTTAACAAAGACATGAGAACTTTTATTTTTACACAGAGGGGTGGTTCGCGTTTAGAATGAACTGCCAGAGGAAGTGGTGGATGCAGGTACAGTTACAACATTTAAAAGGCACTTGGAAAACTATATGAATAGGAAAGGTTTGGAAGGATATGGACCAGGAGCAGGCAGGTGGGACTAGTTTAGTTTGGAATTATGTTCAGCATGGACTGGTTGGACTGAAGGATCTGTTTCCATGCTGTATGACTCCCCAGGGCCCTACCACTAATTGCATAATTGTATAAATCCTGCACTTGTTTGTTTTGCTTGGAAACTATTTAGAAATGTGCTTCACGTTCTGTAAATAGAGTACAGTTGATGGGAAGCAAAGTGTTGTGAGGTGACAGCTTCATAATAAAAAAACTCTTACGCTACTGGATAGAATTCAATTTGTTTTTGGCCAATGCAAAAAAAACGCATAACAACAGATCACCAGACAATTTCCAGCAACAACTTCTCTTCTTGTCACTTCAATGCTGAAGACTGCAGTAATCTACTTATCATTGCCCTTCTCTACATTACCTGAGTGCTGCTGTTTAGAGAGTCTTAAACACACTCTCATACATCTTTCATTGCAGAGATATAGATTTAAGGATTTAAATAAGCAATGTCCTCTAGTCATACCACAAACCACCCGACATGCATGCAATCTCTCTTCTCCTTTAATCCTGACCTTGTACATTTACCATCACTTCAACTAGTTGGTGGCTGTGCCTTTATTCTTTACAAATATAATTTCTTGTCCACACTAACAGAAAGAATAAGAAAACTATCTAAATGGCGAGAGTTCCAGAGCTCCGAGATTAGAGAGACCTCGATGTCCTCATGCATGAATTGTTGTTGTGGACTAGGCCAGATCCCTCAAATCTCTTTAAGCAGGTAGCCCAGACAGTAACTTGGCTATTTGTTTAGCTAGGAGTATAGTGGATATTCCCAGTGTAATTTAGCTGGGTCAACTGCCAGGTTTTAAACAAACTTTATTTACAAAATTACGGAACGAGACACAAAGAACAGGAAATAGGATACCCAATAATTTATCCAATCCAAACCCGACCTAATGATGCTGTTCTGAAAAGATGTGCAACAGTCCCAATACACTCATCCCTTAGCACAAAAGGTAAAATCCAGCAAAGGCTTACAGTTTTCCAGGAGAGAGAAGTCCGGCAGCTTGTTTCACACATCCCCTGCTGTAACTGAACCAAAAAAGCCTCAGCTGCCAGGACTGGCCACTCCCTTTCATTAGGCAAAAGTGAGGATGGCAGATGCTGGAAATCAGAGTCTAGATTAGAGTGGTGCTGGAAAAGCACAGCAGGTCAGGCAGCATCCGAGGAGCAGGAAAAATCGACGTTTTGGGCAAAAGCCCTTCATCAGGAATGAAGGCAGGGAACCTCCAGGGTGGAGAGATAAATGGTGGGTGGGGGGAGCTAGGGAGAAGGTAGCAAAGAGTACAATGGGTGAATGGGTTTGGGGATGGAGGTGATAGGTCAGAGAGTAGGGTGGAGCGGATAGGTGGGAAGGATGATTGGCAGGTAGGACAGGTCATGGGGATGGTGCTGAGCTGGAAGGTTGGAACTGGGGTAAGGTTAGGAGGGGTGGGGAAAGAGGAAACTGGTGAAGTCCACATTGATGCTCTGGAGTTGAAGTTTTCCGAGGCAGAAGAAGAGGCGTTCTTCCTCCAGGCATCGGGTGGTGAAGGAGTGGCGGTAGAGGAGGCCCAGGACCTGCATGTCCTCAGCAGAGTGGGAGGGGAAGTTGAAATGTTGGGCCATGGGGCAGTGGGTTGATTGGTGCTGGTGTCCCAGAGATGTTCCCTACAGCGCCTCACCTTCCACCCTATCAACCTTCACATAAACCGCATCATCCGCCATTTCCGCCACCTCCAAACGGGCCCCACCACCAGGCATATATTTCCCTCCCCACCCCTTTCTGCAAAGACCGTTCCATCCGTGACTACCTGGTCAGGTCCATGCCCCCCAACAACCCACCCTCCCGCCCTGGCACCCTCCTCTGCCACTCTCATTGCAAAATCTGCGCCAAAATCTGCGCCCACACCTCCTCCCTCACCTCCATCCAAGGCCCCAAAGGAGCCTTCCACATCCATCAAAGTTTCTTCTGCACAACCACAAATGTCATTTATTGTATCCGTTGCTCCCGATGCGGTCTCCTCTACATTGGTGAGACTGGACGTCTTCTCACAGAGCGCTTTAGAGAACATCTCCAGGACTCCTGCACCAATCAACCACACTGCTCCGTGGCCCAACATTTCAACTCCCCCTCCCACTCTGCCGAGGACATGTAGGTCCTGGGCCTCCTCTACCACCGCCACTCCCTTATCATTTGATGCCTGGACGAAGAACGCTTCACCTTCTGCTTTGGAACACTTCAACCCCAGGGCATCAATGTGGACTTCACCAGTTTCCTCATTTCCCTTCCCCCCCACCTTACCCGAGTTCCAACCTTCCAGCTCAGCACCATCCTCATGCCCTGTCCTACCTGCTAAACTGCCTTCCCATCCCTGGAGGCTCCCTGCCTTCATTCCTGATGAAGGACTTTTGCCCGAAACAACGATTTTCCTGCTCCTCGGATGCTGCCTGACCTGCTGTGCTTTTCCAGCACCACTCTAATCTAGTCTTCCTTTCATTATACAGGTTATTTCTAAAACATGAAAGCCTTTGGCCTGAGATATCATCTGTTTATTAGAGGCAAATAAAAAGGGCCCCAATAAACCATTCATCTCTGCACCAACTCAGCCATTTTGGAGTCTGGACGGTTTTCCAATCCGTCTGAAAAAAATCAAAGACACAGTAACTTTGAGAAAAAGGACCAGCTTTGTGACATTGTGAGAGGTCAGTATTGGTGTACAGCTAAAACATTGTTGTTTATTATGAAGGGAAATTGAATACAAAAGTAGGGAGGTTAGACTTTATTTGTGCAGAGCAATGCTGAGTCACTTGGAATTTTTGTGTACAATACTGGTGCTACGAAAGCACTTCCTTCCTTCTCTGCAATAAATTCCATTCTCACTCAATTCCAATTGTTAGTGTGTTTAGCAAGCCACTGCATTTGCACAATTCACCCTACTCTGTGCACAGTCTTTTATCATGATGGTCAGTAGCACACATTAATAACTCAGATGCTGCCTGAATTGCTGTGCTCTTCCAGCACCACTGATCCAGAATCTGGTTTCCAGCATCTGCAGTCATTGTTTTTGCCACATTAATAACTATCCAAGTGAGCAATCTAAACCAAGGGGAGAGAAATGAAAGTGTGGGTTTAAAGGAATAAAGGCTTACACCGACACAGCACTTTTTACAGCAATGATGAGGAAATTCTGAAGTACTGTCACTTGAGGTGCAGAAAACATGGCAGACAATTCGTACACGGCAAGCTCCCACAAACAGTAACATGTCCATTGATTAATAACACTTTCTTAAAAAGGTTGAGGATTGAGAAACAGAGTGAACGTGTCTACTTTCTTTAAGTTAACACAATGGGATTTTTACTTCCATTTAAGAGGACAGATGGGCCTTCATCTTAACATCCATACAATATAGAGATCCTTCAGTCCTGCACTGAAGTGTCAGCCTATGCTTTATCTCCAAACCCATGGAAAGGGAGCCACAACTTTCTGACTCAGAAGCAAGGAGATGAGCACGTGAATACTCCAAGCTGACACTCCAAAGAAGGGAATTGCAGAGAAGAGCTGAGGCACCTGGAGATTCTGCCTTCAATCAGGAAATGAAGAGGCAGAAGATACATCAGACATCAAAAGGAGTACTGAATCATACAGGAGGAGATAAAAGGAGGGTGCACAGAGTTGACAAAGACCATTAGAGATTTGAGGCTGGGATTTTAAACAACAAATTTGGATCATGAAGCCGGTGTAAGAAAGAAGATGGGACTCAGTACAGGTCAGCAACTCAAAAAAACCACAGGGAAGCAGACAAATATACCCTTAAGTCCCAAAATTACCCAGGAAAACTAACTCAGGAGGAATGACCAATCAAATTAAGCCACTCTTGTAAACAGATTAGAAAGAATAGCTCTTGCAGACTGGGAGGAGAACAGGGCAGGGAGGGGAGAGGAATGTTGCTCAGCAGAGAGAATATTTTCAAACCTGTCAACAACAGAACACTGAGCTACCTATGAGCTAGGAAAACTCAATCACGGAGTAATATATTACCTATAAATGAATCTGATATCTCTGATTTAAGACTACATTTCTTCAGCAGCTAGCAGGTTGGCGGTACACAAGCACAACTCCCTCCAATTTGTCTTTTTCTCATGGGAAATACCTGGTCTACACTTTAACCTCCCATCTTATTACATACCAGATCATTCAATTTTGTGTTCTCATGTTGAGGGACGTTTGGTGAGGAAGAGGACAAGGCATTCCATTTTATAGGGTTAGGGAATATAAACTATTTCCAAAAATAACTTGGACAACGTTATTGTTTCACAGTGCATTAATGGATCTTTATACCTTCTCATCTTCCCACTGGAAGAAGTTACAGTCCTTACGATCTCGACAAGCTGCACAGGCATAAAACCTCCTGGCTTCTTGCTTCTTGCGAGTTACCTTCACAAACAACAAGGTTGGACCTAGAACAAATCAAAGAAACACTTAAATTAACAGTAGATATGTACTTTGTAAGAGTAAGCTTGACACTCAGTTCTCTCACAGCGAAATGTACAAATAAGAAAAGTGCATCCCTGACAGTTTGATGGTTTGTGTTAGTCAAATAGCGCGCCATGTAATAGACTGACAGCCTCATCCAAACAGTTCAAGGAAGCAGTTCAAAATACTTTAGATTCCCTACAGTGTGGAAACACGCCCTTTGGCCCAATAAGTCCACACTGATCCTCTGAAGAGTAACCCACCCAGACCCATTCCCTCTGATTAACACTAAGGGACTCCTGAAGAAGGGCTTATGCCCGAAACGTCGATTCTCCTGCTCCTTGGATGCTGTCTGGCCTGCTGTGTTTTTCCAGCACCACATTTTCAAGTCTGGTTCTCCAGCATCTGCAGTCCTCACTTTCTCCTACTATGGGCAATTTAGTATGGCCAATTCACCTGACCTGCGCATCTTTGGACTGTGGGAGGAAACTGGAGCATCCAGAGGAAATCCACGCAGATACAGGGAGAATGTGCAAGCTCCACACAGACAGTCGCCTGAGGCCAGAATCGAATCCGGGTCGCTGGCACTGTGAGGCAGCAGTGTTAACCACTGAGCCACTATGCCGCTCACGGTGTGAAACAGAAGTGAGACTTCGCACTTAATCACTGAGACAGGCAAGGATAAAATTACAAGTTAATTTAGTCATACCAAGTGGAAAACAAATTATTGTAGTTTGTGACTGAACATTGATTTAAGACAGGACTGCAACTGCAGCTTAATTACACAGATAATTAATATTTTAGAACTTTAAATTCTTTCACTTGATTGGGTTATTTGGGGTTCTGATTGTTGGAAAGGATAGAATGAGCAGAAGAAGTTTGCAACATTGATCAAGGAATCAATTACAGCAGCAAGGATGGATGCCATCTTGAAAGGACAATCACGAGGGACCATCTGGCTCAAAGTAAAGAAAAACACAATTGGGTCATACTGTTGCGTCCATACTATAGGCCTCCCGAATAGTCAGGACCAGATAGAGGATCAAACCTAATTACATTTCTAAGAATTGCAAGAATAAGGGTATAATAGTGGGACATTTTAACTACCCAAATCTTTGCTGGATAATTTAGTCTGCAAGGTGGGAGGGAACAAAATTCTTAAATTTCATCCAGGATAACATTTTTCACAGTACACAGAAAGCCCAAACAAAGGACGGGGGTGGTTCTGGATCTAATATTCGCAAATGAGCCTAGGCAATTGGAAAGCATATCAGTTGGGAAACACTTTGGAGACAATGACCACTACTCAGTTTGATTTAGGTTAATTATGGAAAAGAATAAAAATGGGATGGGAATAAAAATTCTAAATTAGAAAATGACCAATTTCACTAAAGACAAAGTACAATTTGTCAAAGTGGACTGAAAGCAGCTACTTGCAGATAACACTTTCAGGGCATTGGGAAGTGGTGAAGGAAAAAATAGTGAGTGTACAGGCAAATAAAAATGACCTAGGATGGGACCAAGACTGGAGAACCCTGGATGTCATGAGACATAAAAGGTAACAAATAGCAAAACTAGAGAAGCTTCTAGCAGATATCAAGAGCTCAATACAGTAGAGTTCTTAAAAGGTATATAAAAAGTGTAGGGCCTGGGATGGGGCAACTGAAAGAGGAAATTAGGAAAGCTAGTAGATTACAAAGAAAGGTTAGAGATGTATGAGATTGAGGGGCATAAAATTTCCTACTATTTGTTGAAGCCTCCCCGAGAGCTTCAGTGGGTAAGGGAGGACTCCCTACTGCAGTCTACTCAACCTTCCCTGGTTCTTTCCCTGAGATCGTTCAATTGCCTGGAATAAAATTCTTACGAGCAGTCCATGAAAGGTTTAGCACATTTATTTAAACAGTATCACAGTTACAGAGTAACAAGACACCAAGCCCTAGTCTAAGTGGAGGTTGTAAAACCTCAGTAGAGTAGCGGTGCCAGCACTTACCAACCTCAGGCTCTCTCAGACTACTCTGAAAACGGCACTCACTATCTTTAGTATTTATACAGTTTTTGCCCACTAAACATGTCAGTCAAACTCCTGCTGATGAACATGATGTCCTCACCACATTCCTGCTGTGCTTGTGATGAACTTGTTAGTCTTTTGTTGACCGATCACATTACTAGAATAGCGATAATGAAACTGCCCTTGTACTGACTCGGGTGATGACATTAAGTGTTCATATCCACTAAAGTTTGTTCACGTACTCATCATCTCATGTTCTTGTTTAAATCTGATTACTGACTGTGTTTTTTTAAAATGTCTTAAACCCATTCCTCATTGTTTTCCAACTCGCATGCTTGGTCAGTAAACTCTTTATTCAAACCCCTATTATCTTTCCTCGTAGGTACTTTAAGTTTGAAGTGATCTGTCAAAGGCTTTTGTTCCTCCTTAATGACTAATATTTAAGGTTCGTAGCTGCCTAAACTTATTCTTGTACAGAGCTGGACTTCCTGCTTTTCCCAGCAAAGCTATCTTACTTGATACTTTTTCCTTTTGCTTTATTTCTAACATTCTTTGTTTTTTATTAATTCTGCGATTTCCCTTCGTGTCCTTTCTCACATAGAAAAGTTGCAGAGGAAGGTTTTTTTCTGAATTAGTAAAGGGGTCAGAAGGTAGGGAGTGTAGATTAAGAGTAAGAGGTAGAAGAGACAAAGAGGACAGTTGAGAATTTTTTCACTTGGAGGAGATGGGCATCTGAACCTCTGGCTGAAAGGCTGGCTAAATCAGAAATTCTCATAATATTTAAGCAGAATTTAGATGTTCGCTTGGGTTGCTATAGATGGGTGAACAGCTTGAAAACGTTTAGTGTAGCCAGAGCAGCTTGGATAGGATTGGCTGAATGGCTCTTCTGTGCTGTACATGTTGATGAGTCTATGAGGAAGCAAGTCAGTTTAGAAAAGCAAAACTAAACAATGGCTTTTTCCAATTAAATTGCAATTGATCTTGATACAATTTATGTCATCAAATATATATAAATTTTCATGAAGTTTCACTCTTGCTCTCCCTTTCCCACCCTACCCTTTTCTTTCTCCGGAGCGTTTCAGAGAACACCTCTGGGACACCCGGACCAACCAACCCAACCACCCTGTAGCTCAACATTTCAATTCCCACTCCCACTCCACCAAGGATATGCAGGTCTTTGGACTCCTCCATCGTCAGACCACAACAAAACGACGGTTGGAGGAAGAACGCCTCATCTTCCGCCTAGGAACCCTCCAACCACAAGGGATGAACTCGGATTTCACCAGTTTCCTCATTTCCCCCCCCCCACCCTGTCTCAGTCAAATCCATCAAATTCAGCACCGCCTTCCTAACATGAGATCTTCTTCCCGACCTCTCCGCCCCCACCCCAGTCTGACCTATCACCCTTACCTTGACCTCTTTCCACCTATCACATTTCCGGCGCCCCTCCCCCAAGTCCCTCCTCCCTACCTTTTATCTTAGCCTGCTGGACAAACTTTCCCCATTCCTGAAGAAGGGCTTATGCCCGAAACGTCGATTCTCTTGTTCCCTGGATGCTGCCTGACCTGCTGCGCTTTTCCAGCAACACATTTCCAGCTCTGATCTCCAGCATCTGCAGACCTCACTTTCTCCACAAACATTTAAGCACATACAGTAGATTGGCTTTCAAATTTAAAAACACGTGTTTTAAATGAAGAGAGAAAAAAAGAATGCTACCTCATCACTCCTCATTTAGTTGCAACAAAGATGAAAATAAAATAATAAGCAGCCAAAATGACTTTCAAAGTAGTGAAATCCGGTACACTCTTCCTCAGAAGGTCATCTGCAGATTTACAGTCAAAGTGAAATTTTCAAGCCCGAGATTGCTAGACTTATTTTAGGCAGGGTTTCAAAGGGTATGGACTACAGGTGGGTTACCAGGAGTTAACAACGGTTTCTCAACATAAATTCAAGTGGGCAGTGGGTTACAAAAGGTTCTCCTCCTGAGCTGCTTTTCCTCAATGTGTGTTTCAATTATTTAGACCTAGGGCAGTCGTGCAGGTTTGGATATGATACTAAAAATAGGAGGCAATGAGTAATTCTGAGAACTGCGGAATGAAAACTGATTTCAAAAATCGGAAGTTTCCCTGGTTCACCATTAACATTTAATGCCACTGTACTTCACAGTTTATCATATGTGAGGTGCTTTGAGATGTTTCAGAAATTCAACAATTGAGATGTAAATACACATTTGATTTATTTCGTAATGCTGGAAATAAAATTAGAAGCAGCTTCCTTAAAGACATGAAACAATTTGCCATGTAAGTAAATGGATAGGCTAGGGTGAACAATTGAATATTTGAATACTTTCAGTGTCATTTATTGAATTGGTTTTGTTTACCTATCGGTTTAGGAAAGTACATTGACAGGAATATAAATGAATAATAGGGAGTAACAATTAAACACACCCTAGAAATTATAGCAGTCTGACAGCTCAACATTGTACTTCAAAAACCAGTTGAGCATAGCTTTGTCTAGCCAATGGGATAGGTGCTACAAAGCAGCAAATATTCAGTGTTAGGCAATAAAACAAGGCTAAGAAAACAAACTGTGAATACTGGAAATCTACGTGCACATCTAATGCTGGAAAATGCTGTGCATCGCCAACAAGTCCAACAGCATCTGAGAAATGTCAAAGATTTCCCAGGTTTTCCCGACGCATGTCAAATTTAGCAAGTATTCTGTCCAGATTCTACCCATTAAAGAACTGAGAACAAGTAAAACAAAGGCCAACTGAATCCAGTCCAGTGATATCATCACAGGTTTGGTGCAATTTCAATATTCATATGGTGGCTTTAAATAAAGTATTTTGAATCCAAATACGTTAATCGCTTGTAACAATACGTGCAAGCTAATCTGGAGGGAAAAATTATTATTTTTAATGCAAAGTCATCAAGCTGAAATTTTAACTTTGTTTCTCACTCCTCACACGCTGTTTTCTGTTTTATCCCAGATTGTCAGCATCCCTAGTATTTAATTTTGGAGAATGAATACTGTTCAAATAATTCAGATTTTGGCACATTTCCCATCATTCAAAAGTAGAATGTTTATCACTGATTCTTATTTTGTTTCATTATTCATAAAACAGTTTTTTGTTAACAAAGTGAAAAATATTCAAATTCCTCTCAGTCTGTTGAATTGTTAATATTAGGGACTGCAGACAAGCATAACAGAGAGTCACATAATCTGGAGTGACCCTAAAAGAAGTTAATGTCAGGAAAGAAACCAAAGGTTCCTAAAATGGGCTAACACACCACTCAAAGGGAATCCGGAATCAACAATAAATTACAGCTTTAGCAGTGACACCTATACCACATTAATTATAAAAGTAAAGGATTTTGAAAATTTGAGAATCTGCTTTTCTTTTTAAATCTGAAAGTACAATGTTGCGAACAGTAAAACTGACTGTGAAGCTGTTTTGCTATTCGGAAAACCCAGCCGATTCACCAGTCACTGCAGTTGGCTATTCAGCCCCTTGAACCAGGTCTGCCGTTTAACTCCATTGACCCGCCTAGGGTCCGTGTCTCTTAAATTCACCATGGTATCAATGCGTGAATCATGGCTTCATCCTCTTCAGGGCTAATACATCCTTCTCATGGGTCTGGTGCCCAGAACTGGATACAGAGCTCAGGTTTCAGTCAAAGTAGAGTTTAATCCAATGAAAACATGTAATCTACGATACCCCTTAGTATCCCAGTTTCTTTGAGATGAAAGCAAGTATTTCACTAAATTTTAATTTCTTTGGTATGCTACCATTACCAGTTTGCTAAGAGTCCTGTATATGGATCCCTAAATTTTCTGCTTTACTATGGTTCACAATTCTCACCATTTGGAAAATATCATCTTTTAGTCCAATTTGGTTGAATGCAGTTTCCCACAATGAACTATATCTACCAGTTGTAACAATCTCTTTTAATGGGGCCACACATTTGCTTATCCAAAGTAATGTTGCTGTTGTTGTTATCACCATAGTCTTACCAGACCACGTGGGCTGCTCTCTCATTAGAGAGAAGCGACTGGTGATGATTTAACCAGAGGGCACCAGACCTCAGGCAAGGGAAGAAGTTGAGAAGGAGTGTCCTTCTAGGTAACCTCAAACTGGTAATGGGAATTGAACCCACACTGTTGGCATCACACTGCTCTGTAAACCAACAATCCAGCCAACTGAGCTAAACAGATTTATCCAAAGTAATGACATACAATTTGTTCCGCAATTCTTTTTGGAGATAGACTAAATCGGACTACTTTCTTTTTACAAAGTACTATCTGTCTAATACTGAATTATCTACCTTCTCCAGTAAGCATTATATCACAGTTAGGATTAACTGTTAAATCTTTGGACACCCAGTCCACAAGAACGTAGATTTCAGATCACGTTGACACAATGGTCAAAGAAAGCACAACAATGTCTCTACTTCCTCAGGAGGCTAAGGAAATTTGGCATGTCCACAAGGACTCTTACCAATTTTTATAGTTAAAAAAAATCACACAACACCAGGTTGTAGTCCAACATGTTTATTTGGAAGTACTGGTTTATGGAGCGCTGCTCCTTCATCAAGTAGCTGTGGAGCAGGATCATAAGACACAGAACTTATAGCAAAAGATCAGTATCATGCAACTGATATGATATATTGAACAAACCTAGATTGCTGTTAAGTCTTTCATGGGTTGCAGGTTTTGGTTCATTAATATGTAAACCCAGAACGTCTTTCAAGTCACATTCTCAAGATAACTTATGATTTTATACTTTAAAAAAATGACATCTCAGCTCAGACAATGCCTTAAAAGTGTGAGGTTAGAGTCTGCCTGCAGTTCCCAATTTGGAAATGGAACCAGTCTGACTCAAGATTGGGATTTACATATTAATGAACCTAAACCTGCAACCCATTTTAAAAGACAAAAGACTTAACAGCAATCTAGGTTTGTTCATTATATCCTATCAGATGCATGACACGTTTCACCACAAAATTTTGTGTCTTATGATCCTGCTCCACAACTACCTAAGAAAGACTAGCACTCCAAAAGCTAGTACTTCCAAATAAACCTGTTGGACTACAACTTGTGTTGTGTGATTTTTAACTTTGTCCACTCCAGGCCAACACTGGCACCTCCACATCATGGTTACCATCAATTTTTATAGATGTGCCACAAAAAGCATCCTATCCGAATGCATCACAGCTTGTTATGGCAAATCATCATCATAGACTCCCTACAGTTTGGAAATGAGCCATTTGGCCCAACAAGACCATTCTCCCCGTGTCTGCGTGGGTTTCCTCCCAGTGCTGTGGTATCCTCCCTCAGTCCAAAGATGTGCAGGTTAGGTGAATTGGTCATGCTAAATTGCCCATACAGTTAGGTGCATTAATTAGGGGGATGGGTCTCTTCAGAGGGCCAGTGTGGACTAGTTGGGCTGAAGGGCCTGTTTCCACGCAGTAGGGAATCTAATCTAATCGAAAAGTCCACACCCTACCCTCTGAAGAGTAACTGACCCAGACCAATTCCCCTACTTTATTACTCTACATTTCCCTTAATTAATGCACATAGCCGACACATCCCTGAACACCACGGGCAATTTAACACGGCCAATTCACCTAACCTGCAAATCTTTGGACTGTGGGAGAATACCACAGCACCTGGGAGGAAACCCACATAGGCACGGGGAGAATGTGCAAACTCCAAACAGACAGACAGTCACCAGACTCCGGAATTGAACACAGGATCCATTGTGCTGTGAGGGAGCCGTATTAATCACTGACCCACCATGCCATCTTAGCTCTTCCCAAGACTGCAAGAAATTAGGAGTTGTAAACAGAGCCCAGTCCACCATACAAACTAGCCTTCCATCCATTGACTCCAACTGTATTTCCCACTGTCTCAGGAAAGCAACCAAAGACCCTTCACATCGCAGTTATGCTCTCTTCCACTCTCTTCCCTCAGGCAGAAGATACAAAATTTGAATAGGCATATGAAGAGATTCAAAAACAGCTTCTTCTCTGTTGTTACCAGACTTCTGAACAGACCCCTCAAATGTTAATTCTGACCCCACTCTCTGCACCTTCTCTGCAGCTCTAACATTGTATTCTGTACTCTGTTCTGCTATCCTGATGCATTTTGTATGGTATAATCTGCCCGTATAAGCACACAAAACAACACTTTTCACAAATTTTAGATTATATTAGATTAGGTTCGCTACAGTGTGGAAACAGACCCTTCGGCCCAACAAGTCCACATCGCCCCTCCGAAGAGAAACCCACCCAAACCCATATTTTACCCCTGACTAACGCACCTAACACTGTGGGCAATTTAACATGGCCTATTCACCTGACCTGCACACCTCTGGATTGTGAGAGGAAACCGGAGCACCCAGAGGAAACCCACACAGACACTGGGAGAATGTGCAAACTCCACATAAACAGGCGGGAATCGAACCCAGGACCCTGGTGCTGTGAGGCAGCAGTGCTAACCATTGAGCCACTGTGCCACCCTTTATTACTGTCATGTACTAAGATACAATCAAAAAAAGTCTGTTTATGCAAATACCCATTGAAAAACAATGACATGGCGGCCAAGATATGGAGGTGCCTGTGTTGTATTGGAGTGGACCAGGTCAGAAGTCACACGACACCAGGTTATAGTCCAACAGGTTTATTTGAACTCACAAGCTTTTGGAGCCCCTTCATCAGGTGAAGTATAGAGAGGCACACAGGCACAGAACTTATAGCAGAGAGATCAAAAGATCACACGAATGCTGTGACTGGAGTGTCAACAAGTTGAATAATAAGTCTCTGCAGGTGATCAGAAGTGTCAGACGATGTGACTAAAGTGTCAACAGCCGAACAGCAAGTGAAGGGATGATTTATAATCCTGTTAATTGAGGCAGAGAGATAATTACACAAAAAAATTGAAAAAGGTGATGCTAGAGAAAAACCAAATGGCTGGAATAACATATACAAAACAAAAACAGAGGTTGCTGGAAAAGCTGAGCAGGTCTGGCAGCATCTGTGACGAGAAATCAAAGTTAATGTTTCAGGCCCAGCGACCCTTCCTCAGAACTGGTCTTTTAGTTTTTATGATTGGTACAAAGGTCGCATGCCAAGGATCTAGGCAAAGTAACAAATAATCCAAAACTGTACAAACAATTACGGTAGAGAGATCATAAGTTGTCAAGGTAATGGTATCAAACAGGACAGTAAGGAAAATTTTACAGATAAAGAACAGTATGGTGGGGTTACATGAAGCACAACATGAACCCAAGATCACAGTTGAGGCCATCTTCATGGGAACGGAAATTGGTTCTCAGTTTCTGTACGGCGATTTTGCTTTGTTGTGTATCTCAAAGGCTGCTTTGGAAGATGCTTACCCGAAGATCAGAGGCTGAATATCTTTGACCGTTGACATGTTCCCGCCTGGAAGGGTTCACTCCTGTCTGGCGATTGTTGTGCAGTGTCCATTCATGCACGGTCATACTGTTTGCACGGTCTTGCCAATATACCATACCAAGACATCCTTGTCTGCAGCATACGAGGTAGACAACATTGGCTGTGTCACATGGCAGGCCAAGCCTGACAGAGGATCACCAACCCTTTACACTAACTTAGCTTATAGTTCCACAAATGCTGCCAGACCCAGAGTCATAAGGGTCCACAGCACAGAAAAAGACTTTGCCCCTACACATGCATGCCTTGACAAATTTTTCCACGAAGGTCAGGAGAAACAGAATGGTCCAACCACTTCGAGGGTTCCATGGTGCCGAGGCTAGTTCCATCCTTCACAACACCAGGGACAGGTAGAATCTCAGTACGCAGTGACACTTCAGGGTCTTCGCAAGGCTTGATGTGACTGCACACAAAGGTGACCATCAGGATATAGCTAGCATTGGGTATATCTTTCTCCCCATATCCAGAGCTTTGTATATTGTGTCCCTGTGGACACGGTCCATCTTTGACCTCCAAATGAAGTGGAAGTTGACTTGGGTGACTGCAGTGAGACAGGTTCAGGGAAATGGGTCAGATCCACACCACATACAGCAAAACCGAGAATATCTCACACTTGATGATGGGTTTCTACCCACAAGGGAGAGGGAGCGGTGCTCTCCAAAAACCTAGTTACTGCCTCACCTTGGCAGAATGCTCCTCCCAATGTTTCTGTGCATGCCTCCTCCTATTCAACCATATTCCCAGCACTTTCAGATAATCTGCCCTGATAGTGAACGGGAGAAAGAATCAGTCGGCACAGTTCCCAAAGAACATGGCCTCTCTCTTGCCTCAATTTATCTTGGCTCCCAAGGCCAGTTCCACCTGGTCGCTGATGCTCATGAGTCTATGCAGTGACAGCAGAGCTGAGCAGAAAATAGTGACATCAGGGAGGCCCTGACCTGCAGTCCTCCGCTGCCTGGGATAGTCATCCCTCTCAGGCTGACAGCCTTCTCAATGGACTCAGCTAATGATTGCACAATGTTCAGCATCATTTGCAATTGCGCAGATACTCAAGAAGACTATACATAAATGGAATGGAGCAAGATCTGACAAATATCCAGGCTTGGGTTGACATGCGGCAAGTAGCATTCATGCCACACAAGTACCATACAATGACCATTTCCAACAAAAGAGCATCCAACCATCAACCCTTGTCATTCAGTGGTGTTACCATTACCGAATCCCCCATAGTCAATATCTTGGAGTTACCAATGACCAGAAACTGTACTCAATTAGCCATATAAACATTGCAGCGACAACAGCAAGAGCCAGGAATCCTGCAGTGAATAACTCACCTCCTGATTCCCCAATGCTTGTCCTCCATAGACAAGGCACAAGTGAGATGTGTGAAGTAATACTCCCCTCTTGCCCTGATGAGTGCAGTTTCGACAACACTGAAGACGTGTCAATCATCCAGGACAAAGCAGCCACTTGATTGCCACCACATCCAAGGCCTCCATCCCAGTGCTTAATTGTAGCAGTGTACATCATATACGATAAACACAGCAGAAATTCACCAAAGGTCCTTTGACAGCACCTTCCAAACTCACACCACTTCTGCTGAGAATGACAAGGGCAGCAGCTACATGGGAGCTACACCACCTGCAAGTTCCCCTCCAAGCCACCAATAATCCTGACTTTAAATATAATCGCTGTTCCTTCAATGTTATTGAGTCAAAATCCTGGAACTCACTCCCTAACAACATATGGGTCACATATGTTAGTGGGCGGCACGGTGGCACAGTGGTTAGCACTGCTACCTCACAGTGCCAGAGACCCGGGTTCAATTCCCACCTCAGGTGACTGACTGTGTGGAGTTTGCACATTCTCCCCGTGTCTGTGTGGGTTTCCTCCGGGTGCTCCGGTTTCCTCCCACAGTCCAAAGATGTGCAGGTCAGGTGAATTGGCCATGCTAAATTGTCCGTAGTGTTAGGTAAGGGGTAAATGTAGGGGTATGGGTGGGTTACGCTTCGGCGGGTCGATGTGGACTTGTTGGGCCGAAGGGCCTGTTTCCACACTGTAATGTAATCTAATACACTGAATCGACTCGAGCAGGCAAATCACTAACTTCTCAAGGGCACCTCGGAATAGACCATAAGTGTTGGCCTGGCCAATGTCCATAGCCCACAAATGAATTTCAAAAACCTATGGTATCACCAATGAAAAATTAATTCAAGAATTTAAGAGCTTAGAATATCAGACATTCATGGATAAAGTACAAAGTTCATGTCAACAGAGAATTTTTCCATTCTCTTAACATCTGTCGCTTGCAATGAGCTGCCCTTAACTTTGATTAAAAAAAAGGGGAAAAACTGTTTTTTAATAAAGTTATATTTTGCAGTTGTCTCAAAATACTTTCCAGCCACTGAAGTACATTAGAAGTGTAGTCACTGCTGTACTATACAAAACCCAACAGCCAATACAGAAAAGACCCACTAAAAGCAATAAGATCATCTGTTTGTGCAATGCTAATTGAGAGGTCAATAGTAGCCAAGACAGGAAGGGTTACTGCTCTGCCTTTCTTCAAACTAATTATATGGGATCTTTTACATCCACTGGAGGGAGAGGTAGGGCCTGGCTTATGACCCCCAAGAAAGCACGTCCAACTTTAGTCAAGAATTGAACCCAAAACCATTTGACTTTAACTGAATTATCAACTGAACTCCAGTTGACTCAACTACTATTCAGGCTTCACGTAAATGTATTGCTAACATTATCCCACTGGGGTGTTGACAGGCCTGTCTTAAAGCACATTGGTGTTAGTCGCACATTGAAAATTGCACTTTTATAAACTGAGGCTGTTATTTCTAACCGAAGATAAAATGACATTCACTAGATCAGACAGCATTTGTGCAGAGTGCAAATTATAAATGTAGCAACTAAGTTCATAACAGCTGCCACTCTGACCGAAGATCAGAGTCGTTAACTCGGCAAATACAAATACATCCTGACCTAATGAGCAATATGCCTATGCCTATGCCAATGCCACTGTTACTTTTCCTTTAAAAGTATGTCGCATTTCACTCGTCATTTGTCATGGCGGTTCCCCGGCCTGCAGCATGCATGGAGTAAACATCAATCCACCGATTGGACTTCAGTGCTCCCGCTGTCCCTCCTTACCGTGCGGACAGTGGGGTGCTCTGCCCTCCACCTCCTGGTTGAGGATCAGCTCAATTCCCGGAACCTCACACATTCCCATTCATTGAGCGGGAGAACGTCAGTACCCGCCACGCGCCACAACAAAGGGCACGTGACCCTGCGCCGACCTCATCCCCGCGCGACAGCATTTCACCAAACCCCGCCCTCCCATTGTCGTGCCCTGACCCTGGGGAGGTAGATGTTCCACCCAGGCTGGGTGACTGCTGTAACGCATAAGAACACAACCTGATCTTTTAAAATCATGCATATTACATTGTAAGATTCTTTCATAAGAAACTGTTTTTCAAACAAAGAGGACGACTGAATCGTTCAAACCATTTGTTTTAAACTGCATCATATTTTACTTGCATCCGTGTTTACCAATAACAAGAAACCAAGGTTACAACCACGACCTCGCTCACAAGCAGCAACCAGCCAGGTCAAACTGAACATTGTATCAGGTCTATCAGCAACATTGGCCCCAATAGAACAAGTGTCTCGGAGCTGCAATCATTTTCCCAATATCTGGTAAGGGAGTACAGGTACTTTATAGTTCTCAAGACTTTAGGATCCAGGAGCAGAAGGAGGCCACTCAGCCCACTTAGCTGAGCCATTCAATGAGATCATGGCAGATTTGATAACCCTCAACTCTACTTTCCTGCCTTTTTCCTATAATCTTTATTTCCCTCATTGATTAAAAATCTGTCTCTCTCAGCCTTGAATATATTCAATGACCCAGCCTCAACAGTTATTTTCAATAAATAATTTCATAAATTTGCTGCATTCAGAGAAGAAAATCCTCCTTGGTTAACTATTTTTCTACTTTTCAACTTCTCCACCATCTGCTCCATAGTGCATTAATGTTTGATATTAATAAAATTACTTTGAACCAATTATAATGGCTATGGACTAATTTGCAAAAACAACAGCAGACTCAATTATACTGGATCAAAAAGGTAACACACACAATCTCATTTTTAAAAAAGCAAAAATAAAATCCCTTTCATCTGTACTGGAGGGTCACAATTGCAAAGGGGAAAGAGGGAAAAAAGTTCACTTCACAAAAGCTGTCACCTTCTCATAACTACTGCATCCTATCCATCTATCCTCAAATGCAAGGATGCCTGTAACAAGTCTTTGACAAAGGATATTGAAGTAAAAAAAAGTTCAGGACCTCCAGTAACAGGTAGCGACAGTTATAAAAGACAGTTGGAACAGCCAAAAGACTCTTAGTGGAAAAAAAGTATATTTATTGGAAAGGGAAAGCAGATGGTCAGAAGACCTCTCAGCCCAATGTAATCCATAGGATTCATTCTATGTACACACTGTAAACACTTCCCTGTTTATTCTTATTTCCCCTTCCTGTTTGTAATGATCTGTGCCAGTGAAATAAAGAATCTCTGCTTCATAATCTTTGGGCCAAGTTTGTGGTGAAATCTCTTGTTGCATTTCTGGTGTCAGCATTCCACAGCAGAAGCATCAAGCCCTGGGAAACAAAGGCATCTGGCCATCATGGAGGAGAAGTTGAAACTTGCAATGTCCATAATGTCACAAAACGTAAATAAAAGGTTAATACTAATATTTTCAAGATGGTGGAAAACCTCAACTAATGAACTAGACTACAAATAATAGTATTACCTGAAGGCATAATGTTGATGTATCCAATATTAGGAGATACAATGAATCAAATCAAAAGGCAGATGGTTGCAATATGACTCTTAGTTTATACTACACAAAACTAGTCACTCACATGATCATCAGTTTTCTTTGATTTTGTCATGCTTTGATATAAATTCCACTCACTGCTGAAGCAATGCACTAACCATCTATGTAAGTTTAATGAAAAAACCATGGTGTCTCACTCTTTGCGAAACTTTTCTTATTAATTTATGGGTTCGCTGGGCATTAATTGCTCAATATCAGTTGTACTTAAGATCTTATGGTCTTATGAGAAGGTGGTTGTGAGTTGCCTTCGCGAACCACTGTCCATTTTGTGTAGATACCCCCACAATGCATGGAAGGGGTGGATTTCAAGGATTTTGACCCAGTGACACTGAAGGAACAGCTATACATATTTCCAAGTCAGGGTGGCAAGTGGCTTGGAGAGGAACATTTAGATAGTGATATTCCCATGTATCTGCTGCCCTTGTCCCTCTAGACAGTATTGGCCATGGGGTTTGAAAGGTGCTGTCTAAGAAGCCTTGCTGAACTCCTGTAGTTCATCTTGTGGATGGCATTATTAAAGTACAAATTTGAGACGGCCCAGGGAATCCCTTATGGACTCAGACATGTAAGCTTCTCTCTTGGTTTGTCCCGGAGATCGGGAAGTCTGGAAGTTTGGAAGTCTGGAATAAAAAACCTCTTACAGGCAGATTAGTTTAATTTTAGTCATCCCTTTTATTTACCAATAGCATCACTGCTACAACATAACGCTGATACCTATAAGCTAAACTAATTAGTTTCTAATACCTAGGAGAGTAGGGTACTTGCTCTTTGAGTGCCCCAGCAGGCTACTCCAATGTACTGATACAAAGTGGCTTCCTTTATATAAAAGTTTACAAAAACATTGCATGTTCTTAATTAGACAAATAACAGTGAAAGATAATAATTTGTAAGGATGAAAAGTTAATTGACAGGTTTGTGTACACTTGACTAATCGCTCCTACGGCCCTAAGTCATTCATCAGGTGTGAAAAACATGCCCAGCTGAGTTAGGTGCCTGCTAGCGAGATAAACTCCTATCATAAAGAGGTACCAGTCTGAGCTAATTGGAGAGTCCATAAAGTAACCTTGCACAGCTCGCATGTCAGATACAATTATTTTACAAAATGGCTTCTTAGCAAGGAGGGCAAACTTTTGACCATAAAATGGCTTCCTGACACATTGTGCCAGAATCTCTTCAATATTAGGCCGAGAAAAATTTCTAAGCTAGGAGCAGACTCCTGCTTTTTAAGCACTGAATCATTCTGTACCTGAGGCTGAGATGTTACCATAAGGTTGCATTTAAACTGATTCATTAGTCTTCAAATTAAACATGCTTTCTTTTCAGGGTTGTGATTCAAATTCAAATAAGACATAAGATCTGGTTAGTTAGAATTGACAGTGGGGTAGTCTGCAAGGTCTGTAGAGTGGTCTGCAAGAACAGAAAGTGAGTTAAAGCTTCATTAATATTACATTTTCCAAAGTTTGTATTTCATAACCAGTAATGGCTACTCAATATCATCATAAAGTCCCAAAATGCAATTAAATTCAATCCATAGCAGATAAGTACTAAGAGTTAATTTTCTACTGGCTTCAATAGCCTCAGCACTAAAATGGTCTCTCTCTCTCTCTCTGGTGTCCTTTTGAACTCTCAAGTCAGGGTCTTGTAACAGCAAAGATGTTTTTCTCTGTGTGTCTGCCCTGCTTGCAAGAGATAATAAGAATCCATTATAATTGACAAGATCTGACCATCAATTCCAAGGCTTATGATAGTACCGCGTTTTGTTTTGAGGTTAGAATCAAACACTATCATTAATTTCACAAGGGAACGGCCGTGAATGTAATCACTTGGTGTCCTGTTTATGCAGATTCACCGATGCTAAGGCAAATGTTTTTAATTGCCTTAGAGCATCCTATTATCACTTGGTGAGCACAGATGTCCCTATCTTCTGCATTCCTTGAGATCCACCCACCTTTTCTGAGCATTACTGCCTGTCTATTTTCTAGTGCAGCAAATGTGTTCTATAATTCAGCATTACATTTTAGACTAAATATTTAAAGACAAGTTTTAAGGCTGTAGACTTTCTCAGTATACGCTCCTGCACTAGTGCTTTAGTGTTTGAGGAACTGAATACTTTTTATGGATGTGGTGCCAATCATGCAGGCTATTTGTCCTGGATATGTCAAGCTTCTTACATGTTGTTGGAAAAGCACACTCCTGACTTTGTGCTTTGTAGTTGATGAACAGTTTTTCAGGAATCCGGGGATGAATTATTTGCTGCAGGATTCCTAGCCTCTGATCTGCTCTTGTACTTGCAGCATTTATATGGCTGGTCAAATTCAGTTTCCAGGCAATGATTTATCCTCAATTGCAACAAATTGTAACTAAATAGCAATATATTCATCATCAATCAAAAGATGTTACTATGAATTATTAAATGTACAGAACATGGATGAAATATTATTGTGGAGATTGTTTAATCAAACTAGGTGGAGAAAATGTGTATTCTTATAATGTTCATTCAGAACAAAAGGTACATAGTAAACTTGACATTTACATGTTGATTTAAAGGCTGAATCCTGATCATTACTGTCAACTTAATAAACATTGATATTCTGTGTGCTTGTCATATCTAAGTAGATTACAAATAAAAATAGAATCACTTTGAAAGAATTGTGCACTTTAAAGGAGGCAGGTGCTTTAAAACCCCAACTCTTCGGATTCAGGTTTTCAAGCAACCAGAGCAAGCACGTCATTGATTTTATTCTAAGGCAGGACAGTTGTTTTCTCAGTATTCAGAAATGAATTATTGGTTAAATGTTGTACTGGAGATATTATTGTGGAAATTCTTTGCTCTCCTCTACAAATAATTATACATAATGTAAGAAGCGACACATGTTAATTGGAATGATCATATGATGTACTTTTCCAAGGGAGCAAAACATCTAGGTTGGTCCATGAAGTCTCAAACAAATTCCAAATCAAAGGACAACAAATGGGGTACTTGTTACTGAAAGCACTTTAATTGTAGAGTATTAAGGATAATACAAATCCTTTCTCTTCACCTTTACACAAGGCAGGTAGAAATATTTTAGGTTCACTCTGAACAGTTTAAGTGCAGTTCCAGACTGGTTGAGACCCAGACTAGGTGAGCGGGAAGGAAGTTAATTGCTACTCATGTAAGATTGAGTCTGAATTTATTCACTCATTTCTCTGACAATTTGAAGTAATATAAATTCTCAGGTTCACTATGGGCTCACAGCTGCTACTAGAAATCAAAACAGCTTGTTCAAGATATTCCCCAAAGCAGTCACTGGGCAGTCAAAGCTTGCTTAAGTATTTAAAAGCATTGAAATATACTTAAAAGTTTATGACAGTATTTGAAAGTTTACATGTTTCTTAATAGTTTATGAAAGTTTCAACCATTTTAAAATGGAGTGATGATGGAGGGGTAATATGAATACAATGACTTATTTCTGTGTGAGTGTTGTTTCTAGCCTGCACTGAAATGTTTTGTCGACCTTGCTTCCAATTTCAACCAATCCACCAACTTCACAAGGTCCTTTTTAGAGTTTATGTTCACTGAACTGGGAAGTTGATTTGTAGACGTTTCATCCATAAGTGTCGAAGTGACATCTTCAGAGCTTTGGAGCCTCCTGTGAAGCGCCACTGTACTGCGTCTTCTGGAATTTATTTGGTTCCATTCCTGCTGTTTCCAGTTGCCAGTTCTGGTTGTTCTTTGTAGTGGCTGGTATATTGGGTCCAGGTCTATGTGTTTGTTGATTGAATCCGTGGATGAGTACTATGCTTCTAGAAATTCTCTGGCTGTCCTCTGTTTAGCATGTCCTATGATCATTGTGTTGTCCCAGTCAAATTTGTGGTCCCTTGCCTCTGTATGGCTACTACGGACAGCTGATTGCGCTGCTTAGTGGCTAATTGGTGTTCGTGGACATGGATTGCAAGTTGTCTGCCTGTTTGTGCTATAGTGTTTCATGCAGTCATTGCATGGAATCTTGTAAATTATGTTAGTTTTACACATGATAGGAATAAGGTCTTTTGTCCTGGTGAGTTGTTGTCTGAGCATGGCTGTCGGTTTATGGGCTGTCATGAATCCTGGCTACAACGCACTGCAGCACTCCTGCTCTGTGAAGAGAAGAAGAACACCTCTACAAAGCCTTCGCTAAGAAGGGATTTCCTGCAACTTCATCCACAGATGCATAGCAGATAAACAACGCATCTAGGACATGCCATGACCTAAATCATTGGCCATGCTACCTTACATAAAAAACATTTCGGAATCAACAGCCAGACTTCTCCGACCACTCGGATTCATGACAGCCCATAAATCGACAGCTATGCTCAAACAACAATTCACCAGAACAAAAGGCCTTATCCTATCATGTGCAAGACTAATGTAATTTACAAGATTCCATGCAAAGACTGCATGAAACACTATATAGGACAAACAGGCAGACAACTAGCAATCTGCATCCACGAACACCAACTAGCCACTAAACGTCACAACCAACTGTCCCGAGTAGTCATACGCACAGATGACAAGGACCACAAATTTGACTAGGACAACACAACAACCATAGGACAAGCTAAACAGAGGAAAGCCAGAGAATTTATAGCAGGGTGGCACTCATCCACAGACTCCATTAACAAACACATAGACCTAGACCCAATATACCGACCACTACAACAAACAACTGGAACTGGCAACTGGAAACAGCAGGATCAGAACTAAATTCCAGAAGACACAGTGCAGCAGCACTTTACAGGATATTCCAAAGCATTGAAGATGTTACCTAGACAGGGGATGAAACGTCTGCAACTCACTTCCCAGCTTGGCAAACATACCTAAAACTATAGCAACTGGCACCTGAACTACAAATTTTTACCCAAACCTTGTCCTTTTTAGAATTTTCTTTTCCCTTTTTTGTCTTCCCCTTCTCAGTTTCTGGGAATAGTCTATTGACCAATGTCAACTTTAAGCCCATTAACGCCCATAACTACTGTGGAAAAAGATTTGCTAACCCACGATAGGCCCACAAAAGCAAAATTAGCCAAACTGTACCAAAACACCCAGAATTCCCAAGCAGCTCACAAGCCGAATCAGACAGCATGCAGATCAGAGAATACACTTTAAGCTACCACTAACAATGACAGAGCACCACAGATATCTCAAAGCCCCAAGGGCAGTTTCACATCCCAGCAATACCAAAGCCACACAAAGAGCCGGTTAGACACAGAGGCACCAAAAAGGACATGCTCCAGGAATAGGACAATGGAAGCACCTCACCACTTCAGAGGAGACATTAACACCTACCTGTGAAGAGGAATGGAACAGTTGTTACTGTCAGGATGTTGGATTGTGTGAAGGAACAGAACATTCATCCGTTATTTGTTTTCCAATTAGCATCCTTGCAACTAGATTACTCCACTTCCATAACATTGTAGTTTCCCATTTCTTAATCAGTGTCATTGTGCAGCATTATTATAAAACTGGTCTCATCCTCAGCTCTGGGAAGAGAAATCTGATCTACCTGTACAGATTGTCAGTTCTGTGTCAGCTGGTCTGTTTCTCTTCCAGCGATATCGCTTGTAATAAACTGTCAATTTCTCTTCGAGTGGTGTTTTGTGATCGCTAACCTTTTGGGCAAATTTCTCCAACTGTTTGGCGTTAGTTGGTAGACCCTTTTTTTTCCTCTCTCAACAGGGTAAGCGAACCTCACATTTTAAATTTAACCCGATTGGTATGTGGCGGCCAGCCCTGCCCAGTGGGTCAGACCAGAGAAAGGCTGGATGACTGCGAAGGGTGGCCACAGTTCTGATCTGCAGCAAATTGGCTTCAGCTACTGCAATTTGGAAATTGAATAGTGACTCTAGCTTGTAGAGGTGAGCACTTGACTCCTAAATTGCTGCCAGAACCCAGCCTGTGGAGTTAGTCTGGTAAGCGGCTAAATTAATGATCAAATTTAAGTAATTGGCAGCTGACTGCCACTGCAGTTTCAAATGTGAGTAGTGACTCTGGCTGTGGAGGTGGGTACTTGGCTCCTAAATTGTTAACTGAATTTTAAGCTGCCATGTCTGGGTCTCTGGAGGTCGTCTAGTGGGAAAGTAAGTTAACTGCCAGCCGATAATCCGGTACTAAACAACGTGGACTGGGCTTGTGGAAGTCGTCACCTGTGCTAAATTAATTACCTGAAATTTTTGCAACAAACCTTAATTTGACCCATGCATGATGAACCTTGAGCCAGGGTTTCTGTCACAAACCTGTTCTAGCCAGGAGAAAGACGGTCGCGCAGAGAAAGTTAGGCACAATACGTGGAGAGACCACTGATCAAATTTTCTCTTTACTACTGATAGATCCACAGCTCCAACAACATTGACGGGCCCAGCTGTGTTGTCCTGGCCTGTGGTTTCTAAGTGTTTGTTTTGGGTGTATCTGTGAGTTCTGTGCTTACTGAGTGCTTGCTTTGTCAATTTCAGTTCTCCCACCTGGCTGTGTTCGTTCAGTGTCTAGATTAGAGTGGTGCTGGAAAAGCACAGCAGGTCAGGCAGCATCTGAGGAGCTGGAAAATCGACATTTCGTGCAAAAGCCCTTCATCAGGAATTCTAGACTCTGATCTCCAGCATCTGCAGTCCTCACTTTTGCCCTGTGTTTGTTCAGTGCTTGTGGTCAGTGATGACACGCTTGAGTACCTTTTATTGCCTTACCTGTCAATCACTCACTGCCTGTGTTCTGTTAGCTCTCTATCTCTGTTTTTTTTCCTCAAAACCTAAAATATAGCACTTACAAATCATCCCAAAATGTCCAGGACGCCATGGGGGCACGGACATCAACCGTCCGCGGGGAGATGCCAGCTGTGGGAGCTGGGCAACCCCAACCATGTGGTGAAGAAGGCCCATGGCCGAAAATGATGAAGAGTACCCTGAAAAGGCATGGTAAATATGTAAACTGCAAGAACAAGGTAGGAGATGCTCTTGTTACACCTGGGTCGCCGGCAGACACCATGCTAAAAGATATAGGGGACAGCCGTTACGTTATCCACTTCACAAGGGACATCTACACCTGGTCCCACTGGATCACGGCCATTACAGGGGGGGCATGGGGATTCCTCATGGGACACTATCTACATGTTGCAATGTCTTGCAGAATTTCAGGTCATTGCCAAACATCACCAGCCCCCTGAAGTTAAAGACCACTGCAATAAAACCCCGACTGCGGAGACCCCTACCATCCTGAGCACAGCCCCAGTACCCTACGCCCCGCAATACCCTAAACTTTCCCTACCAGCCCCAGAGCCAGACCCGCTGCTACATGAAGTGGCTGCCTTTGTTACCACGCAGCCCGCAAGAAGCTCGCAGCAGGACACAGCAGCCGCTGGGCAGCCTGACTCACTACCGCTGCCCAACCCAGACAATAACATCAGGCTCACACACAGCACGGCGACTGCCCTGAAAAACCAGGGCACTGAATGCTAACTTCCTCGTATTACGATTGGATCTACTCCCCTTGATAAGTCCTGGACACACGCAGAGGTCCGGGCCATGTTGCAAGTTGCCCCAGACCCATTGAAAAGACCACTCGCATTTTTAATTGGCTGCTACAAATTTCCACCATTTACAACTGTCTGCCACAAGATGTGCAGACCCTGTTACAACTCGCCTATGGAACCCACTGGGCAACCATTCGCCCTACCATTAACTTCTCCACCCAACCCTGGGACACTGCTGCAGACCGGGACAGGTGGCTGGAAAGCACTGGGAAAGAGGCGATAAAAACTATTGCAAGTCAGCACGCAGACTTTGGTGCTTTAACCCGGCATCTGCAGAAAACAGACGAGCCCTGCCAGACTTCATTGCCTGCTTTAGGGAGATCTCTAACTCTTCAGCAGGCATCCCCTAAACAGAGAATGAGAAGCTGGCTGTACAGACTCTCGTCAATTGTATGCTCCCTACATATGCCCATGTATACAAACTACATAACAACCTGACAAACAGTGTCCTGGGGGAAAGCCTCACCAGGCTGCCTATCCTATGGCTGATCCCTTCCCCCATGCCATTGAAACTAACTAGGGCTGCTATGAGAGGAAGGTTTTGCAGGCAGTCTCAATACACCTCTCCAACTCCCCACTGGAAAACCCAATGATGGATGTGGAAGCGGGGTGGGGGGCGGCTCATCTCCTTTCTGGTGGATTCTGGGGCCACCCTCTGTGGAACTTTCCCTAAGCTCCAAGACTGTCCGCACAGTAGGGGATTTCGGGAGTGCCCACGACAGAGCCACTCTCACAACCCGTGAACTTTAGTGTCAGACCAGCCACTGTCCCTGACGCGGCCATCATTTCTGCTACCTGCCCAGTCGCCCCCCTAGGCCGACAGACCTTATACAAACTAAATGCCAGCATTCACTGTTCCCCGGAGGGCCTCACACTGGAAATCCCATGTTGCGGGCGGCAATCACCCGCGGCCCGGAACCCCCTAACCAGAGAAGTCCTGCTACACCTGGTCCTGCCCCACCACCCTACCCACGCTCTTCACGAACCCCTGCTTTCCCTGTTATCAACGGTCCCTTTATCCCCCACTTTATTTTCTTCCGCTGGGTGATACTGACAGGCCGCTTTGTCAGTCAGTTTCACTGTGCAGCTTCCAGCCTGCAGGACCCAGCATCACCATATGCTGCACATGCGGACCCTCATCTCGCTCTCCCCTCCCCGGTAGCACTCACTGGGACCACAGGGAGTGGCAGAGGTACAGCTTGGCAAGGAACAGGCTTCACTGATCTGCAACGGCCCAATGGCTGTTCCGTACATCCCCCTCATTGTTAAGAGCCTGTGGGTCCCTAAGGATTTAGGCCACATGATGGTGCGCCTAAAGGGGCGCCCCCTCCACTTCGCACTCCTCAATCAAGCCCCCACCCCTCTAGTAGAGATTGCCCAGAAGGAGTTCTGTGTGCGCTGTGCTCCTGCAACACTCCCAGCCACTTTATCCAAGCTAGCCCCAGACACTGCCCTCTCCTACGAGAAGCCCCTATTGCTAGCAGATCTCCCATCCTCACAGTGGGCACAACACCCCAACCACGCAGGCCAAGTGAAGTTCGCCCCACCACACATTGTCACACTAAAACAAGAAGCCATCCTGCTGTCTATCCGGCAATACCCACTGACCCCAGCAGCAGCAGAAGGCATCAAGCCGGTGATTGATTCCCTCCTACAGCAGGGTATTCTAGTTTCAACAATCTCTGCAATACACTCATCCTACCCATCCCAAAACCCGGGAGGCCAGGAAAGTAGTGCTTTGTCCAAGATCTCAGAGCTCGTGGTCCCGGACACGAATGCCATCCTCACCAGTATCTCTGTCTCCACCAACTGCATTTCTGTAATTGACCTCTGCTCAGCCTTTTTCTCCATCAAATTGTCCCCTGAGAGTCAGTACCTTTTCACTTTTACGTACGGCGGCTGCCAGTATTACATGGACCAGGCTTCCCCAGGGTTACACAGAGAGGCCCACAATCTATGCCGCTGCAGTACACCTTACCCTCTCTACTTTACACCTGCCATGCAACAGCACCCTCCTGCAGTATGCGGATGATATGTTACTGGCCTCCACCTCTGCGGAATCATGCATGCAGGACACTGTCACATTGCTCAGCTGTCTGGCAGCAGACGGACACAGAATCTCCATCGAAAAGATGCAATTCTGCCAGCACACAGTACAGTACTTGGGGTACAAACTCTCACATGGCCTCAGGGCACTATCCAAAGAAAGAATCGCAGCTATCACTCAGCTCCCCCCCTCCAGCCACAAGAACTCAGCCACAGGCTTTCCTGGGGATGGTGAGTTATTTCAGGCACTGGATCCCAGACCACTGTGCCATTGACCAGCCCCTACGGGAGGCAGCCTCACCAAAAAAGCCCGCAAATGTGACCTGGACACAATAGATGGAATGAGCATTCACTGAATTAAAACAGCAGTTAATCTCTGCTCCTGCCCTGAGGGTCCCAGACGACACTCAGCCCTTCTACCTATATGTTAATGAATCTGAGGGATTTGCATCCGGCATCCTTACACAGCTCCATGGGGATCTCTGGCGCCCTGTTGCTTTCTCCTCTGTACACATACCGCCTGTTATAAGGGGAATGCTGGTGTGTTTGAGAGCTGTGGCAGTGGCCGCAGTAACAGTAGAAAAGGCCACCCCCATCATGCTGGATCATCCATGCACTGACGGATGGCACATTGGCACAGGATGTGGAGCTGTTTGCATTCACTAGGGCTTGGATCATTGCTAAAGGACACAAATCAAACATTTATACTGACTCCAGGTATGCCTTCAGAGTCGTCCATGATCCTGGCACACTCTGGAAACAGAGAGGCTTCATCACGTCAGCAGGGAGGCCACGACAACACGCTGCACAGATTTCCAATCTCCTGGAAGCAGTCCTGTTACCCTCGGCTATAGCAATCATCAAATGCGCAGCCCACACCTCTGGCACTGACCCAGTCACCCTCGGGAATGACTCCGTTGACACAGCAGCCTGGGAAACCGCAATGCACCTCACCACCTACGTCCTGCAGGTCCCCAGAATAGTGAAGGCCCCAGTATTCCCTGACCCAATGGAGGCAGTGCGAGCTGCCCAACAATCTGCTCCACAGCAAGAAAAGGACAGTTGGGCCCACATTGGGGCCACACAATCTCCTTCCCTCAACCTGCTAGTACACCCCGATGGCCGAATCATTTGCCCAAGAGTCCACCTACATGTACTGGCCCTAGCAGCCCACAACATCGGTCACAGTGGCAAGAGAGGTATGATGCACACTGTGAATCTGTCCTGTTATGCACCAGGATTTGCTGCCACTGCCCAAGCCCTGCTCCCACAGTGCCTGCAGAACAATGCAGGAAAGCCTGTTGCCAAATATGACCACCTGCCAGTTCCAGAAGGACCTTTTAGCCATTTACAGATTGACTTCTCACACATGCCCCAAAAATAGGGTTACAAGTACATTCTTGCCATCATAGACATGTTCTCCAAATGGAGGAAAAAGTGATGTCTGCAGATGCTGGAGATCAGAGCTGAAAATGTGTTGCTGGAACAGCGCAGCAGGTCAGACAGCATCCAGGGAACAGGAGAATCGACGTTTCGGGCATTCCTGAAGAAGGGCTTATGCCCGAAATGTCGATTCTCCTGTTCCCTGGATGCTGCCTGACCTGCTGCGCTGTTCCAGCAACACATTTTCAGCTATGTTCTCCAAATGGGTAGAGGCATTTCCCACGAGGAAGGATGATGCATGTACAGTGGTTAACTGCCTCCTAAAGGATGTCATGCCCAGATTTGGAGATCCCGGTTGCATAGAGACAGACAGGGGGACTCACTTCACGGCTAGGCTTACAACTGGCATTAGCGAGGCTCTAGGGATACCATGGTGACACCATATCCCCTACCAACCCCAGTCGTCAGGCATGGTCAAGCAGATGAATGGCACCCTGAAGATCACACTGATAAAAATCACCCAAGAAACAAGACTGACCTGGCCAGATGCCTTGTCACATGCCCTCTATACTATATGTGCACAGGCAAACCGCACGACTGGGCTCACCCCTTTAGAATTACTTATGGAGCGATCTATGCCTACTGCGACCAGACCCCGAAACTCACCACGGACACAGCCCTTCTTCTGACACAGACGCCCAGCTAGATTATGTCCAGGCCCTTAGCAGGAGCATTAGGGTTACACACGATTGGGTCAAGACCGCGTTGCCCACACCCCAATCAGTGCCCATTCATCCATTCTGACCCGGGGACTATGTCATGATAAAATCACTAGAAAAAGATTCTCTCTCCCCTAGGTGGAGAGGCCCGTACCTGATCCTAATAACGACCCTGACTGCTGTGAAACTGGAAGGACGGCCCGAATGGATACATGCCACCCGCTGCAAGAGGGCGCCACAACCTATGAACAGGGACCACACAGAGGAAGACACCACACCAACCACCGAGGATGGATCCAGCTGCTCGTGACAGCCATCGCCATCAGCACCCTTGGCCCGATCTCTCTGATCATCACACTGTGGCTTTCTGGTGAACAGAGACAAGGGACAGCACATTTCATAACCCGCCGTGACTTATGGGCCAACACCTTCCTTAAAATGGCCCAAGAGTATGCTCAGAGATTTAATCAGACCTACTGTTGGTTCTGCACTATGGTCCCTGTCCACTCTCATGGGGGCATTCCCTTCGCCTCAATCCCATTAAATATCTCTGACATGGCAGAATGGTGGCTAGACCCAGACAGATCCCCTGAAGTTACTACATTGACCATGCCCAACTACAGGGACAACAGCCCAGCCCGCTGGAGGTCAGCAGGGTACCACCTGGACAAATTTAAAGGGTGGTTTTACCCGGCCTACAACCTCTCCCATGAACCCCCAGTCCTGACTATTGCTGACACTAACACACAAGGGTAACTGGAGGATTCATCTGTTTAAAAAGCACACAGCCATCTGGACGGGAGGCTGGCTGGAGCCGGTGCACTAACACCCTGCTCCTAACTCCTGCAGCATGTCGATCCACTGCAGAAGGCAAGCATTTTAAACCTACAGGTCCTCAACAGGACCAGCGAGAACACCACCTTCCTCACCATCTCAACAGGGACCCAGACCCACCATCTCTGGACCTACAACGGCACCTATTTTATCTGTGGCCGCAAAGCCTACCCCTGGTTGCCGTTATCCTGGACTGGGAGCTATTATGTCAGGTACACCGTACCATTCATGTATCACTCCCAATCCCCTCCCTTCCCAAAGCCCATGACCTGCAGTAGATGTGACCACGCTGCCTTTAAGCAGCTCTCTACTTTATGTCGCCCCACTCTGCAACCCTACAGTTACAGATAGAAGCCCACAAACTCACCGCCACACTGGAGGAGGTGGCAAGCTCCACAGCAGATGCACTCGCCCAGCTGAATGCAGAGACTGTGGCTCTGCAGAACAGGATGGCCCTGGACTATCTGCTCGCTGTGAAAGGGGGCACATGTGCCCTCATTGGTGCTGACTGCTGCACTTACATTCCTGACCCCAGCGAAAATATCGCAGACCTGGCCCAACATATCCGGCAGGCAGCTTCTATCCTGCATGATCAGAACTCCTGTGGGACCTATGGGATGGGGCACAGCCCTACTGCAGGGACTGATAGCCCTCATTGCTACCTTTGCTGGCCTTATAGTGCTAGCCATGGCCATCTGATTGTGCTGCTCACACTTATGTGCAATCCTGTTACCCTCTGCCCCCCTCACCACTCAGCTCGCACAGATACACTGGGAGAACATTCCTGCCCCTGGGATAGCCTCTGCTGGGCCAGACTCGGACACTGAGAGCTACCTGTCCAATACGGAGCCCCCGCCACCCGACAATCCCCCTGACTCCGGCTACATTGCCCCCTTCTTGTCCCTTCCCTAAGCAAAACAAAAAAAAAGGGGAATTGTGGGAAAAGATTTGCTAACCCACGATGGGCCCACAAAAGCAAAATCGGCCAAACTGTACCAAAACACCCAGAATTTCCAAGCAGCTCACAAACTGAATCAGACAGCATGCAGACAAGAGAATACACTTTAAGCTCACACTAACAATGACAGAGCACCACAGACACTTCAAAACCCCAAGGGCAGTTTCACAACCCAGCAATATCAAAGCCACATAAAGAGCCGGTCAGACACAGAGGCACCGACAAGGACATGCTCCAGGAACAGGACAGTGAAAGCACCTCACCAATTCAGAGGAGATATTACCACCTACTTGTGAAGAGGAATGGAACTACCAATACTGTCGGGATGTTGCATTGTGTGAAGGGACAGGACATTCATCTGATATTTGTTTTCCAATTAGCATCCTTGCAAATTACTCCATTTCCAGATACATTGTAGTTTCCCATTTCTTAATCAGTGTCATTGTGCAGCATTATTATAAAACTGGTCTCATCCTCAGCTCTGGGAACAGAAATCTGATCTACCTGTACAGACTGTCAGTTTTGTGTCAGCTGGTCTGTTTCTCTTCCAGCAATATCGCTTGTAATAAACTGTTTGTCAATTTCACTTCAAGCTGTGTTTTGTGATCTCTAACCTATTGGGCAAATTTCTCTGACAGCTACACTTAGACCCTGTTTCCTGTCTTAGACAGCCCCTTCCAAACCAACAACTACTACTATTGAGAAGACCAAGGGCAACAGATACATGGGAACACCAGCACCTGTAAGTTTTCTCCCCAATCAGTCACCATTCAGTTTGGAAATATTGTGCTTCATTGACACAAAGTAAAAATCTTAGAACTCCCTTCTTAACAGTACTATGGGTGCATCTACATCATATGGTCTGCAATGGTTCAAGATCAGCTCACAAACACGTCTCAAGGTTAACTAGGGAAGGGTGATAAATACTGGCCTAGCCAGTGAAACCCACATACCCTGAATGAATACAGAAAAAGCCTCCATTCCATTCACCCATCTTCTCCCTCGCAAATTAATCTCTTCCAATGATGCCATTTTCCATACTAATGCTTCCAATATCACAATCAGTCTTTTTACTTCATCTGAGGATTCCCTCTCTTGATGGTATTTCATGCATTTCAGCTTTCACCTTGCTCTTATCTCCCAGCACCAGTCTGCGAGATATAATTGAGAAATAATGGAAACTTTTAAGTAATACATATTGACAATTTTAATTTTCCGATGGATTGGAGAAATCAAATTGGCAAATAAAGTCTAGAAGATATGTTTATGGAATACATTCAGGACAATTTCTTAGTATAATTCATTCTTGGACCAAATACATGAGACATGTTAATATGTAACAAGTTAGGATTTATCAATTACCTCATAATCATGATGTTATGGACCAGGCCAGGCCCCCTCAAAACATTTTACAAAGGTAGCTTAGACCCTAACATTTTCTTATTTTAAAGGTAGATGTGAAGTGGATATTCCAGGTGGGATGCAGCTGGTCAAACCACTCAGCTTGAAGCAAATCAGAAATTATTTAAACACTACAGTTGAAACATGAACAAAAGAAAGCAGAATTTAGAATAACTTAACCAACCCAGTACAGCAACTTAACTAAGGAACTGTTTCAATCCAGTAATATCCCATAAACATACCCCTTCGCACAAAAAGTATATTCAAACACAGATTCTTATCGGCAGGAGGGAACAACATCCAAAGAGACTTCAGAGAGAAAGTCAAGCAGGAATCATTTGCTGAAGCTTGCAAACTTCCTAGACACCAGCATATTTAGACTGGCACAGCTAAATCAAACCAGAAAAAAACCTGAACTGGGAGATATCTGGCCGGCATGGACGGGTTGGACTGAAGGGTCTGTTTCCATGCTGTACATCTCTATGACCTGACCACTCCCTTGCCATTGTTTAACTAGGCTCTTCCTAGACACCTCAGCACCTCTGCCTTTATGACCTCTCTTTAAAAAAAGCCCAAGGACAAAATAACCTTATTAAAGTGACAGCATCGTCATAATGATATACTTTTACATTCAGTTTGAAAGCAAGAAATGTAGGTCCTAAACCAGTGTCTTAAACTTAAATAAAGCTAATGGCAAGAGTATGCAGTCAATAGTTGCCTCAAATCTACTAGGAGAAATAGATTTAAATGTAAGATGAGAGAGAAGCAGATGTTTATAGAGATTATTAAGACTAATGTAATGTGAGAGTGTTCAGGGGTGCAGTGTAAATTTGCAATCGGCACATGATCCCACCAGACTTGTGGTGCTTGGGTCCCTTTGAGAAACTATTACACTTGCTCCCACTGCCCTTGCTTATGACTTGACAGTCAGGACTGACATGAGTTCAAGGATACTGCAAGGTTTGGGACTCCTATCCTTTGATATCCCCACAGGAACAGAGGATGGATTAAGAGTTGCAGTGAGAGCAAAGATTCTGAAGGAGGTAAATTGTCCACTTTTGCTGAGAGTGCTGTTACTCCAAAGTGTAAATTTAATACTTGAAATTGCTCTTCAAAGCCATCTGCATGCGAAAGGGCTGGTTATGATGGGAGGAAGTCAAAGATAACAGTTAAGGTAACAGTGGAATGACCTGTTTCTGATCAGTTTTACTTGTGTTTTCAGTTCCTTCTCTTTATTTTCTTTTTAGTTCACCTAGACTTAGAAGGTTGATCAGTGGAATAGCTCTTAAACTGAGATTCTGACTCAGTGAGCACATCCTGGTCCAGACTCCAACCCAATCAATATTGGCTTGGACTGTCAGAAGTCATGCTCAGACAAACACCCTGCTAACTAAGTGATTCCATTTTGTGACTGCTGACCTGTGTCAATATTCTTCTGTTATTGTTGATTAAAATTTAGATTAAATTTCATATATGCTATTAAGAAATCATAAAATATTTATTTTTGAAGTACTTAATGTAAATAGACTTATTGCAAGATTTATATTTGTTAGATTGTTAGTTTTTGTCGAACCCTCACCTATGTTTATTTAGAAAGCTTCGCTATTTCTATTGTAATTGCTCTTTCTATTAGAATAATATTGCTTTTTTGGTATTATGAGGCCTGTTTTTTATCTTCAAATATCTTGAGGCCTCAGAGTGTCATAATCCAACCCCATGACTGCTCCATCAATTTTGAACAGTGTTAAAAAATCTTTCATTTCCTTCATTCTTCAGTTCTGAATAAAGGTTGCCTCAAAATTATATACTAACTCTGTTTGTCCCCACAAATGCTGTCTAACCTGTGAAGTATTTCCAGCATTTATTTTTATGTAACATTACCACATTGTTATTTTAGCATCTTGCTATGCTCAACTTGTTTGCCACATTTACGATGCAACAGAATGCCATATAAGCATAATAGCACACGTTGAATGAAATCCCAAAATCTTCTGTCTGTGTTTAAACAGCAATAGGTGGTGTTGGGCCAATTAGAGATCAAAAAGGGGATTTACCAAAAGAGACGGGGGCATGGCTGAGCTATTGAATAATTCTTAGTGTTTAACAAAAAAGAGGAGGATGCAGCCCAGGGAATGGTGATAGAGGAGGAAACTCTGTCACTAGAAGTGTTCAAAATTGATAAAGAAGAAGTCCGAATAGATTTTTGGTCCTTAAAGTTAGCAAGGAACCAGGACCAGATGAGATGGCTCCACAGATTTTGAAGAATATGAGAATAAAGAATTATGGAGGCACTGGCCAGAATCCTTCTATCTTTTACTGGACTTTGGACAGGTGCCAGAAGGGACTGGAGAATTGCAAACACGACAATGCAAACATGACAGCCTTATGCAAGGGAGATTATATCCCAGCAATCCTAGACCAATTAGTTCAGGTTTGTTAGTGGGGAAACCATTGGAAACAATTATTCAGGATAGAATCAGTAGTCACATGGAAAAAGGTGTGTTGATTAGGAAGATTCAGCACAATTTTCTAAAGGGAAAAATCATATTTAACTAACTTGGAGTTTGTTGAAGGGGTCACAAAAAGGGTCAATGAGGAAGCCACTTATGCTGTGGTATACATAGATTTCCAGAATAATAGAATTGTGAGGAAACTTGTTAAAAAAGGGACTGTGACAATGTGGATACAAAAGTAATTGAGTGATAGGAAGTAGACAGCAATGATCAATTGATATTTTTCAGGTTAGAGAAAGGCCTGTAGCGGAGTTCCCCAGTATCATAGAATCCCTACAGTGTGGAAACAGGCCCTTCAGCCTAACAAGTCCACACTGACCTTCCGAAGAGTATCCCATCCAAATCTGTTCCCCATACTCTATTACTCTACATTTACCCCTGACTAATGCTTCTAACCTACATATCCCTGAAAATTATGGGCAATTTAGATAGCGAATTCACATAACCTGCTCATCTTTGAGCTGTGGGAGGAAACCAGAGCACTCGGAGGAAACCTACGCAGATACAGGGAGAATGTGTAAACTCCACACAGACAGACGCCCAACGCAGGAATTGAACCCAGGTCCCTGGCACTGTGAGGCAGCAGTGCTAACCACTGAGCCACAGGGGTTAGTATTACTTTTCCAGGTGTACATTAATGATCCAGATCTTGGTGTGCAGGGAACAATGTCCAAGTTTTCAGATGACAATAAACTGGAAGAATTGTAAATTGTGAAGATAATAATGTAGAATCCAAAAAGATGCTGACAAGTTGGAGGAGTTGGCAGATAGGTGGCAGATGAGATTCAATGCAGAGAAGTGTGAGGTGCTGAACTTTGGTCAGCAGAACACTGAGAGTCAATATAAAAAGGGGATACAATTCTAAAGGGAGTACAGGAGCAGGGAAACTATTTGTATATGTACACAGATCATTAAAGGTGGCAGGGCACTTGGAGAGAGCAGCAAATAAAGATTACAGTGTTCTTGACTTTATTAATAGGGGTTTAGAATACACGAGCAAGGAGGTGATGTTGGACTTGTATAAGACACTTGTTAGACCTCAGCTGGAATAATGTGTACAGATGAGGGGGCACAACATTATAGAAAAGATACAAATGCATTGGAGAGAGTGTAGAAACAGTTGACCAGAATGCTTTCGGGAATGAGAAACGTTAGTTGTAAAGATAGATTGAAGAAGTTTGGACTGTTCCCTCTGGAGAGAAAGTTGAGAGAAGGTTTGATTGAGATGTTCAAAATCATAGTGGGCTGGACAGAGTAGATATAGGTGAAGTTTTTTCTGCTTGTAAAAAATACAAGAATGAGAAGGCACAGATTTAAAATGATGTGCAAATGAAGCAGGGGCAATATGAGCAAAAACTGTCAGTAAATAATCATTTCTAAGTTATTTACAAATTATTTAGCTACTCTTCCCTACCCTAAAGAAGGATTATTCTGGAACTCTACCAAACCTCGCAATCAGTAGTCAGCCAGCTGCTTGAAAACAAGTAAAATCAAGAGATCAAGATTGAAAGGAACAATAGATGACTCATCATTAGACCATTAAACTTCCAGTAAATTAATATGCCACATTAAATAAAAGCAAGTTCAAGTGCTTTTATAATTTGTACCTTATGCGTGAAGCTCTGCATAGTTACATCATCTGGAAATATTCACTGTCTAGGTTCATTTGAAGGATAGCAAGTTGGGTGAGTTTCTGAAGAGAAATGGCAAGAATGTAGTGGGGAAAAAAAACTACTTAAACAATAGCTGTGTTGAAGCTGAGTCATTCAAGAGACTAACAATTGATGTTTTTAATGCTCATGAATCATGTGGAAGCTAAATATATTTTATGTTGGCTTAAATTTCTTCAAAGAATTTACACTAGAATCACAGAATCATGACAATACAGTAAAAAGACCATTATACCATCAAATCCATTCCAGCTCTTTGCATGACCAATTTATCACATCCCACTCTGCAGTCATTTCCTGTATCCCTTAACTCTTCATTATGCTGATTCTTATCCAATTCCCTTTTGAAAGTCTTGAGTAAATCTCCCTGCACTGTTTTCTCACTGCATTCAGATCCTATCTACTTACTAGCTGAAAAACACTTCCATTGTGTCATTTTCTTTCATTTGTCAATCACCTTAAATCTATGTTCTTTGATTCTCAACTGCTCAACATTCTTTTTCTCTCTACCTATTCTGTCCACGCCTATCATAATTTTTAACCCTTCCATCATATCTCCTGAATACACTTCAGAAATATTGGAACATATGGCTTAGAAACAGAAATAGGCCTAAGAACTTGCTCCCACCATTTAATAAGGTTATGGTTAAGCTAATTGTGGTCTCAATTCCACCCTTCTGAAGAAATGCTACTTCTTTTTTGCTCTAGGGCCCATTTTCCACATTGTTGCCAGAGAGGAGGGCGAGCATATGACTCAGACTCCACTGATCATTGCAACCCACATTTTAGCAAACCCCAGTTTTACTATTTCATACTTGACATTAAAATAAGTTGTCCATTATGATTTTCTCTATAGTCTGTCACCTCTCTAATAAATAAAATGCAACGAATCATATGCCTCATAAATGAGGACAGCACTGAATGAATACAAGCCATCTAAAAATGATAGAATGTCAGAATTCAGTCCTTTCAGAGTGACATTATTGGAAGGTTTGAACTTGGCAGTCTTGTGGTAGCTACAGTACCACACGAGATAGATATATCCAATTAGATATCTACTGGAATTTTTAAAGTGGTTTGTTGAGATAGTGCAAATTAAAAGACATTGTTAATTATTGCCACTTTATCTTCTAATCACAACTGGAGTGATATAGGGGTGGAAGTCAGTGGGCATGAAGACATTGACTGAGAATACAAGGAAACAATTATCCACGGTGCGTAGAAACTTAGAGACAGGTTCAGGACAAGTTTGTCCAACTGTTCCATAGATTATGGTTGATCTATTGTTAAACTCCATTTATCCATCTTTGTTTGACATTACTTGATCCTATCAATTTTACGTCTTAAAATATTTAAAAGGTTCCAGAATCCAATTTATCTTCCCTGTGTCCCTCTCACGTTCAGGTTAAATTATGAAACTACTGTTCTTGAAACACAGGAGACAGAGTAGAGATTTGATAGAGGAGTACATGATGATGACAAGTTCACATAAAGGACACAAAGAAAAGCTGGTCTTCTTCAAAAGTACAAGGAATTGACGATGCAAATTTAAGGTTTGGGTAAGAAATACAATGGGATGTGAGGATGCTTCTTTTACTGTTAGAGAAGGGTAATGACATGGAACTAACTGACTTCAAGAGTGGTTGAAGAAGAAATGATAATTTTAAAATAAAATTGGATGAACACTTATGGAAAATAAACTTCCAGAGCGATGGGGATAGGATGGGAATATGGGACTGACTGAATCACTCTGAAGTTAGTCAGCATTGACTAGACAGATCCAATTACCTCCTTCTGTGCCATTATAACTATGTGACTCAATGACTCTAGATTATGTTTTGTCTCCCTGGTACCCATGATTATACTGACAGTATGTCATTCAGCAGATCTGGTTGTGGATACCTTCTTGCTTGTCCAACTCATGGTAGTGTAGTTGTGAGTTATTCTGATGAATAGTTAGCAGTAGCCTAACAGAAAGCATTGCATTTAAATCGGAAATGGAGATCATACAGGCTCAGCAACGTTTGTTGCAATTATCGACTGATTTGTGAGGTGATAATCATTTCTTCTGCCAACTCCCATACATGGCCATTACAGAAGCTGCTCCTGGACTAATCCAAACATACCACTAGAAGAGGACATTCCTCTCATGATAATTGTTGATTTTTGGGAGCATAAAAATTTGGTGTCCATTTATCAATTTATAAATCTCACTTTGGTTAATTGAAGAAAACTAAATTGAGCTGAAGCCAGCAATAATGAGAGTCTGGGGTTCAAACTTTTCATACTAATATGGAGGAAATCATGAGAGGTGCTTCTGTCTTGTTTAAGACTTAAATACAAATGGCTTGATTGCAGATGGCACTGATTGTGCAATGTAGTCACTAGAAAACTTCATTGTAAACGCTTGTTGGTCAAATCAAATTATAGCATCTTCTTATAGAACAGACTGCTCAATATAGTCTCTATGTTGAAGGCCTGTATTTTCAAACAATCTGTTGGAGGGGTGAGCATGTTTATGACTTCCGATCAGCTGCTCTTTCATTACAATAGTTTATAGTCCATTTTGTTGAAAGCGGTTTGACGAGTATTGATGTAATGTAATTTACTGTAAGGCCAGGATTGTCTTTTCTTGTCCTGAGGCCCAAATGGAGGGGATGCTTACTAGACTGGAATTAGAAGAACAGCAAAAGTGAATTGTCCTGAATAGCTTTAGGAGGACACAGAGGTAGAACGGTTCAAAGCTGTGCAGGGATGATGTTGAAATTAGGCATGTTTAAAAATGGGGAATGATTGGAGGTTAATGAGGACAGGGTTGGCAGCAATATTTAGAAATATTCAGGCACAGATTTGACATCGTATAAATGTATTCGGGTAGAATCTGGGAAACTGACAAGAAGAGCTAAAGAAGCTTTTTTGCTTTGAGAGTCTGGATGAATAATTACTTGATCTGGGCGTATATGATACTAAATGTTTATTTCTATATTTAAACGTGAGTATAACTTTAGGCTAGAATTACATTTGGAAAATATTAATGAGACCATAATTATATACTCTGGGTTGTATACCTGCATATATGAATGTCTGATGAAACGGAAATAGGTTAGTTTTTTTAGTCATTCATTGAATTAGGGTTTTGCCCATCACTAATTGCTCGGAGGGCAGTTCAGTGTCAACCATGTTTCTGGAATCACATGTAGGCCAGTCCAGGTAAGGATTCCAGTTTCCTTTGCTAAAGGACATGAATGAACCAGATGGGTTTTTCTGACAAGCAGCATTGGATCTATGGTCATCATTAGACTCTTATTCCATAATTTTTCCAGATTTCCATATTGATAAATACAATTTCTGGAATATTTATTTCAAGATAAATACAGGTGTTATTGATTCCTTCTGTGATCCAAATTGGCTGAATAGCCTCCTTCTGCATTGTAACAATTCTATGATTTTGTAATTTAATCCACTTTATGTCAGAGAATAGAAATTTGCAAACTCCTGTGATGTTAATAGACAGACATTTATACTGTAGAATTTACAATAGGTAGAGTAAATGTGTAAGATCATTAGCTTTGTTTTCAATTTAGAGGAATATAGGATGAGACAGAATTGTTGTAAAATGTCGTTCAGATGTTTTTTCAATTCAGTTCAGAAGACACCAGTGTTTAATTTTTGAAGCAGCTCAGAGAAGAAGCTACCTCACTAGAAAGGTTTAGCCTGTAAAACTTGCAAGCTAGCAATGATTGGTAGAAATCTATCAGTAATTAGAACTAAGAAAACGTACACTCTCATGTTTGTGGAAAAGTTCATGTCAGTAGATTTGTCTCCACAATCCAGGCCAGGAAATGTCACTGTCGGTTCAATAGAGTCCTACAGGAGCTGAGATATAAGGGGTGTTTCTCTGGGCTTGAGTCTCTGTAATGGATAGTATTGCCATATAGATTGAAACATTGTTTTTTGGTGTATTTCAGATCATCTTTTTACTGTTGTTTAGGTTTAGATAGTTATTTTCATCTCTCTTGCATAATCAAATTCTGTTTGTTGTTAAAGAAAATCTACAGCCACATATGTCTATGATCAACCACCATGTTGATTAAGTAAACTAAAAATAACTACCAATCTAGATCTCATTCTGGGATCTAACTTGATTACTTCCAAAAAACTTAACGATGCTGGAATTTTATTTTCAAAGAGGTTTACTAATGTTCATATCATTCTGCTTTAGAGTCATGTTGCAATTGGACCAGTGCTGGGCTTTTGTGATGCAAAGATAGTATCCATACCACTAAGCCAGGAGGCCTGGGTTCAAGTCCCACCTGATTCAGAGATGTGTCATAACATTTCTGAACTGCTTGATTAAAATATATCTATGATTGTGCCAGTTTGAGCACAATACATGGGATTTGCACTTTAGGATTATTTCATGCTGGGGACTAGATAACATCAAAAAACTGGATCTCTAAAATTTTTGAGCAGCCTTTCCCACTCACCTGTCCTATAAACCATATGACTATAAAAAAAAGGAACAAATGTAGGCCATTCAGTCTCTCGATACTACTCCAATATTCAATAGGATCATAGCTGCTCCAACATTCTTCAAGTCCACTTTCTGCGTATTCCCCATAACACTTGATTCCTCTACTGATCAAGAATATCCTATCTTATCCATAAAAATACTCAAGGACTGTGCCACAATACAACCCTCAGAGAAATTCCTTCTCATCTTGGTCTTAAATTAGTGCCCTTTTATTCTGAGACTATGCTTTCTGGTCCTAGACTCTCCCACGAGGAGAACCTTCTCTGAACTGCCTCCAATGAAATGAGATTTTTTCCCTTAAATAAGGGACCAAAACTGCTCAGTGCTCCAGATGCAGTCTCACCAGCACCTTGTACAGTTGCAGTAAGACTTTCCTACTTTTATACTCTAACTTCATTGAAACAAGGGACAACACATTTTTTTTTTGTTTTATTTCTCCATTTCTCTTTTGAATTAAAGTTCACCTTTTCTTTGTCTGTAGTGGGGGAAGGCAGTTGCAGCAGTGGCAGCGAGGTCAGTCTGGGTGTCCATTTCTTGTGGCCATTGTGGCTGAAGCTTTATTGCAAGCTTCATTGTTGGTGGTTCTGGTCTGTTCCTCCTGGTGGTGGTACGGCAATTTCAGTGATTGCCTTCGTGATGGCGACATGGTGGTTCCGTTTCATTCCTTGTGCCTTATGGCAGTAAAGTCACAGCTTCAGGTGATGACTGAAATGGCGACAATTTGAGCTATGGCTTCACTGTCAGCAACTCAATGGGTCTGGTCTGACCCTCCTGGCTATGGTGGCGATGCAATGGCTTCAGTGTTGGCTTCAGTGGTGCCAGCGGTGGTGGGTCTGGACCAGAAATCCTTGCTTTGGTGACTTCAGGGACAGCTTCGGTGGCGGCATCCTGTAGCCACTTTAGAAACCCAGGTGTCCTGGAGGAACTTTGTCCTAACTTTGCTTCAATTACTACTCAGTATAATTTCTGTAAATACAATGGTGCCGAATTGTTGCAAGTTACATACATGTGACAGTTAATTGCTATTCTATTCTATTCCAGCATTCCAGAAGCCTTCCTGATTACCTGCTGCCCCTGCAAACTAACTCTCTTCATTTCACGAACAAGTACCCCAAGTTCCTCTGTTGTAACTTTCTGCAGTTTTTCTCCATTTAAATAATATCACTGTTTGTTTTCCTTTCCAAACTGCACAACTTCACGTTTCACACATTATACTTAATTTGCCCATTTACTTAGTATATCAATATCTCTGTATGTATCCCGCTCACAGGCCCATTCAACCTGCTGCCACCAATTGCATCCCCTCCCTCTCAGTGCTGCTCTCACTTGTTTTCTCTCCTATTTGCTGCCCTTCTTGTCCTTTTTCCTCACTTGCTGATTCTCTCACTTACTGCTTCCTTCTCCAACTCTCTCATTCACAGTCCATCACTCACTTTGGCCATCTCACCACTCCTCGCGGGGTCCCAAGGAAGTGGCAAGGCAGAGAAAGTAGCAAAAGAAAGTGACAAGCATGGGAGGCAGCAATGAGCAGGAATAACGTGGATTGGAAAAGGCAGTAAAAGGGAATTTGAGTGAGTGGGCTGGTTGATGACTGAAGGGATTAGACAACAGAAGAGCTGGTGAACAAGACAGTGTGGAAAGAGAGCGCAAGAAAGCAGTAGAGTTGATCAGCAGGACAGCATAAGAGAGCAAGGTTGGCAAGCAATTCTCTACATTAGTATGACCATTAGGAGAAGCACGGCACCTGTCCTGTCCTTGGACTAGGCATATTTGTCCCAGACTTGTAAGTAATTTTGTCAAGTGTATCATAGAATACCTACTGTGTGGAAATGGGCTATTTGGCCCAACAAGTCCATACCAACCCTTGTATCCCACCCAGACCCATCCCCTTATCCTATTACTCCACATTTTCCCAGACTAATGCACCTAGCCTAAACATCCCTGAACACTATGGGCAATGTACCTAACCTGCACATCTTTGGACTGCGGGAGGAAACCGGAGCACCTGGAAGAAACCTATGCAGATACGGGGAGAATGTGCAAACTCCACACAGAGAGTCGCACAAGGCTGGAATCGAACCCAGGTCCCCAGTGCTGTGTATTAGAGTCATACAGTCATTGAGATGTACAGCATGGAAACAGGGTATATGAATAGGAAGAGTTTGGACGGATATGGGCCGGGTGCTGGCAGGTGAGATTAGATTGGGTTGGGATATCTGGTCAGCATGAATGGGTTGGACTGAAGGGTCTGTTTCCACGCTGTACATCTCTATGACTCTAATATACAAACATTAAGGAGATACATATCAAAGTGGAGGACAGATTTCATCATCTGAAACTATTGAACTCAATGCAGAGCCCAGAATACTGGGAAGTGTCTCATTGCACAACTAAAACAGACATAGAACAGAAATGCAATCGTGAGACCAAGAGGAAAGAGAAAAATGGCAAGCAGCTGGAGGGTCAGGTTTATTCTTGTTAACTGCATATGTTCCACAAAGCCATTATTCAATCTACAGTGTAGTCTTCACAGTGTGGAGGAGACCAGGTTGTGAGCAGTAAATTCAATACATTCATTCAAAGAAATAAATCACACTGCTTTTGTTTTATATTCCCAGCAGCCATGTTTTGTTTTTTTCTATTTCCATATTAAAAGTAACTTGCACATACAATTCTGTAACTAATCAACACTCTAAATAAAATCCTATCTCTGCTGATTTTCAAATTATTGGTGGCTGAGGAATGAATTTATAGAGGTTCATAAAATTATGAGGGGCATGGATAGTGTAAATAGACAAAGTATTTTCCCCCGGATGGGGGATTCCAAAACTAGAGAGCATGGAGAGGAAAGATTTAAAAGGGGTCTAAGGGGCAACTTTTTCATGTGGAGGATGATGCCTGTATGGAATGAGGAAGTGGTGGATGCAGGTGCAATTACAACATTTAAAAGGCATCTGGATGAGCATAGGAATCGGAAGGATTTAGAGGGATATGGGCTGGGTGCTGGCAAATGGGACTAGTCTTATTTAGGATATCTGGTTGGCTTGGATAAAGCGCCTGTTTCCGTGCTGTATATCTATATTATTCTATGATTTCACGTTATAACAAAACAAAAAATGATTTCTTTTATGCAGCTTACAATATCAAATATCAAACCAAATTCTGGGCTTTAATTCTTAGCTTATGCAGTTTCATGACGTTTTCACGTATTACTTCCGTTTAAAATGCTGGCTATGTGAGTTATTGTGCAGATACTTAAACTTTTTTTAAAAATCTAACTTTTTGTACCTGCTTTTATTTCTTGCGCGCGATGATACCTGTTTATGATACAATGCTTTGAAACGTCATGTAGCAGGTAAATTCCGACCCGGAAACCACGGTCAAATTGAAATTTTATAACGTGACCTACAGCTCGAGGCAATTCCACGCTTTATAAATAAGACCCACTTACGCGCCTCATGGATGGTTCTCGATTGAGAGTAGCAAGTTACTTTGAAATCACATGAAGGCAGATTTAGGTTTTTTCACTCAGAATTTACTCCCAAAGCCACAATGATTATTACGAATATAGAAGCCCCGCGACCCGAGGAAGTCAAAACATTGACACCATCTACTCGAGCTTTAAAAATACTTGCAGTGATTTCAGTCTTAATCTTCATTATTTTAGTGGCTGTGCTGATTGCCGTTGTACTGAGTGAGTATGTTTTTATTTCTCTGGGTGTGGGCTTATGTTTAATCATGTAATAGATTAACATTTAAAAAGGATTTTTAAGACTTGAGTTTTTATAACCGTACGTTTTACCTAGTCTGGAAAAGTAAATTGCGAATGTTTAAAATTCCCCTTTTAAAATAGCGATATCATTAGGCTCCAGTATTTTTTTTAAAGCCGGTTTATAGCGTAGGAACTACAAAATGTTGGAAAGTGGAGATTTAGCCTACATTGTAAAGTGGGAGAGATCTATTACCCTCCATCAGAATAGTTCTGGGGAAGAATATAAACATGAAACTTGAGTTCACTTGTCCCTCCGAGTCGTCTTGACTTCTGTAATTCTACAATTTACTAAGAAGCACTACTACTGTTTACAAACTGCTTAATTCCAATTTTTAGTTATGCTGGAAGGGAGATTTTTGGATTATATTTGCGATTTCAAATTAATGATTTTCTTTTATGTTTTGATGTTCTCAAACTGGATTCGCGGAAGATTGTTTTTAAATGTTAAGTACAACTGAAGTTGTGCTATGTATTAATTATCTCTTTGTTTGGGATATGTGTAAGATTGCATTTTTGCTTATCTCGAATTGCTGTGAGAAAGTGATCAGCCTTTTTCTTTGAAAGTCTATAACTGTTGGGTTGATAATTCCGGGATACCCTACAGAAATTTCTTTGATGGAGAATCTATTTTGAAAAGCCAGGATGTTGTGACTTTGAACTTGTGTTCAGAGCTATTCTTGTAGCTGAAGTCCGTCATCGCTGGAACTACTCTCATTAGCTTTTGCTGTTCTCTCTAAAGTACATCCTTCCTGAAGTGTGGCCCCCAAAATTGGATGCAACGTTACAGTTAAAGTCAAATCATTATTTTATACAGGTTTATCTAACTTGTTTTGCAATTCCTGCTCTACTTAAGGTTTAGGATCCCATGCTGATCTAAACTTTCTTTGCAGATAGACTCCAATGTCTTTTCTGCTCTTACAATTGTAAAGCAAGTACTTTTTTTTTATATATTGCCTCTTCTCCTTGTATTTGGTCGCATCACCTGCTTCCTGGTATTAAATTGCATTTGCCACTTATCTGCCCACTCCTCCAGCTTGTCTGAATTCTTTAGGTTTATTATGATCCCCTTTCCCTTCTACAGTTCACAATATTGCTAAGTGCTTTTTTTGAAATTATGCCCTGTATACACAAGTCTTGGTCATTAAGATGTAGAAATGTACTGGTCCTAATAGGGACCCCCTGGAAAACCCCCACTTATTTTTGCTTCTCCAGTTCAGAAAAGCATTGATTTCTTGGTGCTCTGCTAATCTTGTACCATGTTGCTATCATCTATTTTATTCTGTGGGCTCTAACTTTGCTGACAAATGTGCTATGTAGAACTTTATCAAACTGCACAACCTCATCCACCCTGTTACCTTGCCAGAAAATACTATTTGCCCTTAATCGATCCATTCTGGCTGTCATTAGTTAACTTATATTAAGTGACAGTTAATGCTAAATTTTTATTCCATTCTTTTTATACTGGAATCAGGACGTTGATGTCTGGTGCACTTCCAGGTTACAACCCTACTTCATGTCAGGGACATCTGACACCATTTTTGACAGGCAGGTCAATTAGTGATTAGTGCACTCCATCTAATCAAAGATGACAGAATCTTTTGAGGAGGGGTGGGGTTGCAGTTAATTAGAGCCTAAGACCTTTTAAAGCCTTAAGATAAGAGGCTGTAGCTGCCACGTTGTCATGACAGACAGCTCTATTACTGTGAATAGGGTAACCAGTGGCTACAGCTGTGGTTTCTCATGGTCACAGGAGGCATGATGATGGGGTTGCTAGATGAGAGACAAAAAAAATTTTTTGAGAATCTTGAGTTTTGTTTCCTCATTACCCATTAGCTAAAGTGACTCCTCACCAGTGACCCTCCTTCAGAGCAGAAGAGGCGGAAGAATGTTCTGGTTGTACTTTCTTTCCAGATTCTGCCAGACCTTTAGTGTTTCTCTAGCAATTTGTTTTTGAATTTTTTTTTGTACACCTGTCAGAGCTCCTGTCAGTCTACCATTTCTCCTCTAGTTTAAAAAGGATTTAAACTTTGTAGCTTTTGCAGAATTTCAGCTGTTCATCTGAATATTCTAACCTGTACCTTGAAAAAATTTTACAAATGAATCAATGTAATATTCTGGCTACAGTAATACTTTACAAAAAGGAAGGAGAAAATAAAACTAGTTTCTCCCATTGGTGGTTGGATTAGATGAATGCAATTGCAAATGTATAATTTGTGTCCTTTGCCCATTGTCCTGAACTCCACCTATAGATTTTATTGAGTTGTTCTCTAAATGGAATCTCTCAGGAATTAATACAACTTGCTAGAGAGCTTGCAAAGAGAATTGTTTAAAACCAATTGTTCAGTTTCTAAAGCTAAATGTCTTATTTTGTTTTGCAGTCCTTTATTTCCAAGTGAGGTGTGTAGATAATGATGCTTGCAAAACATCTGATTATGCAGCCTGTGGTAAGTGGCAACTATATTTCTGCTTTCATATATTGAAAGGAACACTCTCTTGGAATGGTACAATAGAAATTTAACAAACATATAAACTGTGAGATTATAAATCAAAGTAAGGTCCACTTGAGGATTAAATGAAAGTGGTCAAAGGTGAGGAGTGACTTCAGTTAATTGGTAATGAGAACACAAATTCCTTGTTCTCAGAATTTTTTTCAATAGTTTGTATCTTACTGTTGAGTTTGAGTCAGACCTGAAAATCTACAATAAAATTGTTTCAGTTAGAATTTACACAAGTGAGATGGTCTGCCTCCATGCTGTTTTTTCTGGTCTGAATGCCATAATCTAGAATTCTAGCTCTTGCTTTTTGAATAAGTCATGAATAGAACTATATCCACTGTGTAGCATATTCACAGTTGTTGATTTAATAATTCATTCTAGTAATTCTTTTATGGAAGGTTGTGGACGTCAAAAAACAGTAATGGCCAAGATTATAAATGGAAAAGGTACAGTGGATGGCGAGTGGCCTTTTCAAGTAAGTTTGCAGCTGAGTGGAAATCATATTTGTGGTGCAACCCTTGTAGCCTGTCGATGGATTCTGTCTGCTGCACATTGCTTCGAGAACAGGTAAATGATTGATCCACCAACTAAAAGTTCAGGTCTGCTATAGATATAATTTTGAGTTTTCTATTTGTTCCCACATGTGGCTGAAGATCTTATTAAGAATAGTATTATGACCATCAAAGATCTTTGAACAGTTGCTTTTTAATGTTGTCCAGGTAGCTACATTTTTAATAAGTAAGAATACAAGATAAAGCAGACAGAAGTTGTCCTTTTGGCTTACACAAGCAAGATAAACTTTATTGCAAGTTGTTCCTGATTCATGGGATAAAGAAACGTTATTAACAAAAGATTGGATATCAAAATTGAAATAAATACTAATAAAATGAAGAACTTTTTTCTAAGAAAGCCCCAGTGAGTCTCTGTGCTATATAGATATTCTTTTTGTTAAATGAAAGGTTAGCACTTAATCAGATCCAGCAGTTTGGTGGCTTCTGAATTTGCATAATTGATGTTTTCTAAATCTCTCGCCCCCTCTCATTTCATGTCTCAGACGTATCCTTTTTAAGACGTTTGCTTCTGTCTCTTTCATGGATGACGTGTAAAGATTCTCACTGACTTGTTTTGTCCAATCATACTAACGATGATGAAGGCTGATGGTCATTTTTTAATTATCTGGCCAGAAATGTTTTAGACCTCATGCTGTCTGATCCAGTTGCTCCTTAAATGATTCTACTGTTTCCACTTTCCCTAGTACTTTTCTAATGACTACCAAATAATGTCCTTAGATAATTGACCAAAAACATTGGCTTTTAAATTGCATACTAATTTATCAAGATAGAAAATGGAATAAAGTTCTCTGTTTTGATTTGAGTACATGAGAGTTTATGCATTTTGTTTGTATTGGATTAAAAATCTGTGGCTATGTTTACTGCCGCAATAAATGCATAATTAATTCACTTTAAGAGTATATCTTCACTGTTCACTGTGGGAAGAAGAATCTTGTTTCATAAATGGAAAGAAAACTGGCAAACATCAAACGTCATGTGCTCATGCCATTATTTTTAAAGACTTCCAATCATCTAATTGATCAGTCCCAATCTGAGATATTGACAATGTTAAATTTTCTGAGAACATTTGACATTTCTCCTATATTTTTAAATTTATAGGAATGATCCAGAAAAATGGACTGCTGTTTTTGGTCTACGTTTCCTAAATCAGTTAAACAAACGTGAATTTCAGTATCGAGCAATTAAGAAAATAATTATTCATCCTCGGAAAACATCATCTTCCTTTAATTACGATGTGGCTCTGTTGGAGTTGGAACATCCCGTTGAATATACCGATTTTGTTCAACCAGCTTGTCTACCTACAGCCACAACATCATTCACTTCTGGCCAAAGATGTATAATTATTGGATGGGGGACAACAGAGGAAAATGGTATGTATTTAAAACCTTTTAATTAGTTTAGGCATTGACTTCAAGCTTGAATTGCAGCTGCAAATATTTTCATACCTGCTTCTTTTGAAAAGGTCATTAAGACAAAACATATATGTCTGATTTGTGTAGCCCAAGCACTCAGCATTGATAAGTTTAATAAAGTGGAGAGTGAACTAGAAACCTGATTCATAAGGGTTATTTTTAGAATCTAGATAACAATGTTTACACAAAATGGACTTAAATTTGATTTAGTTTTCTTGTGTTCAATAAACATTTAAACATTCCAATGCAGTTCATTCCCCATTTGATTCAAGGTAAGTTAGGGAAGATCAACCAATTCTGGTATTGTTGATGATGCCCACATCTCTCAAAAGAGAACACTTTAAAATGAATCTGTAATATGTATACTCAATAATTAACTGAGTATTGTGATATGAAGATATGGTACTACAATGTAGTCACCAAGAGTGGCAATTAATTAATTGTAAGAAACAACTCTTGTAAGAATGTCACCATCTGTCATGGTGGGACTTAAACTTATGTCACTAGAACATTAACCTGTGCTTCTAGATGACTAACCCAATGACACCACCTCCCTGGTGCTTTAATGCTCTGAAGTTTGAGACTCAGCAGGAAGAAAATAGTATTAATTCTGCTAATTTGTAGTGGGGAAAATCAATGGATTTACTAGTCAAACCTGTTATTCAATTTTAAATAATTACTAACTACTTTGGCTTACAAACTTTTTTTTCCATGCCAGGAATATCAACTAGTAATGAACTTTTGCAGACTGAAGTGATGGTTTTCAACAATAGCCAGTGCCAAAGACTTCTACCACAAATAACTCCACAAATGATTTGTGCAGGGTATTTAGAAGGTGGCAGAGATGCATGCCAGGTACAGAATTGCATTTTCTTCCCTAATTTGTGAATTACACTTACACGTATCACTTTTTGTTGAGCACCCTAAGTGTTAACTGTCACATTACATGTATAACTTTCCCCATAATATAAACTTGAAGGAGCTATATAAATGCACTAAAGGCTGAATCAAAGGGACATTTCATTCCTACTTTCAGAAATGTTGAGGGATGGAATATTTGGGGAATGCTTAAAGTTGAGCCTTCAAGTTACAACCCCAAAAGATCACATCCTCTGAGACTGTCCACTCTTGTATAGGTCTTGGTAAAATTGAGATGTTGGCCAATTATTAGAATGTGGGGCAAGCAGCCACTTTCCTCTAGGATGTATTATGTCTTTGTCCTATCAATCTGCTGAAAAGAGACCTGTTGTTAAATTTTGACATGACAAATGCAAGAATGCTAAATTTCAAACCATCTTAATTTTACCCCCTCAAAAAAAATGTAGTGTTAAGATAATGTTAGAACTAAGTTCCCCAAGAATGCAGCATAATTATTTCTCAAGGATCAATTAATGGGTGTTTCAGGGTGGCATGGGTCAGAAGAAATGGTCAAACCTTAAACTCATTGTGCACAATATTAACACCAAATTATGATTGTCACAGTAATATAAGGAACAAATGCTCCCTTTGTTTCTCATTCGGATGGGTTAGTGCTGATGAAGCAGCATTTGTTGCTTCACCATTAGAGTAGAATCAAAGTGGAGCTAGAGATGTTTGTAGGTGAGATAGGATGGTTCTTTTGTATTATTTCTATATGTTAAAGCTTTTTTTTTGTAACTGCTTTTTGGTGTCTTTTTCTGCTGGCCTAGAAATTACAGGACATGTAATTCTACTTCATAACTTTTGTGTGGCTTTAGTACTGGGCTGGTAAACCATTCAATATCCTAAATATCTCTAACCTTGTTTACCGCCTTGATTTTAGGGAGATTCTGGAGGACCATTGTTGTGTCAAGTTGAAAATTCTCAGGTATGGCTGGTAGCAGGGATTGTTTCCTTTGGAGTAGGTTGCGGAAGACCAAATCAACCTGGGGTCTATGCAAGGACGACAACATTTCAAAAATGGATCAGAGAAATAATAAATGGATAAAGTGATGCTACCAGTTTGAGTTATGGTGGTGATAGAGATTTCATTTGTTACTCCTGTTAATGATATGCACAGGTCTGATAATTGATAATAGCAGTAAGTGGCTTACTGGTGAATTATTTTAATAGTTCCACCCTGATTTATTGAAGTGTGACAAGACATGAAATATTTTGAAACTTTTCTGATACTAGATTACAATTTATTTAAGACAGATCATTTTAAGTTTTTAATTACATTGCAGCATCAGTAACTGTAACACTGCCAGAGATGCACATGGCAGAATAGAATTCAAAGTTGGTGCCTTCTACTTTATTCTTGCATTTGCAATGTATTCTTTAGACAAAATATATACAGTTTATCTGTTAAATGTACTCTTAGGAGTTTTCAGGATTTTGAAAATGGGCAAATTTAATCAATAATTTGCATTAAATGGCTCTGTGGTGCCAAATGAATCGTCCATCGAGAATGGTGGAATTTCGTATATTACTGAATATTTCAGTTCAAAGACAAATTGCATGCTGTAGTTATTGTAATGGAAATGTTATTTTGCAATAAAATGTTTTTAAAATTCCTATTCTGGTTGAGTTTTTCAATGTAAAGCTCTTTCCCAATTAAAAAAGGCACAATGTTTTTACAGAATATGGCTATAAATTACTGATTGTGTACACTAGGTGAGTAAAAACAGAAACCTTTGAGTTTGAATAGGGAAAACTCAACTTCATAAAGCATGAAAGTTTGAAATTAAGTCATCCAAAAATACATGTTGTGAATGATGCTGCACTCCATGTCAGCCTACTATATGTCCAAATTTTGGATTGAATTCTGATCTGTAACTTGCAGATGGACAAGTGCTACCACTGAATGAGACTTCCAAGAAGAGAACAAGCTCAGCATCACCGCAATGCTTCTATGTACTAGAGTATTTGGTCTGTCTCTTTTTTTTTTTAAAACTCTGAACAAAAGGGTCTCTGGTTATTGGAGATGAATAGCTATTGCCCTATGGGCAGAATCAGATTTTTTTTCCCTCTGTGAAGAGGCTATTTGGCCCATTTATGCCTGTACTAGTTCTATTATCTTGTCCCAATCTGCTGATTTTTAACCAAGTAATCATGTGATGCCCTCTTGAATACCTCCACTAAACCTATCTCCTCATTTCCAGACAACACATTCCATATCCAAATTGCTTGCTGTGTTCGTTTTGTTAAACATCACCCTTGCTTAGTTTGCACATTACTGTTAAATCTTTTTGTTTCCCTTTTTGCAAAGAGGAACAGCTTTGTGTATGCTCTATTCAACCTTTTTCATGATTTTAGCAAACCCCTTTCAAATCTCCTCTTGGCCATTTCTCTCTCAGAACAATCCCAACTTCAATCTATCCTCAAATCATTCCTGGAACTATTCGTGTAAACCACTTCTACACCCTCTCATGCATTCAGCTTACTGTGACACCCACAGCTGTACTCCAGCTGAGGTCTAACAAGTGTCATGTACAATTTCAACAACATATCCTTCCTCTTGTACTGTCCACTTTAATAAAGCTGAATATCATTCTTTATTTCCTGCACAGTCCACTGTGCTGCCACCTGCACTGATCTGTGCAGATATACCCATGTACTCTCCTGTACCCCTTTTACAATTTTATTCCCAATATTATCTTCCAACTATAAGTGCATCACTCACCCACTCAAATAACTTGCTAATGTCCTTTTACTCCATTTCTTTGTCCAGGTGAAACAATTTACTTGTACACTTTTCAATCTGTAAATAGCACAGCAATTGCTGTCCAAGAATAGTGAGTAAGAACTGTTGAACCCAGGTGGCTTAAAAGTCACTAATAAATGCTGTTTCTCAAGGTTACACTGACCTTAATAGAACAAAGAACTAAAGTATAAATCAAGTGGAAGTTGTGTCACATTTGCAATTTGATTGTCGCAGACACAGTGGAAAAATGTTTTGTGTACTTGGACGGAGGGGCTCAGCAAAATTGTCCAAACTTGTATTTATTCTCCCCAGTGTGGATACTACACTTCATGCTTAGTATTCTAAAGTTTAACTATGGCTATTGCAGGCTTCATATAAATGACCATTTTATTGTCAAAGCCGGATGTTGGCCTTACCCAAATTTTTTTAAAACTTTTTTTTTTCCCTTGCATAGATCAGTTGATAATAGAAACCCTGATTTATTCTCTCCACCTGCTTAACCCATAACTTTGCCACTTTAAGGTCAATCCAACAGACAACACTGCTTAGGTGTGTGCTTAGGGGAGTGGCTACTGAATAGTTTCAAAATGATAAACATGTTATGATTTCCAATGCTCTGGGCCATGGGGAAACTTTCAAAAAATGTACTCAAAATTAGAGATGAATTCACTTATATGGTTTTAAATAAACTAATGCAATATAATTGATTTATCAGATAACAGTTCCAAACTCTACATTCTAATGGACTGTTTTCTGTTTAAATTTAATGTAGCATCTTACTGTCTCATCCTTTTAAATACCTCCATAGACCAAAACAATTCCAGTCTGAAACACACCAAGTCAAATGTATCAAAGATTTAACAAAAGACTTGACCTCAATTTCAATATTTACAGAGTTATCAATGTTCATAATTGTATATCTGAATACCTGTTTTAATCCAGGTGAATGCATTGAGTTTTCAAATTTACATCACCAATTGACTTACAGCAACAAAACACATTGTGCTCAAGTTTCACTTGTGTGGAGGGATGTTGCATGAGCTAAAACTCTGTAGCTCAATAATACTTAATTCATCCAGTTAAAGTCTGTGTAGTTGTCAGTGAGGTACTTGCTATTTAACATACTTATTACTGACAGCAGAATCTAACTACACCAATATCCACTTATCGTAGTCTGAAGCAAATGGTGCAAACAGAAGTAGATGTTTGAATTTCAGTGTTTGATTTAGTTAGTTGTAGAAATTAAAGGAAGCCATACAGTTAACTTTCTCAAAAAGAACAATGAGCTTTGAACTTGTCTCCAGTTAACATACTTTCTACCCTTTGAGAATGTTTCACTTAAATTATATATTAGTGGACAAAGACACCTGTCTAATGCATTAGCCATTATCTGCACAGTTAAAAATAGAAAATGCTGGAACTGATCAGGTGAGGCAGTATCTCTGGACACAAATAGATAATTCATCATAATTGAGAAAATGCTTTGTCATTTATATAAATGATTTGGATGTGAACATAGGAGGTATGGTTAGTACATTTGCAAATGACATCAAAATCAGAGGTGTAGTGAACAGCCAAAAAAGTTACCTCAGTACAACAGGACCTTAATCAGATGGACAAAGGAATGGCAGAGGGAGTTTAATTTAGATAAATGTGAGGTGCTGAATTTTGAAGAGGATAATCAGGACAGGACTTGTAAGGTCCTGGGAAAGTGTTGCTGAACAAAGAGACCTTAGAACATAGAACATAGAAGAATACAGCGCAGTACAGGCCCTTTGGCCCTCGATGTTGCGCCGATCCAAGCCCACCTAACCTATACTAACCCACTATCCTCCATATACCTATCCAATGCCCGCTTAAATGCCCATAAAGAGGGAGAGTCCACCACTGCTGCTGGCAGGGCATTCCATGAACTTACGACTCGCTGAGTGAAGAACCTACCCCTAACTTCAGTCCTATATCTACTCCCCCTTAATTTAAAGCTATACCCCCTTGTAATACCCGACTCCATACGCAGGAAAAGGTTCACACTGTCAACCCTATCTAAACCCCTAATCATCTTGTACACCTCAATCAAGTCACCCCTAAACCTTCTTTTCTCTAAGGAAAACAGCCCCAAGTGTCTCAGTCTTTCCTCATACGATCTTCCTTCCATACCAGGCAACATCCTGGTAAACCTCCTCTGCACCCGTTCCAGTGCCTCCACATCCTTCCTATAGTATGGCGACCAAAACTGCACACAATATTCCAGATGCGGCCGCACCAGAGTCTTATACAACTGCAACATGAAACATGAAACATACTGTAATTGAACAGTAAAACAGTCCCAAGGGCTGAATGGCCCTCTCCTGGCCCTCTGTTGTGAAATGATGATAAGCATGACTGGGTTTGAATTGGCTTCACTCGGGTCCCTCAGCAGCCCTGATCTGCACCAGATGAAATCAAGTTAGGGATAAACTCGTGATGTCCCTGCAACTGCATGACGTCATGCTATTCCCAGGAAAATGATTGTAAATGTCCATTCCCGCTTGGAAATGCCTGTGTAAACATGTGTGTGAGCAAATATGTGTATTTCTGTGTCCATCAGTGGGTGTGCCATTTTAGATTTTGGTGTGTTTATGTGACCTGGGCCACATGAAGAAGGGCTCATGCCCGAAACATCGATTCTCCTGCTCCTTGGATGCTGCCTGACCTGCTGCGCTTTTCCAGCAACACATTTTCAGCTCAAGAATTGAGGCCAAGAACCCTCCAATGAGTGAAGCACCTCTTCACAAAGCCTGTTCCACCATCTACAAGGCACAAGTCTGGAGTATGATAGAATACTGGGCGAAAGTGAGGACTGCAGAGGCTGGAGATTAGAGTCGGGAGTGTGGTGCTGGTAAAACACAGCAGGCCAGGCAGCATCCGAGGAGCAGGAGAATCGACACTTCGGGCAAAAGCCCTTCATCAGGAATATGTGGAGAGACTAGAGAAGCTGGGTTTGGCCTCCTTAGAGCAGCAAAGGCTAAGGGAAAATTTTATGGAGGATTTTATAAAGATTGTATGTGATGATCATGAGGATTTTGATAAAATAATTAAGGGCACGCTATTTTCAGCATAGGAGCTATATAAATTAATCTAATCACTTGCTTGATGGTATGGAAACCCAAACGTTGCTGTCAAGAGACATAATGTCCAAGTGTTTTATTTTTGACTCGTCAGTAAGAAAACCACATCCCAAATGTAAAATAGATGCTGAATGGTTAGCAAGTAAACTCCGATTGGTTGAATTTCCGTTGTATAAATGGTCATTCCCTTTGAAATAGGAAACCAAAATGGAAAATGCTGGAAAATCTCAGCGGGTCTGGCGGCATCTGTAAGGAGAGAAAAGAGCTGACGTTTCGTGACTAACTGACCCTTTGTCAAAGCTTTGCTTTTACCCTTTGAAATAGGCTCAGGCTTGGAGGGCCGAAGGGCCTGTTCCTGGGCTGTAAGTTTTCTTTGTCCTTTGTTCTTTGAAATTTGGCGTTCTTGTGTTTGCCCAGACAAATTAATCCAGGGGTTTGAGAGGAGCATAAAGGCCAGCAGGGAATACATGGGCTGAATAGTCTGTTTTTTATTATGTACGTTCAATGTCAGAGCATAGGGACAATACATGGGAAAGTACATTTCAGATTAAAGTTATTTCCTCGAGAGCTTGAGTGAGGGACCATAACATGCATGTTCTATAGCCCCACAAAACCAGCACAAACTCTTTTACTCTGAGGGCAGGAGGGTGAAAGGCAATACAGGTAACAGATTGCATACTGATGAGTTTATGAAAGCAGTTAGGATCTCTTACATGCTCCCTTAATTTTGTTTGAAGAAGATACAAGAAATCCCCACAGTCCCAGAAGATGATAATTATCTTTCAATGCATGGAATAAAATGTATAAACAGCTGAGCATCCCCTTCTCTCCCGATCCTATGTTACTGTTTAATCAAGTCGTTCTAATGGGTTCAGCACATTAGCAGTTCTGCTGACAATCCTCCTTTCATAGCCACGAGTCACCAGCAATCCCTCTACCCCCCCCACCCCCCCGCCTCACCATTTATCACTGAGGGAACGCAGTTAAGAGAAAGGGGGAAGCCATCAATGGGGTGGTAAGACCAGTTAAAGAGACTTACTCAAGTGCAAGGAGCCAGTGAGCAGTCAAAACCTATGATAACAAAATGCTGATACACATTATAAGTCCATGCAGCATCAAAATGAAAGCACTGTGGATTGGGATAGAAGGGATAATTGGCAGAGTGGGTGGCTCGGGCTGGGGTTGGAGCTGGGGTGTCAGCGTTTCACATTGCTTGTTCAGTCTCATTTTAGTGTTTGTTTTCAGATGACCCCCACCTCCCTCCTCCCCTACAGTAGCTGAGGCTTTGGACCGTTCCTGTCAAATGACAAAAGCTGACAAAAGACTGGGACGTTGATACCATTGCAGATCCCAAGCTGTGAGCTGCACTCCATTTACTGTTCTGAAAGAGGCCAATTCTCCCTCAGCCACCACTCCCCAACCCCCCCCCCTCCCTGCGACCCTTACTTCCCCCTCCCCCCTCCTCCCTCCTCTTTCTCCCAGGCAGCAGTAATCAGGCTTAGCTGGGAAACAGGCCTTATCTGGTCACACAGTGCTCTCCCTGCTTACACCTGATAGGAGACTCGCTGCAAACCAAATTAAATCTAAATTCAAAAACAAAAAAAAAACCTCCTCTCATTTCTCATCTTTCCACTTTCGTGTTTACAGGCACCCTCCTTTGAAATTTATGCCATGTTCCTAACCTCCCTACACTCCAGGTCCTGCACCCTAAAGCTACAGTCTGGGTTCCCATGCCCCTGCAGAGTTAGTTTAAACCCCCGCCAAGAGCACTAGCAAACCTCCCCCCAAGGATACTGGTGCCCCTCAGGTTCAGGTGTAGGCCATCCTGTTTATAGAGGTCCCACCGTCCCCAGGAAGAACCCCAGTTATCCAAAAACCGGAATCCCTCCCTCCTGCACCATCCCTGTAGCCACGCATTTAAGTGTTCTCTTTCCCTATTCCTCGAATCTCTATCACGTGGCACGGGTAACAAACCAGAGACAACAACTCTGTTCGTTCTAACTCTGAGCTTCCAACCTAGCTCCCTGAAAGCCTGTCTAACATCCTCGGCACTCCTCCTACCTATGTCGTTGGTGCCAATGTGGACCACGACTTCGGGTTGCTCCCCCTCCCCCTCCAGGACCCGGAAAACATGATCAGAGACATCACGTACCCTTGCACCTGGGAGGCAACATACCAAATGTGAGTCTCTCTCGTTCCCACAAAACCGCCTATCTGTGCCCCGAACTTTCGAGTCCCCAATTACTACTGCTCTGCTCTTCTTCGCCCTTCCCTTCTGAGTAACGGGGACAGGCTGCGTGCCAGAGGCCTGAGCCCCGTTACTTGCCCCTGGTAAGTCGTCCCCCCCACAAGTATCCAAAATGGTATACTTGTTCTTGTGGGGTACGGCCGCAGGGGGTCCCTGCACTGGCTGCTTCCTCCCAGTCCCCCTCACTGTCACCCATCTATCTGCCATCTTTGGAGTTACTACTTCCCTATAACTCTGATCTATGACCCCCTCTGCCTCCCGAATGATCCGAAGTTCATCCAATTCCAGCTCCAGTTCCCTAACACGGTCTTGGAGGAGCTGGAGATGGGTGCACTTCCTGCAAGTGTAATCGGCAGGGACGTCGATGGCATCCCTCACCTCATACATGTTGCAGGAGGAACATTGCACTGCCTTCACTGCCATCCCTCTAAAGCTAACTTTTATTTAAAAAAAAAAAGTGCAGGTTCACAGTTCCTTGAAAGTGGAGAGGCAGGTAGATAGGATTGTGAAGGAGAGGTTTGGTACGCTTGCCTTCATTGGTCAGCGCATTGTGTATATAGGTAGGTTTCCTGATGAAGGCTTTTGCCCAAAACATTTATTTTCCTGCTCCTCAGATGCTGCCTGACCTGCTGTGCATTTCCAGCACCTGCAGTGCTCACTTTTGCCATTGTGTATAGGAGTTGAGGTGTCATGTAGCTGTACAGGACATTGGTTAGGTCACTTTTGGAATATTATATGCAATTTTGGTCTTCCTGCTATAGAATGGATGTTCTGAAACTTGAAAGGCTTCAGAAAAGATTTACCAGGATGTTGTCAGGGTTGGAAGGTTTGAACCGTACGGACATGCTAAACAGACTGGGACAATTTTCCCTGGAGCATCAGAGGCTGAGGGGTGATGTTATAGGGATTTATAAAATCATGAGGGGCATGGATAGGGTGAATAGACAAGATCTTTTCTTTGGGCATTGAGGGAGGTCCTCCAATATCTACAGTGGTGACATCAAGATAGCTGAGACTCCCCAGAGAGTGAGATAAGTGGAGGACTTGAAGACTATTGAACTTTTAATTCATTTTACTTTCTAAATTAAGACAGACTTTAGTGTTAATTATAACTGTATTTCTTTATTTTTCTACATATTCTATGAAGGTAATGGTTAACTTTTTAACTCTCTTCTCTTACTATAAGTTTTTTTGTACCTAAGATGGCACTTGTGATGACATTATACACTTTTTACTGTACTCCTGTAGGAGAAAGTGAGGACTGCAGATGCGAGAGATCAATTGAAGATTGTGATGCTGGAAAAGCACAGCCAGTCAAACAGTATCTGAGGAGCAAGATAGTCTATGTTTCGGGTATAAGCCTTCATCAGGAATGCCCCAGATGTGACTTTCCTGCTCATTGGATGCTGCCACACTCTGATTGTACTTCTGTACTTGAGTACATGTGACAATAAAATCTAAAATCTTCACTGACGCACAGTGGCAGTCTGTAAAAGATGTACTGCAGTAACTCATCAAGCCTTCTTCGACAGCACCTTCCTAACCTGTAACCTCTACCTGCTAGAAAAAAACAAGGTCAGTGGGCAGAGAGATCATGACCACCAGGTTCCCCTCCAAACCATACACAATGTCCTGACTTGGAACTCTCACTATTGCTGAGTCAAAATTCTGAAGCACTCTTCCAAACAGCACTGTAACTGTACCTGCACTAGTGGATCAAGGCAACAGCTCACCATGATGTTCTCATGGGGAATAAACACCAGTCTTACCAATGACACCCATAACATTTGAAAGAGAAAAGAAAATATTTGCCATTTGGTGCACAGTGGACTGCTATTAACTAATTGAGATTTTAAAATGTGCTTCAACATTGTTTTAATGCCTTTCAATGAAAGAAATACAGTGATCAGTGCTGTTTACAAAAACATTTTCTCATTCTCTGTATGAAATTAAAAGTTTTTGGTTTGAACATACAAACAAACATCTTAAGAAATTCCCTTTAGGACAGTATTGCCCAGATATTTAATACATTACTGTTGGAAATTTTTAAATTTTTGTATAAAAATACATTAAGACAGTAGTTTACATGTTCCCTGACAAATTGGTTCAAAATTTTCACATAGCAAAAAATGTAAACATTACTTTCAGCATCTAACATTTGATGAATTACACCAAAGCAACTATTTTTGGCAAATAAGATACAATTTCCAATTCATTTATATGTTTCCACAAAAGGAGACATCCAGTGCAACTTAAGCTGTCCCCTTTGATTTTCATCTTATTGCATATTTACAGTGGTATCAAACAGGTAGTTAGAAACCATTCAAATGGCAAATTGGTTTCCTTATACATTCACTACCAAGATGAAAAGAATGGCTTTCTGCAATGAAATGTCTGGGTGAAGGCATTGCTCAGGTGGACTATCCTGCCTTGACTTCCAGAACTACTTCTTTCCACAACCACACGAGGCATCTGGACAAGCTGAATGGGACTTTTCCCATCTTTAAGTGCCTGAGTAAGGTTCAAAATCTGGGTACAAAACAAGGAAAGGCAGAGTATGCTTTTAAATTCAGTTCCTTTCATCTTATGAAATATGATCTATTCAATGAATAGCTGTAACAATTTTTTTAAGCCATTATAAATAATTATTGCTCTTAAGTAAAATGTCACCACTCAAAAAACTTTATCACAGTTCTGCATGAAAATATAAACTGCACATTAGAACCCAAACTTCTGAAAAGCATGTAAATAAATGAGATAGTGACGTTTCAAAAGCAGTTAATTGAGGAGAGGCAAATCTCAACAGGGTGAGAACAGAAAACTAAGAACAATGGGTTGCTTTCAAAGGTAAGATTATTTGGAATGGGAATGTACACTGCCATAAGGAGGAAAAGATTGGATTTGTTTGTTCAAAGCTTCTTAAATGAAAATAATAGACAATAAAGCAAGAAGAGGTGGATAATAAAATTTGAGACCCAGGTTAGTTACCAGTCTCTTCTCAAGAATTCAAAGTCTATGCCTACAAACAGTAAAAGGGTGGTAAAAATGATTAGGAGTGAATCAATTAGGGATCAAAAAGACATTTGTGTGTAAGACAGGAGACACAACTGAAGTGCTAAAAGTGAGATCTTTGCATTCATCTCAAGAAGATGCAAAGTTAGTGAAAGAGAATGAAGCTGAGACAAATGTGCAAAAATGTTGATAGAGGTAATAGCTAGATTAGTCATTGAAACAAAAAGTCACAATGATCAAATGAGATGCAGCATTGTTGCTAAAAGAAGAGAAAGAGTGGAAATTGTTTACGTTCTAACCATAAGTTTCCAATCCTCCTTAAGTCCTGTGGTAATGCCAGAGGACTGGAGAATTACAAATATGAAAACCTCTTTGTGAACAAGAGTGTAAGGATGAATATGACAATGTAGACCAGTCAATGGAATCTGAGAGGTTGGCAAGGTTTCAGATACAAAAATTCGTTACAAATTAACTAACATTTGGACAAATTATGAAAGCCACCATGTACTTGTTATGTGTGAATGGTGTTTAACGGCTTTGGCTCGTGAGCAGCACGGTGGCACAGTGGTTAGCACTGCTGCCTCACAGCGTCTGAGATCCAGGTTCAATTCCCGCCTCAGGCGACTGACTGTGTGGAGTTTGCACGTTCTCCCCGTGTCTGCGTGGGTTTCCTCCGGGTGCTCCGGTTTCCTCCCACAGTCCAAAGACGTGCAGGTCAGGTGAATTGGCCATGCTAAATTGCCCATAGTGTTAGGTAAGGGGTAAATGTAGGGGCATGGGTGGGTTGCGCTTCGGCGGGTCGGTGTGGACTTGTTGGGCCGAAGGGCCTGTTTCCACGCTGTAATGTAATCTAAAAAAATAATTTGATGATATAATAGTTGGGATTGATTAGAATGATGCAATTGGTGCCATCTACACCGACTTCCAAAATACAAGCATTAAAGCACCACATGACATGCTCAAAGTTTAAGCTCAAACATGGATATAAAATTGGTTGTTGAGACACTGTAGTGAAGAGTTGTTTTTCACATTGGAGGAAGGTATATAGTTCCCAAGGGTGAGTATTAGGACCCAAACTATTCCTGATACTTATTAAATGACCTTAACTTTGAGGTACAGACTTCCAAAAAGTGAGGATGACAAAACATGGTAAAACTGGACTGTCAGGAAGATAGTGATAGCTTTCAAGACAACACAGACAGACTAGTGGAACAGGTCAAAATCCTGAAATCTCCCCGCCATGCAAATGGACTATCATGGTTCAAAAAGGCAGCTCACCACCACCACCACCTTCAAGGGTAACTAGAGATAGGCAATAAATGCTGGCCAAGAAAATTCACATCCCATTAAATTATAAAAAATATAGATGGACAAGTGGCAGATGCAATTTAACATGAGATCCACACTATCATAAAAACAAGGAGAGAGGGATATAGGAATCTGTATGCAAAGGGCAGGGTGGTTTGAGAAAACAGTTAAGTATACGTGACCATGGGATTTATGAACAGATGCATACAGTATAAAAATAAGGAAGTTTGATACACCTTATAAAATACTTCTTTGATTTCAATGTCTCTTATTCTGGGCACCAAACTTTAGCAAGAATTTGATGACATGAGAAAGGGTGCAGAGAAAATTCACAAGAACGGCATAAGGGATGAGGAACTTCAGTCACGTAGCTGGGTTAGAGAAGTGAGGTTGTTCTTTTTGAAGTGAGGATTAAAAGGAGATCTGATAGAAGAAGTGTCCGGACGTGGCAGATATCAAGAAACTGTTCCCATTAGCAGAATAGAGAACCAAGCAATACTGCTTTTTATTCAACTTATCAAATAGCGTCATGGAGAAAAGCCAAAAAAACAAATCAGAATTTGGAATGCATTTCCTCTGAGTTGGAGGAAGCTTCAGAAAGAGAAAGAACTGGGTAACTGGAAAGAACTGGGCTTTCAAGTGGTTGGTGGTTCAGTGGTTAGCACTGCTGCCTCACAACGCCAGGGACCCAGGTTCGTTTCAAACTTCGGGCAACTGTATGTGGAGTTTGCTCATTCTCCCCATGTCTGTGTGGGTTTCTTTCGGGTGCTCTGGTTTCCTCCCACAATCCAAAGATGTGCAGGTTAGGTGAATTAGCCATGCTAAATTGTCTATAGCGTTCAGGAATGTGTAGGCAAGGTGCATTAGTCAGAGGTAAATGTAGCGGAGTGGATTACTCTTCAGAAGGTCGGTGGGGACTTGTTGGGCCAAATGGCCTGTTTCCACACTTAGGGATTCTATATTAAAAAATTACTGGGAGAAAAAGTACATTATAGGTATATGGAAAAGATGGTAGAGTAGGTTAGTATAGTGTGTTGCCTTTGTAAAGAGTTAGCATAAAGACAATGAATTATACAGCCCATTCCTATAACCATTTGATGATTTGATGCATATCATATACACACAATCTTAGTTAAAAAAAAACCTCTAGATTAAAGATCATTTAGATAAATTAAACTTTGTTATAGGATTTGCATAACAGAACTTCAATCAGCAGACATAGAGGGGTTAAAAGATAACCAGTGGCCAAACCATTCCTTGTAAAGTTCTTTGTTCATAGCAATTTCATGAAAATTCAGGGTAAAATTCATAAGTTACCTGTCCTCTCATCACTGACATCTGCAATTCAAAGGTGGGTTTGTCAAATCCTCTGTCAGTCTGAAAAATAAAACCATGTACATGAGTACAAGAAAGGTTTCTGCAAGAACGAGGACACAACCTCAACACTTTAAATTGTAGCTTTTAAAAAAATGTTATACCAGTATCACTGTTTAGACAATTTACATTTACGAAAAAATGCTACATTAATGCAGTTTTCTAACTATAATAAAACTCTGCGTAGAATATTTTTACTTTTGTAAGGCAACTTAGCTTATTAGAAAGTGTACAAATTGAGAATGAACATAGAACATTACAGCGCAGTACAGGCCCTTCAGCTTTTGATGTTGCGCCAACCTGTGGAACCAATCTGAAGCCCATCAATCCTACATTATTCCATTTTCATTCCTGTGTCTATCCAATGACCATTTAAATGTCTGTGAGGTTGGCGAGTCTACTACTTTTGCAGGCAGGGCGTCCCATGCCCCTAGTACTGAGTAAAGAAACTACCTCTGACATCTGTCCTATATCTATCACTCCTCAATTTAAAGCTGTGTCCCCTTGTGCTAGCCATCACTATCCAAGGAAAAAGGCTCTCGCTGTCCACCCTATCTAACCCTCTGATTATATGTCTCAATTAAGTCACCTCTCAACCTTCTAACAAAAACAGCCTCAAGTCCCTCAGCCTTTCCTCACAGGTCCTTCCCTCCATACTAGGCAACATCCTAGTGGGCGGCACGGTGGCACAGCAGTTAGCACTGCTGCCTCACAGCGCCAGAGACCCGGGTTCGGTTGCGCTTCGGCGGGTCGGTGTGGACTTGTTGGGCCGAAGGTCCTGTTTCCACACTGTAAGTAATCTAATCTATCTAATCTAAATCTCCTCTAAATCCTTTCCAAAGGTTCCACATCCTTCCCATAATGCGGGAACCAAAATGGTATGCAATACTCCAAGTACAGCCACACCAGAGTTTTGTACAGCTGCAGTATGACCTTATAGCTCCGAAACTCAATGCCTCTACCAATAAAACCTAACACACTATGTTTCTTAACAACCCTATTAACCTGGGTGGCAACTTTCAGGGATCTATGTACATGGACACCGAGATCTCTTTGCTCATCTACTTTACTAAATCTTACTATTAGCCCAATACACTTTATTCCTGTTGCTTCTTCCAAAGTGAATCACCTCACCTTTTCCGTATTAGACTCCATTTGCCACTTCTCAGCACAGCTCTGCAGCTTATCCATGTCCCTCTGTAACCTGCAACATCCTTTAGCAGTATCCACAATTCCACTGACCTTAGTGTCATCCACAAATTTAATAACCCATCCTTCTATGCCCTCAACTAGGTCATTTATAAAAATGACCAAAACAGCAATGGCCCCACTTGCAGTACACCACAGAATGAAGGAAAAACAAACAACAGAACAAGTAGTCAAAAACTTTAATGCTTTGCGTGTCCAAAGTCAACTTTATAAATCATCCAATTGCTTCTCAGTCAAACAAGAAGCCATAGTGAGAATTCAGTGCAGAGTGAAAGTGTTGCTTTGTTTCACTTCTGCAACAGATTTCTTTTTCTCATGTTCCTAAACCAGTTAGTATTAGTCCATTAAATTAGCAACTGAGCAAGAGGCATAAAAATGCATCGTTAATAGGAACTGATTAATCAAAGTAAATGTAGAATCATTAGAAGCAATGCAAGGTTGACTACAATGGAGAACAAGGAAATGTCAGACAAAGAAGTACGAGAGTATATCTCCATGGCATAGCAACATAACAAAATTGTAAGGAATAATGGGATAGCAAGGATCCAACAGAATTAGAAACTTAAGCAGTAAGGAACATTACCAGAAAGATTAATGGAGCCAAATGGAAACAAATCTCTGGATCTGAAAACATACATTCTACAGTTTTTGAAAAAGGCAGCTACAGAGATTGCAATACATTGTTCTCATCTTCCAGAATTGCTTAGAATCTAGAACAAGTCCCTATGATTGGAAGGTAGCAAGTATATCCCAACTCATTGAGAAATGGGAGAGAAAATGGCACTACAGACCACTCAGTCTACCATACATAGGTTAAGTGCCAGAATCTTTCTTTCTGGATGACCAAATAGGGATCTAGCAAATCATAGGAATTTAGGAAAGGGAAATAATGTCTGACAAAACTTAACTTGAGGATGTAGCTACTAAAATATATCCGACAGATGTGTGGATATAACATATTTGGATTTGTGAAAGTCATTTAATATGCGTCATACAAGAGATTATTGAACAAAATTTAAATTCATAGGATTGAGAGAGTAGAATAGATTAAGGAGAAGTTAATAGACTGAAAACAGAAGAAATAATGAGTCATTTTCAGGTTGACAGGCTACAACTACCAGGATATCGCAATGACCACTTTTGACCTTTTTTTATAATTTGTTAGCGATTTAGATTAGGGGACTGAGTGCAATGAATGCAGGTTTGCTGACAATACAATGTTCGTTGGGAAAGCAAGCAGTAAGGCACAAAGAGGCTGTTAAAGATATAGAAAGCCTGCTTGAATGGGAAATAATATGGCTGATAAAATACAATGCATGGAAGTGTAAAACATTATTCACAGACACGTCAGGCAGAATTTATGAAGAGAAATAGTCAACGCTTTAGACAGTTGACCTTTCATCAGCATTTTACTGAGTTTTTTTGGAGGGGAAGAGGTGGCAGCTGTCACAGCTGCCAGATGGCTGTGGGTTAGGATGGATGCAGCAAAAGAAATTGAACAATTTTAAACCAAAGGAAAATTACGCTAACTAGAAGCCAGGAAATCAAAATCATTGATGTAATGAATTTCTTGCAAAATGCTATGGAATCTGTACCTTAAATCTTCTAAATATATCAGACCTTAATGCTGAAAATATAACAGATGCCGTTTGTAATGAATAGTTAAAGTTGCAATAGTCTTACCAGATCATAGGGCAGTTCTTTAATGAGAGAGAAGTGGTTTAACCTGAGGGTCACATCTCAGGTGAGAGAAAAAGGTTGAGAAGAAGAATCTCGCATGGTAACTTATGTCGTGTGGGAATTGGCATCATTCTGCATTAAAATTAGCCATCCAGCCTACTGAGCTGGGCGGACTCTTCCTGCCTGGACTATCGATTGCTCGTTTTAAATCTAAAATTGACATTTTAGACAGTCAAAAGGGTGGTTAACTGCCTAGCTAAAATTTTCTCCACTGTGTGTTGGAGATTCATTAGCTGTGACCTCACCAGTGTCAGGAAGTGAGAAAGTCAGTTATTTTGAAAGACCTACAATTAAATTGTCAGAAAACAACAGGCATACTGTGGTGTGTCAGAAATGTTTTCCTTGTGTGTTATGACTAAGTTTAATGGAGAATTAAAAATAAATGATATTTATGAATTATGAAGATACTACTGTTACGTAACATTGACTGCAACACCTGAGTTAATACAAAACAAAAACCAAAATACATGAGAGAAAACAAAAGTGCCCAGTAAGGATGGCAAACCAGGAGGGCATCAAGCTGCTGTAGACCTGTATACTAATGGTTTTCCAAAACGAGGCAGAAGATGTGACATGGGTATGTAGGAAAAGGAATACTGAAGTAGACGGAGTATAGAGAGATCAGGAGGGTTACAAGTAGGGGGATTGGAAGCTTAAATTGGAGATGCTGAGAGAGGAAATAAAGTGGGCTAACTAGATCTTGAATAAAGGTGATCAGGACTGTGCAGAATAAGATGCTTGCACGTGATTGGAAAATCACACCATCAGGAAAAATAAACTTTGTTTTGCACAGCTAAGTCTATAATTCCCAGGTTGAGTACAGCATGAAATACCACATGGACAACACTTTTAGTTACTCCATGTATCATGGCTCTTATTCTAGACTGGGAGATTGCTAATTGTTTTGAATTTTGTCTTCCAATCTGGTCTCTCATCAGAAATTGGATTCAGTACTCATTACTTAGGAAATTCAAAAACTGATCCATTCTCTGTACTCAGAAGAATTCAAAAGTAGAATCAAAAGCCGTGCCATACACCTACAGATTACATAGCATTACACTGTGCAAACGAAAGCTCTTAACACCTTTCCAAACACATTACAACAATTGCATTTCTGTACATTGGGTAGCTTCAAACTAAATTCAAATATAATCCTTAAAATCAAAATAAAATACTTTTGCACAGTCCAAACAGCTTCATATCCACCTAAAGACAAAACTATGAGCCAAGCAGGGAAAATTCAAATAATGTTTCTACCATCCATGTGTAGCAGGTTTGATGGACCAACTATCTTTTCTTGTCAATTTTGCCTGTTCAAATGAATATACGGCAATTTTTTTGAAATGTTATCATTTTAGCAACATAAAACATAACCACCCATCCTCCAGGACAGTCTCAAATTCAGGCTCAAGAAAATTAATTCAACAAGCAATTTTCTTAAAGATAATCTATAAAACAGTAAATTTATCCATTCAATCCACAGACTGGCTTTAAATTTCAGCTTCCCAAGAAATATGCATATTTAGCTACCTGTAACTAAAATTCTTGTGAAGACATTAGTGCAAATAATGCAAACTTATTTTTTATTCACTTGTGGGACATGGCATCACTGGCTGGCCAGCATTTACTGCCCATCTCTACTTGCTGCTTATGTAGTGGTGGTGGTGAGCTGCCACAGTCCATGTGCTGTCAGTAGAACCACAATGCCCTTGGGGAGGGAACTGCATGATTCTGACCCAACAACAGCGAAGCAATGGTTATATATTTCCAAGTCAGGACAGCGAATGGCATGGAGGGGAACTTGCAGATGTATCTGCTATCCTTATCTTTCTGGATGCAAATGGTCATGCATTTGGAAAATGCTAAAGATGTTTAGTGAATTTATGCAGTCATCTTCTAGAAAGTCCATACTGCTGCTGAGCATCTTGGTGGAGGGAGTGGACGCGGTGCCAATTAAGCAAGCTTCTTGTCCTGGATGGCCTCAAGCTTTGAGTCTTGTTGGAGCTGCACCCATCCATTCAGTCAAGTGGGGAATATTCCATCACAGTCCTTGTGGACAGACTTTGGGAGTCAGGAGGTAAATTACTCGCCACAATAGTTCTAGGTTCTGACCTGCTTTTGTAACCACTCCTTTTATAATGAGAGTCTAGCTGAGTTGTTCGTCAATGGTAGTCTCCAGGATGTCCAACGTTTGGGGAAGGGGGTGTGCCGGGATACAATAACGCTAACATCACAATGTCAAGAGTAGGTGGTGAGATTGTCCCTTATTAGAGATGGCCATTGACTGGAATTTGTGTGGTGCAAAGGACTTCAAACAAACCTTAAAGAGTTCATATAGATCCTCACAGAGGTCCTGAACGAAATTCATATCTGAAATTCGGGCAAGAACAAAGTCTCTTGTCTCTTGCGAAAAAGGAATTTTAGCTTGATGAAGCCAGGCCCAGTGAAACGGATCTATTGGAAGACAAAGGAAAAGAAAAACTACCCATAGATAAAACTGTGCATATGTTTAAAAGTAGTTATTATTCACAATTGCACTGAGAATGCCTCTTTACACAAATTTTTACTTGACCCAGTGAAATATGTACATTTAAAATGAATGATGGGGACCATCAAGGTTTAAAGGACAAACAAGAGGTAATACCTTAAAGCTCCAAGTTAAAAAAAATCAAAACAGCATGAAGCACTCAGTAAGAAAGTTAAATGAAAAGGAACAGTGTTGCTTCGGCTCCATTACCAATTTGTCAGGATTTAGAGGCAGCAGCTTGACATCTATCACCTCAAATGTTTTATCTCAGTAACACAGCATTGGAATACATTGCTGATTGTAGCAAATGCATGATAATGCAGAAGAGGCAAGTGTAATCTTGTGGTCAAAGATTATAATCTGTTAATATTTGTTTTAAATGCACGTTTAATAGTGACCATTTGTTGCTGTTGTCATTAATCAGCATTGATTGATTTATGTTGCTGGTGAAATAGGTGACTGTTGTGAATCACTTCAATGACAGACCTTTACTATTGTTATGATGAGAGGATTTGACGGTGAACAAAGACTGAGTTTTAAACTACATATATTATAATAAAAACACTATTAGTCATATATTATAGAATAAGCTGTTTAACAGGCAGCCAAGAAATCTTTTAAGTATTCAAGTAACTCTCAGCCCACAAAATTACGTTTTAAAAATATATTCTTGACTCTAATGTGCAGACTTCCGAAAATGTTGTGGAAGTACATATCCTATAGATGTCCCACATACTCCCTGAACATTTCATCCAGTCTAAACTATAACAGTCTACATTGATCATGTACAGATTTGGTTCGACTCCTACCAACTATTTGCATAATTAAACTAAACCGCAGATTCATGAAAATTCAACAACTAGCCTCATCCCACTTCAGTGATTTACTCCCCCAACTCACCATTCCCCTAATCCTGCTCTGAATCCCAGCTTCTGCCACTACACTTCCCCTACTGCCCCCCCACCAAACGTCTATTAAAGTTATATTCATATTGAAATCATTTTCACCTTCTTTCACAAGCGCTCAAGTTTCAAAAGAGCTCCACTTTTTAAACCTGCATGCTAAACGCGAAGAAAGAAATGAAGTGTCTGCAACAGGATATAGACAAGGTAGCAGTATGCAGTCAAGGTACAAATTGTGTTTAATACAGCAAAGTGCATAATTGACATTATGGCACAATTCAAGATTCTGTAGGAAGTTGGGAGTGACTACAGAGGAACCTTGACTATCCAAGCGACACAGGCGGGAAGTATTTTTGTTCAGATAATCAAATGCCAGATTAACAGTGTAGCCAAGCATCGGGACTTGTCCGAATAATCCTTAATTCAGATAATCAAATGCCGGATAATTGAGGTTCCTCTGTACATTGAAAGTGGCAGGACAGAGAGACAGTGATCACTAAAACCTATGGGATGTGTTCTGGTTATTACGTTAGCCAAGATTAGATTACATTACAATGTGGAAACAGGCCCTTCGGCCCAACAAGTCCACACCGGCCCACCGAAGCGCAACCCACCCATACCCCTTACCTAACACTACGGGCAATTTAGTATGGCCAATTCACCTAACCTGCACATCCTTTGGACTGTGGGAGGAAACCCACGCAGACACGGGGAGAACTGCAAACTCCAGTCAGTCGCCTCAGGCGGGAATTGAACCCGGGTCTCTGGCGTTGTGAGGCAACAGTGCTAACCACTGTGCCACCGTGCCGCCCATGAAAGATGATGAAATCCTTGAAAGAATGCAGATGAGATTTACCAATACACTATTAAAGGCCCTCTTTCCCACATTATCTGGAACCAAACTTAAGTTGGTAAAGTTCTCCTTATAGGAAAGGAAGTTGAGGAAATTTGACAAATAAGGAAGAGGAGAAATACATCCTGTTAAGTGACAGTACTAAGGCCGGGGGCGGGGTGGTGCGCAGAGATTTAAGATTTTGGGCAAATGTGAGGATGAAATTTTTTCAAGAAAAATGATGCAAATGGTAATGACCTAGAGCTTATTGTCCACAAGATTTGTGTAAGCAAAAACAATGATTTCGAAAGGAAACAGAATGGATACTTCAAGGGAAAACAATTGCCAGCTTCAGCAATCAAGTGGTCAAAAGAATTTACTGATTTACTCTGAAGAAAGCTGGTATAGTCTCCTTTAGCACTGTAAATGATGCTGTGGTTTTACTTAAAAATTGCTTTATTCAATTCATGAAATCAGTGTTCCAGATTACAAAATCCTGGTCGATCAACTAAGCCCAGGCATGCTGTCATCAAAAAAATGGAATAGAAATTTTAAGGAAAGTGCTTGAACAGAAAATAGTTTCACACAGTTTGGTTTAATATTGATGTCAAAGATGTAATTTAGCAACTTTTATTTGGACCCTGAATATTTTGAATTGACAGAAGGTTTTCAAAATACTTTGACTGGTTATTTAACTTTTGCGGTGATCTTGCTTACTTTAAAATGTTTATAACTTAATTAATTTACATTTCACATCAAGTAGTTTATCAAAATATCACATATGGGAAACACTTAGATAAAGCAACATTCTCAAGTGTTGATTTAATGCAATGGCAATATCATAAAAATGCATTTCACAAACAAAAGAATATTTTCAAGTTAACAAGGTGCAAAGTTAAAACTTCACATACAAAACTTCAGAAAATATTTTAATCTGAACTAACAATCATGCAAATAAACAAACAAGTGTTAGAGCTAAATGCACTTACAGGCTCTCCACTCATCAGGATGTTTAAATGGAAAAGCCAATCCATTGTCAATAGCCGCAATTTTAATGGCTGGCTCTTTGCTATGTGCCCATTCAGAGTCCTATTAAGTAGAGTAGATTTTGTTTAAATAATCCACGTCATTAGTAATTTTGTTAATTCTATTCAAGGTAACAGCTATTAAATAAAAACAAAGTGCCTAGCTATAATATTAGGACCAAATGCACTGCCATCCCAAAAGTGCTCAGCGAATTCACCAGATCTCAGATCTTTGTCATCCTCATATTTAAAGGGAATAATTGCTAATACATTTACCTATATTAGGGAAGCCCGATAAAGAGGTTTTACATGAATCCATGAACTAATATCAGCAAACCTTCAGTGAATGGAGTAAAAGAAAAACATGGAAAGTGAGTAAATCAATTCAGATTTTTTTTTGTTCTAAATTAGCACAGCACAACTTAAATCAAGTTTCTGTAGGGGCTAGAGAAATAAATTTCAAGAATGAGCTGAATACTCTGAATTGTTAATCACGTGATTTTATATCATTTGAGATTTGCAAATTTTAGCTATTAAGTCAAACAGCATGAAAACATGAATGCAAGCTACTGGAATTAGTCACCTGATTATTTGACACATGCAATTCAAGGCTTAATACTGACTTAAAATATATTTGACATACTTCAATTTCTACCTAAACAAAGATAAGCACATGCACTCTTTTACCTGTCAATTTTTGTTTGATAAAACTGCTTGGTACATTAAATTCAAAGTACTTTATTAATACAAGTTTTTGCAATTGAACTTTATTATTCTGTGACATTGATAGTTTGTTCATATTTGACCCAGCAAGCATGATTATGTGTAACCATTACAAAATCAACTGTAAAGAATCCTACCATATGGATGCTTACAAATTGTAAGTTTTAAAATTATTTATAATTGTAGATTGGGAACAGAAATGGTTTTTTTTCTCAGCAAATTTCTATTGAGGACAACTGATTGATGATGATTAAGAATCAACCTACTATACTTTATGGTGGAATCATTTAGATTAACTGAACGGAATGCTACAAAGATGAAAAATGATTTACTGTGCAGATTAGATACAATGATAGTCATCCCCACTCAGCTCGCTAAGCCTCATCTCTCTTTCATGGAACTCCACTGTTCTACCTCTCATTTACCTGTTCTGGAATTAGAATTTCAGAAACTGCTTGCTGGTCAGTGCTGCTCCTGGCTCTCCTGGGACTAAAACGCTGCAGGTTAATCTGATTGGCCAGTAGCTCTGATGCAGACCTTCACTCAAGAAAAGGCAGAAGTCTTGACTTCAACCAACTAATATTTCATAGAGTATTTAGTGACTGTAAAGCTGCTGTGGCAAAAATGCACATCCACTGACTGTTCAAGTAGTCTGACAGGAAGTACCATGACTTATGGAAACTTCTGTCCCATGGAATAAAAAACATTTCACAAGCTTATTTCCTAATGATTTTAGAAAAGAAAATTTTAGAATTAAAATGTAGATTTTTTCCGCTAAAGAATTCTGCATTAAAAATATGCTTGCTTTGTCTTATTGACAAATATTACCATCAAGTTGGATTAGATCTGGTAGAGCAATGATACTTTCTTCTACTTAATTAAAATTTTGTACAAATAAAACGTGTGCACTTAGTGATAATTTCCAACACCCACCTTATCAGAAAGCTCTTTTGTGGTTTCTGGCTTTTCATATTTCATCAGCCAGTTATCATTTCCTCTATCTGTGGGACAAGGAAAGGAAAGAGCAGACAAAGAAGTCTGGTACTGAATTCTGAAATTCATTGCATCTCTTAAAATATCATATAACTTCTCCATTTTCCTATGTATTTCCTTCAGAATATTTCAGTGCTCCATCTGACTAAAATACCCTGTAGCAATTTGCTTGAATTTTTTGTTGAATTCCATGGGTGCCACATATAAAATGTTGCCATTTCAACACACATTGCAAAATAAAATTTCACATCAGTAATTTTAGGATACCCAATCCATTTAAAATAACCAGTTGAGTGCAGAATAAAATTTTGAGCATCTGTATAATAATTTCTTAAAAGTCTACTAGGTGTCGATAAACTTGGGCAACTAAAGAACGAAAGGGTTGGTAATTCAGCTCTCAATCCAATGTAGGGTTTGTTACAGTTCTTGCACGGTATTTTGTAAATGACATTAGTTTTGCTTGGTGTCTGTATAGGGTTTTTCAAGTTCATTAGCTGCTATTTTAGTGTGTTGGTGGTTTTGTGAACTACCATGATGCCAAGGGGTCTGAGTAGTCTGGCAGTCATTTCCGAGATGTCTTTGATGCCGGGGAGAGTGGCTCAGGTTTCTGGATGTGTTTTATCTGCTTGCTTGGATTTGTTGCTGAGAAATCAGCGGACTGTGGTCATTGGGTACCCATTCGTTTTGAATACACGGTATAGGTGATTATTTCCTCTGCTCTATGCAGTTCCTCTGTGCTGCAGTGTGGTGGCTTGTTGAAATAATATTCTCATGCACCTTCATTTGTGGGTGTTGGGATGATTGCTTCTGTAGTTCAATATTTGGTCTATATGTGTTGTTTTTCTGGAGACGCTGGTTTGAAGTTCCCTCTACTGTGACATCTAGGAATGGCAGTATGTTGTTGTTTTCCTCCTCTTTAGTGAATTTTGTGCCAGTAAGGGTATTATTGATGGTCTTGAAAGTTTCCTCTAACTTGTTTCGTTTAGTAATGACAAAAGTGTCATCCACGTAGCAGACCCAGAGTTTGGGTTGGCTAGTTAGCAGAGCTGATTGCTCAAGTCTGTGCATGACTGCCTCTGCTAAGAACCCTGATATCGGAGATCCCATGAGTGTTCCATTGGTTTGTCTGTAAGTTTTGTTGTTGAAGGTGAAGTGGGTGGTAAGATATAAGTCCACTAGCTTGGCGATATTCTCCTTGTTGATGAAGTTATTTGTGTTTGGTGTATGTGTCTTTGGGTCTTCTAATAGTGTAGTCAGTGTTTCGTTGGCCAGGTTAATGGCCAAGGTAATGAAACGTCTGGAAATGAACCTTTCAGCTCAGCGAGCAAACCTACAAATCTTCTCAAAACTCGTTGTTATTACTTATTCACATTAGTCCAAGATATCCCATCGATATTCCTTCAAAGTATTTGGCCTCAAGGGAGGACAGCAAGGTAAAAGAACTCTGCATTATCGCTTTTTTACACACAGTTCTCTAAAAGTTTACTTCCTAAACATCTTTGAGGAAGGAAAAATTCACCATGGATAAACAGGGTAAGGCAGTATTTATCATGCTGGGACAGCAACCTAAAGGGCTACATTTTAAATATCAAAATTGTAAGCAAATAAATTAAATTCAATAAGTGCACTAAGTTACAGACCAATACCATTAAAACTCGAACCAGAAAACCCATCTAGCTCACTGCTGGCCTTCAAGGACAAGAATGTGTGTCCCTAACATAATTTCTCTTATTCACTCCAGTCCTATTAAGGATCGTTAATGTTGATTACAGTCAGAAAGTAATCTGGCAAATTGGTTATCAATGGCAATAAGTGGAGCAATTTGAATTGCTGAAAGATGATAGTGTGGCTAAGATGTCTGACATTAGATGCAATTCCACAATTGGACAATGTTTTCTACATAATTGCAGATGTGTAGAATTATACTGAAAATCTACTTAGGATTGTTATTCGGGCTTGCAGAATAGCATCCTGGAGTAGAATAAAAGCTATATATAACACATCTTGTCCACTGCAGAAAAAATAGGCACTGGATGTGCATTCTAACTCAACAAAATACTCAACAGCCATTCTCTGGTTCATTTTTCAAGGCAATGTTTTGACCAAAGTCAATCTGCCTGGTTTAGAATTTAAATAAAGCTTTTTGAGTCCGTCAATCATTAATTGCACATTCACATGGCTGGGCCTCTACCAGAAACCACCTGCTAACCAATCAGCACTTTCTGTTCGTACAGTAAAAATGTTGTTTTCCATTTATTTTGGCAATTCTAGCAAATTATCCTGATTAACAAAAATGTGAATCTTTTGCAGCAATTCTTAAGCTTCATTTTGTAAATTGTGTGTTAAGTGTCACAATGCTTTCAATATTCATACTGAAGATTCTAGGTGATGTCACTCAGTCTTCCAACTGCTCTTCCTTGTGTCACTAGATTCATTGATATTATTTTCAACTCACTATGTATATAAAGCAGGCTTAGTACATCTGATGCTTTGAGTCAATAGTTAATTAGCATGTTGAGATTGGTGAAAATTGGGTGGAGAGTTTTAAAAATTCTAATTTTTAAGGTTCATCCCAAACAGAGGACAAAACAAATCAGACATTAAAAATTCAATGGCAAAGATGTTTTTTCCAGAACTAGCAGACTTATTTGAGCAAATTTTACAATTCAACTTTAAAAGGAAATTTCATATTTACCTGTATTCCTAATTATGTAATCTAAAATTACCAATCTCTCAAACTGAGACTGAAGTTGCTTGCGAGTGTTTTCTGGTAATGGATCAGCTTCAAATTTCCGAAGCCAATAGTCTGCTTCCTTGTAGTTTTCTACAAACAGTTGAAAGGAGCCAACCTACCAAAATAGGATAGAGGCTGAGGTCGGAATTTTGTTTTTGTTTGAGCTTAAAATGCCAGTCTAAAGTCAAGAGAAAACGGACCACATTGCATAGGTTGTTCAAAATAGGATAACACGATTATTCAGCAGGGGTCAGTGGTACATTAATGAACTTTGCACAATTATTAATGTATAGAGTCAAAAATTAATTTAAAACTTAAATAGCTACTAAAGTCAAATCTGACTAAACAAAAGTACAATAATAAATGTTTTGATGTAATTTTCTAAAGCAATTTACTGTATTTTAAAATTCTTCATTTAAGGGCAGTTATTGTTAACCAAACTTTGATGGGTTAACGTAGTCTACGTGGAGATCTGCTGGCTCTGTTTGCTCCATAGTCAAGGCAGTTTTGTTTTTAGCTATGCAATAGTGATAACATCAATTCTTGCGTGGTTTTAATTTTAAAAACTCTGGCACACTGTGCACACATGGAAGTATTCTGCCACCTCAGCCATCAAAAATCAGTCATGGTAGCACAAAACCTAAAGCCTAAAATCAATATAATAGGCCACAAGTATTTTACTCTTTCAAAATTTCAAATTACAGTATTGGTAGTTGGGTACATTGAAAGATAAAATGGGAAGAAACTACCAAGAAATAGTAGTTACTTTCAAAGTTTAAGATTTATACCTTTGGAGGCAGTCCAATCCTATGGAACCTCCGACCAACTTTTGGTACTTTTTCAAGAGCATATTTCTTTCCTCTGGATTTTGCACGATCTATTGCACTATAGTTGAATGTTTCACTTGCAAGCCAGACTACCTATACTTGAGAAAATACATAACATGGGATTACTAGAACACATTTTGAGAATCAACTGTGAACTTTATTCTGTTTTCATTTCTTGGGATGAAGAAGTTACTTTAATAGCAGGATTGTGCACATTCCTACACAGCAATCTAAACACTCCAATCCTGGCAACATCCTTGTAAATTTTTTCTGAACCCTTTCAGGTTTCACAACATTCTTCCGGCAGAAAGGAAATCAGAATTGCATGCAATATTTCAAAAGCGGCCGAACCAATGTCCTGTACACCTGAAACATAACCTCCCAACTCCTATACTCATTCTGACCATAAAAGGAAACTGTACGAAACACCTTTTTCACTATCCTACCTACTTGATATTTAACTTTCAAGGAACTATGAACTGATGACTTTAATATAAAGAATTATATTTTACTGATAAACCATGTGTTCAAACATCAGACCAAATTACTCTCTCACAGCAGTATTTAAGTTACATCAGTTTGAAGTATAATGAATTTCTATTACTCTGTGGTATAGATAGAGGTATGCAGTCAACTTTGATGTTTCCAAAACAAACCTTTTATATGCAAATGCAAAAAACGTTGGTAATTGGGGAAGTCAATGTTCCTTAGAACAACAACTCTAAACGGAAACAACTTTTGCAAAATCCTGGAAGGCCAGTATATTTAAGAATTATAGGAGTGAAATAATTAAAAGATCACATCACCAATGCCAATTTCATGCAGCTATAGAAATCACTTTACCAACATTTACTGTTATTTTTTTTTTAGCAGTGTAACATGAAAGGCAACAGAAAGAGGACACTCAAAAGCATGCAATATAGTCTGATTTCAACATTGATTATCAGGAAAATTTCTAAAGAATGCCCAGCTTCTAGAAGATGTAATAAGTTCCTCATTTCAGCAATATCAATAAAACATACAGTAACATGCCTTTGTTTTTGGTACAACTCCCAGGCCTAGTTTTTCATCTACAAGGTAAGCGCCAGCTTCTGACAAGTAACCTTGATTAGGTATGAGACATCCACGACCAAAACAGCAAGGACAGCAGATCTTGTGGAAAAATTTGGTCCATTTTGGATTTAGCTGCCCATAGGGTTCTTCTGTTTTTGGCTTGAAGACTCCAATTATTTTCTGGGAAAAAAAATGAAAATATTGTCATTTCAAAAGATAACTATATGATAAAAAACTGAAATTTTGCTTCCAACGTATAAATCAAATGCAGGGTTAATTACAAATTGCGTAAAAAATAGAAAAGAATAAAGACAGCATGGGTTCTATAAATTGACAGTGCAGCTTTTTAAATCTCATTTCCTAGAAAGGCTAAGTGAAGCAGCATATTATAACATTAAAAATCACAACACCAGGTTATATTCCAACAGGTTTATTTGGAAGCACTAACTTTCGGATCTCCAACATACTACAAATATGGTGTAAACTATGTTCTTAATGTACTGATGCAATGCAGTTTGCACTAATTGTAGAATTGTAGTGACTAGATCAGTGTTAGGCTCTCAATGAAACCACTCCCAGACTCGCAAAGAAACAAGCTTGGCAGCCAACAAATTGAAATAAAACTGAAATCATATTGCAAAGCAGGTGATAAATGGGAGAGCCTGTCTATCCTGAAAACTTGGTTATAAACACCTAAATATCAACAAAAAAAAACAGACTCGTCATCCCACAAACAGACAACCCGCAACTAGAGACAGATAAATTACAGCATTTTTCCCATGATAAGATTCTATCTATCTCAATTTTCTTTAAATATGTGACTAAAGATATCCATTATGATGCAAGAGATCACTTGCTATGAAATAGAATATTTACCTGCTGCCAAACAGACAATTTTGCTGTATACTTCAATATCTAGGAAATTATGGTCAAATATAGCAAACATTAGTGATTATGTAATTAATTAGATACCAGATTGTTTGCTGCCTGTACAAGCATTAAATGATGAAATAATTATCTTGCTGTCCAAGCTGCCCTGTTCTTGCACAAACTGCACAACATCTATGGTTTTCTATTGTTTGGCATTAGAGATAGACAGACCGAGAGTGCATTGAAGAGTAAGGGAGGGGCTGAGACACCTCTGACAGAAAGGAGAGGGTTGGTTACATCTGCTAGCAGGGGAAGGAGATCTGTGGCTTGGAAGGAAGATTTGGAAGGAAGGTATGGGAGGGTGCATTGATTAGTCCATAGACTAAGTTTCTGCAGGATATTGCAAGACAACAATCAGGATTCAAAAATCAGCTAGTTAAGCCTTGCAATGTAATGATTTAAAGGATATGTTCGAAGCTCCACGGCAGCTGCTACTGAGAGCTCTTGTGGCGCTCAGAGTAGCAGTCAGAGGCAGGGAAGACCTGAGTAAAGTTGGGAAGAAAGTTTCTGAACAGGTCAGTTTAAAAAAAATCTGGCAACCAATGCCAAGGTTTTTGTGGCATTATGGTACTGACCCTACCTCTGTGCCAGAGGACCTGAGCTCAACCCCCATCTATTCCATTGATGCATCATAATACCCTGATGGTCTAAACCATAGCTCTCAAAGTTTTGCATATGGATAACCTAGATGAGGCCAAAGTCCCTAGAGACTAGCTATAAATCCATTCTACACATGTTCACTCAGCTTTGCAAAATCAATTTCAGAATTAATAGGAACTTATAGAAAAATAAATATATCACTACTAGTTTGGTATTAAATATAAATGTATTTTATTAGTTTGCTTGTAATAATTTATGTCAAAAAAGTAGATATTTTCATTTAATACTAATACCACATATTTCAAGCACTAGCATTAAATAGTTTCTTAGATTATTGTAATTTTAGGAAACAAAGCCAACAGTAACATAAATCTTGTTTAATAAGATTACACTGTGGTTGCTCCTATGCCAGGAAGCCAGTCTCGTATGATGTCACTGGAGTGGTAGAGATGATGGTTCTGGCCCGTTATTCAATATGGCCTCTGTCATTACATTGCACATCAGTGACAAACTTTGGTCTGGCTAAGCACCACAATGGATCCCATGAATGAAAGGCTGGACATAAAAGGAACATTTGAGGACTCTGGGTCTATAATCGATGGAGTTTAGAAAGATGAAGGGGTATCTAATTGAAACTTATAGAATACCAAACAGCCTGGACATTAGAAAGGTGTTTCCTTTAGGAGAGGCTAGAACAAGAGGGCACAGCCTTAGAGTAAAGAGAAGATTCTTTAGAACAGAGTGGTCAATCTATGGAATTCATTACCAGAGCCGAGAGCGTAGTGCTGGAAAAGCACACAAGCAGCATCCGAGGAGCAGACGAATCGACATTTCGGGCATAAGCCCTTCATCAGGAAAGGGCTTATACCAGAAACATCAACTCTCCTGCTCCTTGGATGCTGCCTGACCTGCTGTGCTTTTCCAGCACTATACTCTCGACTCTGATCTCTAGCATCTGCAGTCCCCTCAATTTCTCCTAAACCATTACCACAGAAGGCTGTGGAGGCAAGGTCATTGAGCATATTCAAGACCGAGATAGGCAGGTGCTGGAGTATCAGAGGGATCAAAGGATATGGGGAGAAAGCAGGAGAATGGGGTTGAGAAACTGGTCAGCCATAGTTGAATGGCCGAGCAGACTAGATGGATCGAATGAACTAATTTCTACTGCTGTATCTTAAGGACCACCATTTAATGTAATCATGGCTGATCCTCTCTCAATGCCTGCCAACTTTTATTACATGGCTCTTAATGCCTTTCATACCTTAAACATGTTTATTGAATATATTCAATGATAAATGTCTTACAGCTTTCATAAGCTTCTGTGGTACAGAATTCCACACAATCACTACCCACTGGGTGAAGAGTTTCCTCTCAATCTGAAATGATGTCCCTCATGTCATGGTGTGACCCTGGGTTCTCGACTCCCAAACCAAGAAAATGTCCGCCCGCAAACCTTTAGAACAAGCTCAGTTCAACAGCTGCAAATCACATCCCCTCCTGATTTTGCTTTACGAAGGTAACTGTTACTTCTAGAAACACTTTTACTGCCACCATCTTCTGACTTGAACCATCATCCCCTTTTTACCATTTTAACTGCCATCCATCCAATCTCAAGTTTCTCCTTTGTGTTGTCTCTCCTGAGCCCCATTTTCTACCCCGAATTTCTGAAAACCAGTTGGAGGAACCTCGATTATCTGAAAATCGGATTATCCGAAGGAGATCTCGTGGTCCCAATAGAAACATTTCATCAAAGACGTGTTTCTAACAGTGATCGAGTCTTTTGTTTACAGTGATTAAATAGGCACCGTCTCCAAATGATTAACCTCCTGCCCTCTCTCTCGCCCCACACTTTCACTGGAGTTTCACAGAGGGGTGTACACTAAACCCCCCTTCTCCAGATAATCTCTCTAACATTGCCAAATACAGGGCAGAGGAGAAGCCTGTCAAAACGTTGCAGCAAAAAGTTGAGTGTGTGGCTGTTTGCGCGCGCGTGCTTTTTGGAGACTTACCCTACAAAGGCAGCTGCTGCAGTAGCACCAGCAGTCTTGTTGTTGGTGTACAGTCCGGCTGCCCTGGAGAGGAGGCAGGGAGTGGATGGGGTCTGCAGGGGGGAGAGGGCAGTGTTGGACGAGCTTGGGGGCGGTGTTGGTGGGTGTGGCAGGGGCAGGTGTTGGATTGGGGGGGGGGTGGGAAGAGAGAGGAGGCTCACGCGCAGTGTGCTGCTGCATTCTCCTGAACGGGGAGCACATTTTAAAAACTCAGAGCACCAGAGAAAAGGCATTTAATCGATTAACCGAATAAGTGATTATCTGAACGAAATAATGCCTGTCCATCTCGTTCAGATAATAGAGGTTCCCCTGTATATCTGACTTTCTGAGAAGATGGTTCTAAATGGCAGAATTTAAATTCAATACTAATCTTTAAGAAATGACTGCCATGAAACAACCATTGTTGAGTGTTGTAAAAACCGATCAGATTCAGTAATGGTCTTCAGGAAAGCCAGGTGCTGTGTTTAACGTGGTCTAACCTACACACGACTCCAGACTCTCAGCAACGTGGCTAGCTTTTAACTGCCTACCAAAATGGCCGAGCAAGGCAGCACAAAAACCACTGCAAAGCAAGCTTCACATCGTCAGGAAGGAGAGATCACATACATTGAAAGACTGCTGGAGTGAGTACTGCATATATTTCAAGAAATTGGAGATAGCATGGGAATTCAGCACAGGGGGAAGAGGTGTGTTTTATTTGCATTTTTTGGCTCAGTTTGCATGATTTCATTTAATGGATAAATTAAAGCCAAGTACTGGGGCCCAGCATAAAAGAGTGATAAATAAGTTCATAGTTGGTGTTAGATACTAATTTGACTACTGTACTATAGGTTATTTTCAGGTTGAAGATAAATAGGGTAAATAGTTACAGTTATAAACTAAATGACCGGTACAAATCAAATCAAATTAAGAATTAATTAAAATAGCAATTCTGGGCCATGCAATGTGATGAAACTGCATAGTGTGGGAGCTGATTGAACTTATTATTCAAAGTGACCATATCTATAAAAGTGTTGGGTTTTTTTTGGGGAACTCTGCCTCAGTTTTGAAGAGTTGGAATCTGAACTTCAAACCAGCATCACATCAGGGTGAGGGGGTGGGCTATCTCAACATTGTTGCAGAAGGCAGTCACACCACTTAGATTAACTACCTTAGGGCAGCACGGTGGTACAGTGGTTAGCACTGCTGCCTCACAGCACCAGGATCCCAGGTTCGATTCCAGCCTCGGGTGACGGTCTGTGTGGAGTTTGCACATTCTCCCTGGGTCTGCGTGGGTTTCCTCCGGGTGCTCCGGTTTCCTCCCACAGTCCAAAAGATGTGCAGGTTAGGTGAATTGGTCATGCTAAACTGCCCATAGTCAGGGGTGAATATGGGGAATGGGTCTGGGTGGGTTACTCTTCGGAGGGTCGGTGTGGATTTGTTGGCCCGAAGGGCCTGTTTCCATACTATAGGGAATCTAATCTAATCTAAAACCTCCAATTTGGTCAGTAGTCAGGCACAGGAAAATGCAACTACAAGCAAGAAACATAGAAAGATCCAGGAGGTAGTGCTGAAAGAGCCTCAGTCCTTTAGTTTGGCTAAAAGGTGAAATTCTTGCACTGTGTGTTGATTGGAGTTGAGGCTTTAGGGAGGATGAGAAAACTAATCTTAGCACTGGGGAGCAGTTCTGGGGGGGCGGTGTACTTGTAATTGGGGATAGTATATTCAGGGGAATATAAACTGTTCTCTGTGGGCAGAATCAAAAATCCCAAAGGCAGCATTGCCTACACAGTGCCCAGATTCAGAATATCGTATCTGGACTGCAGAGGAACTTGGAGTGGGATGGGAAGATCCAGTTGTCATGGCCCACATACATACCAAAAATATAGGTAGAAAGTGGAAAGATGTTCTGCTGAGGGAGCATGAGCAGCGAGGGCTAAATTAAAAGGCAGAACCAGAAGGGCAATAATCTCTGAATTACTACTTCACCGACAAGTAGTAATTGGCACAGAGTCAACAAGATTAAAGAGATAAACATGTGACTCAAAAATTGGTGTGGGAGAAATGAGTTTGAATTCATGGAAAATTGCTACTGTAATGGGGGATGAGTTCCACATGAATCATTGGACCAGAGTCATGGGTCCAAAGCCCTGCATAACCAGGGCTGTGGACGAGGTTTTAAAGTAAATAGTGGATAAGGTGATTTTACGTCTGTGTGTTTGAGGGTGGGTGGGTGGGTTGGGTGTTTAGTTGCATGGAAATTATGAAAAACTTTGAAGGTATGGCAGGGGTCCTCAGTAGGAGTAATTTAAATGTTTCCAGAAGTAGTAATAGGATAGAATATAGAAAGGTTCAGGAATATAGCTTCAGGCACAGCACATAATGGAACTAAGAGTGGGGGTCAGTCAACGCAGGACTGAGGGTGTTGTATTTAAATGCGCGCAATATACATAAATGCATGCAAAACAAAGTTAATGAGCTTGTAACTTGGACTAAAATTGTCAGGTAGAATGGTGTGGGGATCAGAGACATCGCTGCAAGAGGATCAGGGCTAGGAACAAAAATATCTAAGGATATACATCCTATCGAAAATACAAGCAGACAGGCAGAGGGGGTAGGGTTACCTTCCCAGTAAGAAAAAAAACTAAATTGATAGCAAGAAGTGATATTCAATCAGAAGACATAGAATCAGCATGGGTAGAGTTGAGGAACCACGAAGGAAAAAAGATCCTGATGGAAGTTGTGTTCAGGCCTCCCTGCAATAGTCAGGATATGAGGAAGAAAATAAATCAGGAAATTGAAAAGGCAAGTAAGAAAGGCATTATTAGAATAACTATGGGGAACTTCAATACACAGGTAGACTGGGAAAAATCAGATTGGCAGATCTCAAAAGAAGTTTGTGGAAAGCCTAAGAGATTTCTTTTGGAGCAGTTTGCAGTATAGCCCTTCTGGGAACAAGCAATTCTGGATTCGGTGGTATATAAAGAAGCAGGCTTTATTAGGGAGTTTAACGCGAAGGAAGCCCCAGGGGCAGTGACCATATTATAGAATTCACCCTGCAGTTTGAGGGGGAAGAAACTGGAATTAGATGTCACAGAATTACAACTGAGTAAAAGATAACTACGTAGACATGAGGGAGGAGCTGGCCAGAGTTGATTGGAAGGGGGGCCTAACAGGGAAGATGCTAGAGCAGTAATAGCAAATGTTTCTGGGGTAACAGCAGAAATTTACCCCAAGGAAGAAACATACAAATGTGGCTGGGGAGGCCACAACCAACAGAGAAGTCAGGGGACAGCATATGAGCAAAGGAAATATGCATACGATGTAGTAAAGATTAGTAGTGAGCCAGATGATTGAAAAACCTCGAAAAGCCAGCAGTAGATAATTAAAAAAGCAATAAGGGGGGAGAAATTGAAATGTGAGAGTAATCTAGTTCGTAAACAAGATTGCAAGAGACCTTTCAGATATTTAAAAGATAAGAGAAAAGCAAGAGCAGACACTGGATCTGCCAGAAAATAAGGCTGGAGCAGTAATAGCAGAGGAACTGAATTAGTTTTCACCGTGGAAGACACTAGTAGCACAGCAGAACTTAAAAAGACTCAAGGGCAGAGTATAGTGGCCATCATGAAGGAGAAGATACAGGAGAAACCGAAAAGTTTGAAGTTGGATAAATCACCTGCACCAGCTGGATTACACCATAGAGAGTCTTGAAGGAGATAGCTGAAGAGATTGTAGAAGCATGGGTGGTAATCTTACAGGAATCACTGGGGTCAGGGAGGGTTCCAAGTGATTGGAAGGTAATTCATGTAATACCTCTGTTTAAGACAAAAGCACAAGACAGGAAATTTGAAGCTGGTTAGATTATTCGGTTCCTGATACAATTTTAGTGTCCAGTATTAACGATGAGATTATGGAGTACTTGGAAGTGCATAGTAAAATAAGGCAGAGTCAGCACAGCTTCATCAAGGGGAGGTCAGGCCTGACAAAATCTGTTAGAATTACTTGGAGAGGCAATGAGCAAATTAGACAAAGGAAAGCCAATGACCGTGATCTATTTGGATTTCCAGAAAGCCTTCGATGTGGTGGCAGCTAAATAGGATAACAGCCCATGGGGTTACTGACAAGATACTAGCATGGACAGGGGTTCGACTGACTGGTAGAAGACAGAGTTGGGATGATAGGGCCTTTTTCACGATGGCAGCCGGTGACTAGCTGAGCTTGCAGGGGACCACTACTATTCTCATTATACATTAATGATCTGGTCAAATGAGCTGGGGCATTGTTGCTACGTTTGCAGATGACAGTTGGAGGGTAGATGCTGTTGAGGAAATGCAGTAGATTTGGACATGTCAGGTGAGTGGGCAGATCGAATGTGATGAAGGGAACTCTTGAGGTAATCCATTTTGGTAGGAAGACATGTAGACTATTTTCTGAATGGGAAAGGCTTCAGAAAACTGAAGCTCAAAGGGACCTGGGAGTCCTCCTTCAGGATTCCCTTAAAGTTAACATGCAGGTTCAGTTGGTAGTTAGGAAGGCAAATGCAGTGTTAGCATTCATTGCAAGAGGGCTAGAATACAAGAACAGATGAACTGGTGAAGCCGTTTAAGGCTCTGGTCAGACTGTAGTTAAAATATTTTGTAGGAGATTTAGGCCCCGCACCTAAGGAAAGGGATGTTAGCACTGGAGAAGGCTGAGAAACGTTACAAGAATGATCCCAGGGATGAAGGGCTCGTCATATGTGGAGCAATCGGGACTCTGGGTCTATGCTTGGAGTTTAGATGGATGAGCTGGTATCCGGTTGCAACTTACAGAAAACTGACAGGCCTGGATAGAGTGGACATAGAGAAGATTTTTCCACAAGTCTGAAAGACTAAGACCAGGGGGCACAGCCTCAGGACGAAGGGACAACCCTTCAGAACTGAGATAAGGAGGAATTTCTTCAGCCACAGGGTGGTCAATATGTGGAACTCAATGACGCAAAGGGGATCAAGGTTTACATAGAGAATGGGATTTAGAGATGTAAGCAATGACGGGCTTAATTCTGCTTTTTAAAATGTATTCATTTTTGTAAGATGTGGGAGTCGCTGAATGGCCCACATTTATTGCCGATCCCTAGTTGTTCTTGAGGTGAAGGTGATGAGCTGCCTTTTTGAACCGCAGCAGTCCACATGCTGTGGGTTAATCCACAATACTATTAGTGATGGAATTCCACAATTTTGACCCAGTGACAATAAAGGAACAGCAATATATTTCCAACTCAGGACGGCGAGTTGCTTAGAGGGGAACCTGAAGGTAGTATTCCCATATATCTGGTGTCCTTATCCTTCTAGATGGAAATGATCGTGGGTTTGGAATGTGCTGTCTGTGGATCTTTGGTGAATTTCTGCAGTGCATCCTGTATCTAGTACACACTGCTGCTACTGAGCGGATGTAGTGCCAATCAAGCTGGCTGCTTTGTCCTGGATGGTGTCAAGCTTGAGTGTTGTTGGGGCAGACAAGTGCCATCACACTTATGCCTTGTGATCGTGGACAGGCTTTGAAGAGTCAGGAAGTAAGTTACTTGCTGCAGTATTCCTAGCCTCTGACCTGCTCTTGTAGCCACTGTGTTTATGTGGTGAATCCAGTTGAGTTTCTCGTCAACGATAACCCCAAGGATGTTGAGTGTGGGGACTTCAGTGATGTTAACACCATTCAATGTCAAGGGACAGTGATTAGACTATCCTAGCCTGGCATGTGTGTGGCATGAATGTCACTTGCCACATGAGCCAAAGCCTGGATATGATCCATATCTTGTTGCATTTGAACATGGACCACTTCAGTATCTGAGGAGTCGTTAACAGTACCGAATATTATGCAATTTTCAGGGAATATCTCCACTTCTGACCTTACAATGGAGGGAAGGTCACAGATGAGGCAGCTAAAGATAATTTGAAAAATTCCTGCAGAGGGGTATGGAGCTGAAGTGACTGACTGCCAACAATCATGACCATCTTCTGATGTGTCAGTATGTCTTATGGTCTCAAATGAAATCAGATGGACACCTGGCATCAACTAAGGCAGTGAAGTGACAAACACCCAATTGAAGCCCTGTTGAGCCTGCAAAGTACTCCTTAAAAACATTTGGGGATTAGTACCAAAATGAGGAGAGCTGTCAGGCAACACCTTGACATAGTATTACTCATTGAATCTTACCTTAAACACCTCTCAGATACCAGCATTCCTATCATTCTCCTGGTCATGTTCCAATCCTACTGGCAGGGCAAACAGTACAGTGATATACAGTCAAGAGAATCTTGCTTTGTAAATCCTCAATGTTGATTCCTGACACGGTGAGGTCTTATGGCGGAGGCAAACATAGGCAAGGAAATCTTGTCCTGATTAAGACATGCCAGCTCTCCTTGATTGATGAATTAGCATTTTCTCCATATTGGATACCACTTGGAGGAAGTACAGAGGGTGGTAAGGGTGCAGAATTTAGTCTGGGTGAGGGACTTTAATGTCTATCAAAAGTGGCTCTGCAGCACCAATGCCCAAGGAGCTGGTGAATTCCTAAAAGAAAGTGGTAAGTAAACCAAGAGGGAAAAACTTATGGACTGTACTCCATTCTCTCAGTTCCTCTGTCTCCATCGTATCTGTTCCACTGATGTCAACTTCAATAAGGGGACGTCTGAAACATCTACCTTCTTCCTCAACCAAGGAATGGTTGACTGGGCCCCCAGCCATGTCCAATCCATCTCTCACACTTTCACCCTCATCCCTCCCTTCCCTCCCACAATTGTGATAGGGACCCTTTCATCCTCACCTACCATCCCACCACCATCCACATTTTCGCCATTTCCAGCAAGACAGAGTTTTAGAGATATACAACACAGAAACAGACCCTTTGGTTCAACTCATCCATGCCGACCAGATTTCCTAAATTAATCCAGTCCCATTTGCCAGTATTTGGCCCATAGCCTTCTAAACCCTTCCTATTCACATACCTACATGATGCCTTTTAAATGTTTAATTATACCAGCCTCCACCACTTACTCTGGCAGCTCATTCCAAACACGCATGACCCTCTGCATGAAAAAATTGTCCTTTAGGTCCCTTTTAAATCTTTTCCCTCTCTCCTTAAATCTATGCCCTCTAGTTTTGGACTCCCCTACCTTTGGGGCAAGACCTTGGCTATTCACCCTATCCATGCCCTTCATGATTTTATAAGCCTAAGGTCAGCCCTCCATGTCCGACACCTATTCAGCCTTTCGCTATAGCTCAAAGTCTCCAGCCCTTGCAATATCCTTGCAAATCTTTTCTGAATGCTTTGAAGTTTCACAACATCCTTCCTATAACAGGGAGACCAGAATTAAATGCAGTATTCGAAAAGTGGCCTAATCAATGTCCTGTACAGCCACATGAACTCCTAACTCCTATACTCAATGCACTGACCAATAAAAGCAAGTATTCCAAAATTTTCTTCACTATCCTACTAACCTGTGATTCCACTTTCAAAGAACTATGAACCTGCACTCCAAGATCTCTTTGTTTAGCAATATCCCCCAGGGTCTTACCATTAAGTGTAAACATTTGCGAAAGTTTGCTTCTGCTCTTTCTTTCTTAGTTTGGAAACTTTCAATCTCAGTACTGTTTTTACTAAGATACTTTCTCTATAGCCAATTTAGATGAATCATTCAATCTTATTTTATGTCTTCTAATTCTTTCAATTCAAGTCCAACCTTACATTCCACCTGGCCAACCACAGCATCTTGCTGCTTATAACTGTTCTCCTCCTCACATCCTGGTAGACTAACCATAATTGCGAGTTTACAGGATATCTTAAGCTCTTCTGTCAAAACCCATCTCCATGGCAAATGAATCACATGGGACTGGTATCCAGGTGGAAATGCTATCTTAAATTTATCATTCCTCTTAAGTAAAGATCAATCTAAAACAACTGTTTACAACCTGATTCTCACCTGCCTGTCTGCATACTAGCTGTTGCTATTGTCTTCCACTTTGACAACTCTCACATTCTTCCCATCAAAACAACCTTGCTGTCAAGCAACTTCAGAACAAGTTACATATCCCCTTGTATTATCTTAAAGACACTGTCCCAAAATATGAGTTTTAAAACTCAGTTGTACAGTATTATATTGACTCACTTAGCTTTAAACATCTTGCAGAATGTCCAGATTAAAGAGGAGGAAGTGCTGGGTGTCTTGAAATGGTTAAAAGTGGATAAATCCCCAGGACCTGATCAGGTGTACCCGAGAACTCTGTGGGAAGCGAGAGAAGTGACTGCTGGGCCTCTTGCTGAGCTATTTGTATCATCGATAGTCACAGGTGAGGTGCCGGAAGACTGGAGGTTGGCAGACGTGGTGCCACTGTTTAAGAAGGGCGGTAAAGCCAAGCCAGGGTGAGCCTGACCTCAGTGGCGGGCAAGTTGTTGGAGGGAATCCTGAGGGACAGGATATACATGTATTTGGAAGGGCAAGGACTGATTAGGGATAGTCAACATGGCTTTGTGCCTGGGAAATTACGTCTCACAAACTTGATTGAATTTTTTGAAGTATTAACAAAGAAGATTGATGAGGGCAGAGTAGTAGATGTGATCTATATGGACTTCAGTAAGGCGTTCGACAAGGTTCCCCATGGGAGACTGATTAGCAAGGTTAGATCTCATGGAATACAGGGAGAACTAGCCATTTGGATACAGGACTGGCTCAAAGGTAGAAGACAGAAGGTGGTGGTGGAGGGTTGTTTTTCAGACTGGAGGCCTGTGACCAGTGGAGTGCCACAAGGATCGGTGCTGGGCCCTCTACTTTTTGTCACTTACATAAATGATTTGGATGCGAGCATAAGAGGTACAGCTAGTAAGTTTGCAGATGACACTAAAATTGGAGGTGTAGTGGACAGCGAAGAGTGTTACCTCAGATTACAACAGGATCTGGACCAGATGGGACAATGGGCTGAGAAGTGGCAGATGGAGTTTAATTCAGATAAATGCGAGGTGCTGCATTTTGCGAAACTTTAGCAGGACTTATACACTTAATGGTAAGGTCCTAGGGAGTGTTGCTGAACAAAGATCTTGGAGTGCAGGTTCATAGCTCCTTGAAAGTGGAGTTGCAGATAGATAGGATAGTGAAGAAGTCGTTTGGTATGCTTTCCTTTATTGGTCAGAGCATTGAGTACAGGAGTTGGGAGGTCATGTTGTGGCTGTACAGGACATTGGTTATGCCACTGTTGGAATATTGCGTGCAATTCTCGTCTCCTTCCTATTGTAAAGATGTTGTGAAACTTGAAAGGGTTCAGAAAAGATCTAAGCTACAGGGAGAGGCTGAACAGGCTGGGGTTGTTTTCCCTGGAGCGTCGGAGGCTGAGGGGTGACCTTATAAAGGTTTACAAAATTATGAGGGGTATGGATAGGATAAATAGACAAAGTCTTTTCCCTGGGGTCGGGGAGTCTGGAACTAGAGGGCATAGATTTATGGTGAAAGGGAAAAGTTAAAAAAGATTCCTAAGGGGCAACGTTTTCACACAGAGTGTGGTACGTGTATGGAATGAGCTGCCAGAGGATGTGGTGGAGGCTGGTACAATTGCAACATTTAAGAGGTATTTGGATGGGTATATGATTAGGAAGGCTTTGGAGGGATATGGGCCGGGTGATGGCAGGTGGGACTAGATTGGGTAGGGATATCTGGTTGGCATGGACGGGTTGGACCGAAGGGTCTGTTTCCATGCTGTACATCTCTATGAAAAGGTAGTGTCACTACATCCATTTAACATTAGCTATCATGCGACTTTTCACAAACTTCCTATTTAGCGGTGGTGTACAATCTGCACATGACATTCTCTCCAGTCCTTCCACTCTTCAGTCTTAAAAAGACTCCTTTCAGCCCCATCCCCAACCACCTGGCTCCCATTTCCACTCATTCACTGTACTTAGTCTGGTTTGCTCATCAGCTACTTTGCTCCTGGCTGTTCTGAACTCAAATTGCAGTCGAGCCCCATCTAGTGGCAGAAATCGGTTGCTGCCGGTAGCCCTAGGTCTTGATGCTGCCGGTAGCCCTGGGACTTGACGCTACCCAACACTAAAAAAGTGTCTACTGCATATGGAGATTGATCAATCTAAAAACATACGAAAGGTGAGCAATTAAGCATTTTACAGTGTACTGCACTGCATTTTTTTTATATTTAGTGATATTTTATTTTGCAAGTTAATTTGGCTGAGAGTACAGAACTGTATTTGCACATTAAAAGACAATATTTCAGCTTGTATATTTGTTCCTCTGGGGTGAAAAATGTTGGAAAGAACCTAACTCTGGCTTTAATACTGATTTTTATGGGAACCTTGAGGTACTGAAATCTGCTATAAATCTGATTTTCAGAAACCGTCACAACATTAAGTGAGGTCTTGCTATGTTAATATGCACTTCATAAAAATGTGAAAGATATTTGACAATTTCTATGTTGTAAGGGGAAAACTCAAACTGGCAGATGATTTGGCAGATTCAAAATAGAATACCTTTCAATTTCATCCTTTCTATACTGAAATCCCATTTTCCCTTGGTTTCATGTGTGCATCTTCTTTCATTTATACAAAGTTTGATTTAAAAAAATTCTGTAATTTGTGGATGCAAAAAATGGGCTTAAGAAATCTTTTCAAATTAGAATGTGTATAATTTTTCAAAGTAATCCCTTTCTATTAGAGTAAAAGAGTTGTGTAATGTTTGAATTTTAAAGAAAAACACATACTTGGGTAGCGCAAACCATGTTCTAATATGCCATATTGAATTTACTTGAAATACCTTTTAGTTAGGTAGAAAACTGTATAGGTATTTCTTGCCCACATAAAGCAAACATATCCCATAAACATTTTTAAAAGATGCAAGTGTCAGTTACCAGCCCAATTAGTCATGCCATGAAAGGAATACCACATGTTAGGGAACAGAGTTCAGTACTTCCAAATGAAATGTGTCAGAACCTTTTCTGGATCTCCAAATGCTCATTTAGTAATTGAACTTAAAGGTTTAGTCATAATTAGTTCCATCCCCAAAAGAATAACTAATCAAAGATATTTGATTTCCTACTGCTCAAACTGGGCAATGTCGGTGAAAGGACAGGATAAAATCAACTAGGAGAAAGTAAGAAATGCAGATGCTGGGGATCAGAGCTTAAAAATGTGTTGCTGGAAAAGCACCAGGTCAGGCAGCATCAAAAGAGAAGGAGAATCGACATTTCCTGAAGAAGGGCTTATGCCCGAAACGTTGATTCTCCTTCTCCTTTGATGCTGCCTGACCTGCTGCGCTTTTCCAGCAACACATTTTTAAGTAAAGAACAGGATTAGTTGAACATAATTCACATCAATCTATTTTCAGATAACCATAACCAATAATTCAGAATTGACTTGCAGTTAGCTAAAATGTCAGTTCCTACATTTTCTACAAAATTTTGAAGTGTCTAGAAAAAGTCAACCACAAGGAAAACTATAGAAAGAAGCAGTGCACAGACAGACAACCAAATTTGAATCTATATGTGAAATCTTAGAATGATGATCAACATGGAAAAAAATTTGAGAATGTGGCAGCGCAGTTCAAAATTCATCAATATTTATTCATTGTTTTCTTAAATGCAAGAGGTAATATAAAAAAGTTTAGTGGTAATATAGAAAACTTTAGTGGCAACTATCTACAAAAGGGTCAGCAATTTGGCATTCATAACTGAGCTTGTACAATAATATGATGGAATACCAATTACATCATTATCATCCAAAGCAACCTTTGTACTCGTAGCTTGATGACAGAACCAGAACTATTGTATACCCAAGACTAAATGAATTATTTGCAAAAAAAAAGCAAAAAAACCTCCCATTTCTCACCATTTGGGTTGAAGAACTTTACATTAAGTAAGCAAAATATACACACACTGGAAAATGTGGGAGAGGCAGGAAAGCGAAACGTGATAGTATGTTTCCCCTCTTAAGTTATACAGTAATGGTTTAAACTGCTTCCAGTGTTACGTGGTCAGAAAAACATGCTTGATAAGTGCACCTTTTCAGAATTCCCAATTATAAATCCCTAAGAGTGCACCAACTTGTACTGAAATCTGCTATAAATCTGAGAATCAGAAGTAGATCAAGAACATGATAGCGTTTTTCAAACATGTACATCACGGGTAACACACTACATAGAAAACTAAAGCCATTATATATTATGAATACTCCAGGCTCACAAATCTATTTTTAAACATGAGCCATTTATCAACTCATCACCAAATCTGATCAAAACAAATCATGAGGTCCACAGTGCCCAATTAAACTTCTACTACATACTATTCTACAGTACACCACAAGACATCGGAACACTACATGTTTGTTTGGTTCAAAACAATTTAAAGTTCAATAAGCCTGGCAATGATATTTTTAAATTGATGTAAAAATAATTAATGTACAATCATACACAGACAACTTAAACTTTGGGAATTTGATCAAATTCCTCACTCGTGTGTCAATTTTCTAACAATACTGAGAAAGGTGGACTTGAGAATGTGTAAAGTGTATAAGCAGGCAGGGAAAGAGTTAAGTTCTGAATTTTGTGAAACAAGTGGCTCAGCTGAGCATGACTCATATCTGATAAGATAGCATCCAGGGAACAGGAGAATCGACGTTTCGGGCATAAGCCCTTCTTCAGGAAGAAGGGCTTATGCCCGAAACGTCGATTCTCCTGTTCCCTGGATGCTGCCTGACCTGCTGCGCTTTTCCAGCAACACATTTTCAGCTCTGATCTCCAGCATCTGCAGACCTCACTTTCTCCTCATATCTGATAAGAACTTACAATCAACAATGGGGTGCTGGAGGCAAGGGTAATGGGTTTTTTACGAGTGCGAGCAACAGCGGAGGTAAGACGAACCCGGAAGACTGCAGCTAAGGTATGGCAGTTTTTTTTAAAAAGTTACTTACCAGTAGCGGTGTTTTGCCTTTCACAGAAGGAGCGGGAGAAGTGACGAGGACCAGAGGGCCAGGCGGGAAAGAAAGCAGTGACCATATATATCAGCAAGGCGGCTAAACCCAAGGCTCTACAGCTGTAGAATCCCCCACCCGCCCTCCTCCTCTAACCTAGTTAATAAGGTAAGGTTCATTCTCAACTTCCTCTATTGAATATAAGTTTGTTATTGATTTTATAGCAACTTGAACTAAGTTTTGTACTTTAGTATTGAGTGCGTGGCCAGATAAGTCGGGTATAGATGCTAGGGCAGTTGCTTGCTCCTCCTGCAGAATGTGGCAGGTGGAAGACATGGCACACGTCTCTGCTAGCGACATCTGTGGGAAGTACACCCAACTCCAGCTCCTTGAAAACCATGTTAGGGAATTGGAGCTGGATGAACTACAGATCATTGGGGAGGCTGAGGGGGTAATTGAGAGAAGTTACCGGGAGTTGGTCACTCCTAAGGCTCAGGACAAGGATAAATGGGTTACAGTTAGGGGGAGGAAAGGGGAACAGTCAGACAGTGCAGAGATCCCCTGTGGACATTCCCCTCAGCAATAATTATACCATTTTGGATACTGCTGGGGGGGGGAATGACCTACCAGAGGAAAGCGATAGCAGTCAGTTCTCTGGTACTGAGCCTGACACTGTGGCAAAGAAAGGAAGGGCGCAGAATAGAAAAGTACTCGTGGTAGGGGACTCGATAGTTAGGGGAATCGATAGGAGATTTTGTGGTCAGGGTCGGGATTCCCAGAAGGTATGTTGGCTCCCTGGTGCCAGGGTCCGGGACGTCTCCAATCGGGTGTATAAGGTTCTAAAAGGGGAGGGCGAACAGCCAGAAATCTTGTTACATATTGGCACTAATGATATAGCCAGGAAAAGGATTGAAGATATAAAAAGTGATTTCAGGGAGTTAGGATGGAAGCTGCAAAGCAGGACGAACAGAGTAGTGTTCTCTAGTTTACCACCGCTGCCACGAGATAGCGAGGCTCTAGTTTACCACCGCTGCCACGAGATAGCGAGGCAAAGAACAGGGAGCGAGCGCAGCTTAATAGGTGGCTGCGCAGCTGGTGTAGGAGGGAGGGCTTCAGATATGTAGATAATTGGGATGCCTTCTGGGGAAGGTGGGACCTGTACAAGAAGGACGGGTTGCATCTGAACTGGAAGGGGACCAATGTCCTGGGTGGAAGGTTTGCTCGAGTAGTTCGAGAGGGTTTAAACTAGTATGGCAGGGGGGTGGGAACCTGAGCTGTATACTGGAGGTGAGAGTTGATGCAGATGAGGCAATAGCAAGAGGTAGACCAGCTAGTGGGAAGGATTTTCCTGGCAAGGAACCAAGGTATCAGTTAAAGTGTGTTTGCTTTAACGCAAGCAGTATCACGAATAAAAGTGACGAACTTAAGAGCATGGATCAGTACCTGGTGCTATGATGTTGTGGCCATAACAGAGACATGAGTTTCTCAGGGGCGGGAATGGTTGCTGGATGTCCCAGGGTTTAGAGCATTTAAAAAGAATAGGGAGTGGGAAAAAGAGGAGGGGGTGTAGCACTACTAATCAGAGAGGGTATCACAGCTACAGAAGCTTCCATTGTCGAGGAAGATCTGCATACAGAGTCAGTATCAGTGGAAATTACGAACATCAAGGGAGTAGTCACCTCTTTAGGGGTTTACTACAGGCCCCCCAATAGCAGCAGGGAGATGGAAGAAAGCATAGGTCGGCAGATTTTGGAAAAGTGTGAATGTAGTAGGGTTGTTGTAATGGGTGACTTTAACTTTCCCAATATTGATTGGAACCTCCTTCGAGCAGAAGATTTGAATGGAGCTGTTTTTGTAAGGTGTGTTCAAGAGGGTTTCCTAACTCAGTA
>NC_057710.1:107641958-107660119 GCF_004010195.1 Chiloscyllium plagiosum
AGGAGAAGAGGGGACCTAATTGAGGTATACAAGGTAATGAGAGGCATAGATAGAGTCGATAGCCAGAGATTATTTCCCAGGGCAGAAATGACTAACACGAGGGGTCATAGTTTTAAACTGTTTGGAGGAAAGTATAGAGGGGATGTCAGAGGCGGGTTCTTTACACAGAGAGTTGAGAGAGCATGGAATGCGTTGCCAGTAGCAGTTGTGGAGGCAGGGTCATTGGGGACATTTAAGAGACTCCTGGACATGCATATGGTCACAGACATTTGAGGGTGCATACATGAGGATCAGTGGTCAGCACAACATTGTGGGCTGAAGGGCCTGTTCTGTTATATGTTCTATGTTCTAACAAGGTGGAAAAGCATTATGTATATCCATTTAACAAGATGAGATAGCATTTGTGTTTGAGGGGTCAATTTAACAAGGTGAAAAGTATTCATTATGTAACAGCAGATGCTTAATCTTTACTGGTGAGATACTCGTGATTGTAATGGTCACCCAATTAATATTTATGTTGCCTTATCTGGATGATCCTCCATGTAAAATGACTATTTGGTTCATTGAGAAACTGTGGTTCCAGAGAAGATCATGATCTCATGTCTCTTTGCACACGGGCGATCATTCTCTCCCCCTCCAGGATCCAGGTTAAAATTACTTAGTCTGAGCATTTTGCTTTAATTGAGGGGGAAAAACAGGATGACAGACTGGAATTGCAAACTGAGGACACAATGCTTAGTTGCTTTTTCAAAGGTTTTATCACAGCTTTAACTAATGCCAAAACCAAACACCTTTCCATAAGCATGGTTTCCTGTTCTTGAACGTACAAAATAATGTCATGCCAGTTATTCAAAGTGAATAATTCAACTTCTATTTTTTATTAAATGCAATTCTGATGTCTTAGTAGGAATTGAATTCTAGTATATTTAAATTTGTCCAAGCATTTTAATATTTATGCTTCACAAATTTTAAAGCAAGATTATACAGTAAGATGTATCAGGTAGAATTAAAATAGCTAATATTTATTAGTACTGCAAAAAGTGAGACAAACTTCAAAAAAAAGTTTGCTTATTGGGGTATTGCCAAGCAATGACAAGAGTGTTAGAGACTATAAACTCTGATGGATTAAAGGAGTCATTTATGTAGAAGATAAATTGACATGTTCAAGAGTCAAGATGAAATATAGGGTTTTTTAACAGACAATTCTTCATGCCATCCAGCAGAGTCTGGGAGGAAATTGACATCAGTTTATATCATATATTAGGCAAGTGATTCAAATTTGTGACAGAAAACAGTAGCGTTTTGCTTATATTTTGAAATTTTTATTCCACGATGTCATACTCCATCCTGATTTGGAACTATATCTCCATTCCATTGTCGTCAATAGGTTAAAATCCTTGCGCTCCATTCCCAACGTCATTCCAGCTGTCCCTACATCCCAAGGACTGCAAGCAATTAAGGCCAGCAGTTCACCACCACCATCTTCAGGACAATTAGGGATGATCAATAGATGCTGGCCAAGCAAGTGACACCCATGTCCCTTGAATGACTTTTAAAAAAATGTCAAATTTTCATTAAAAATATAGTATGTGTATAAACAGTTCTAGATAAAAATGAAGTGGGTTTCACATGCAAAGGACATTTTTAAAAAAATATTCTAAATGAAAATCAGAATAAGGTAAAAAGTACAATCTACATAGAAACATTGTAGAAATATTTCAAAACTTGAGCCTTACATTATTCCAAATAATAATAATGATGATAATGAAGAACCAAAAAAAATGGTTTTCTTTTCTATTCTCCAAAAGACAAGCAATAACATGAACAATATTGGGAACTGTTGCTCCCAACGGTTTTTCATGAATCCTTACTCAAACAGACCTTTTCCATCACATCCAAAAGGTGGCACCTTCAGTATTCCCTCAATATTGCACTGGACCATTGTCCTGGCAGCAAAGGTTCTGATATGAAACATGTATTACTTCAACTTTTGAACTAAGCATTATTAGTTACTGATGGAGCCTTGCTGACAAAGAATCTACTTTGTTCTAACCATTAGCTTTAATAAGATATTTATATTTTAAACTGTTTCATGTATTTAAATTTAAACAAATTGCTCTGGAATGGAACATAGGGGTGTTGTGAAGTTGAACTAAATAATGTCTGCATGATGGGTTGCCATTGGGTTAGGAGTCATATCAAACCTGACTGAAAAATCAGGTGTCAGCTTTAACACACAAATACAAAGGAGAAGGCAGCTGTTTTTCCCGTTGCAAGCTCTCAGATACCATTTGACAGAGGAGCACATGATATATAAACTTAGAGTATCATATGGATCAATCATCCTGGGGAATGTGCAAGAAAATGATAAATACAACTTGAAAATCAGTAACCAAAGCAGTCAGTGGAGCAAGTTTAATTTTGAATGAGGAGTGGCACAATAAAGGTGAAGTTCATTTGGAGGAAACCACTGTTAATGATGAAAGGAAAATACAGGCAGTCCAGGAGAGTTGGAATGGAAAGTTTAAACTTGGACATAGAACTCAAGAAGTAAAGATGTAAGATTTAAAACCAGAAGCAAAGTTAATATGCTGAAAAAGCAGAAATTATGGAATAGTATCAAATAATATGTATAAATAGACACGTTATGGCTGAATACATGCAGATCAATTGGAGTTCGTGCAGAGACAATGAAAAGTATGCAGTCATCAAACTCTTACAACAGGGAAAGCATGGCTAAGGATTTTGGTATTATGATGAAAAGTAGCAAAATTACAGGACAGATAAGAGGCCAAGGTGAAAGTACTTTTATTAATTCATCAATTTAAGACTTAAGGATTTTACTGTAAAAACATTGTGGCCAGTGCGATATAATTCAAGTTGAGGGTGAAGACATTCATCCAATTTACCTATATTGAAGAGATTAAAATTAACCTTCTGCACACTATAGAAATTTTTACCAATTCATTGGTGTTACAGGAATACTATTTCATACATCAGTACTTTGTCACGTCAGGGTGCGACTAAAGCATGTTTCAAATTTATATTTCAGTCGGAACAGAGGGCAGATAGGCAAGTAAAACAATGAAAGGAGGACAAAATTTTATTTTTGCTTGCTGTCTTTTCTTAAAAACAAGAGTCACTTTTGTACTCAAACTTTCTGAATGAACCAAATATTAATGTTGTCAGACACTGAGTAGATTGCATTTACTGAATTCTTCTGAGAACCAAGCCTTCTTCTGTATATTTCCAGGAAGGCAGAATATCTGAACGGAGAGAGATTAGGGATAGGGATGTGAAATGAGACCTGGGTGCCCTTGTCCACAGGTGGAGGGAGATACAGCAGGTGGTGATGCAGGCAACAGGTATGTTAGCTTTCAAAGCAAGAGAATTTTAGTCAGCAGTGGGAATATCTCACTGCAACTGTAAAGGGCCTTGGTGATATCAACGTGGAATATTGTGTAGAATTTATCTGAGGAAGGATGTCTCGCTATGGAGGGAGTGCAATGATTTGTCAAGACATATTTCTGGGAAGGCAGGACTGACATATGAAAGGAGACTGAATTGGTCATGACTACATTCACTAGAATTCATAAGAATGAGGGAGCATCTCATGAAACTGATAAAATTTTAACAGGACTAGACAGGGTAAATGCAAGAAGGATGTGTCTGATGACTGGGGAGACCAAAACCAGGGGTCACCGTTTAAGGATATGGAGTAGTCTAATTAGGACCAAAATGAGGAGAAATTTCTCCACAGAGTGCAGCGAGTCTGTGAAATTCTCTGCCACACAAAACAATCATGGTTAAAGCATTGAATGCTTGAAGGGTTAGATGTAGCCCTTAAAGCTAAGGGATTAAAGGTGTGGGGGAGAAAGTGGGAATGGGCTACTGAGTAGGACAAATCAGCCATGATCATTTGAATGGCACAGCAGTCGCGAAAGGCAGAATGACAATGTGTGCTCAGATCTTCAACCTGGATAACAGAGGTGATGGTATCATACATCTGCTAATCAAGATTTCTTTGGTGATACAAGGTAAGGGTTGGACAGAATATGGCGAGGAGATAAACTTTGGACTTGGTAATTGAAAACTACTTCACTGAATAGCATCAATGGAGTTCTTCATAAGTTATTGCATAGTGCCTTTGAGGTAATATACAACACACAACCAGAACAGGTTGAATACCAAGTCCAGTGATGCTGAAGAAACAAAGTGATTGTCCAAGATTGGATCAAGCTTCATGTGTTGAATCAGATTCACTCATCCAAGCAACTGGAAACTATTGCACTGCACTCTGACTTGAATTCTATAATTCTGGTGGGAGGAAAAGGGTACAGCAACAGAGCTGAATTGATTTTTTTGGCAGGTCAAATGTAATCAGTGATGTTAAATATACAATTTAGGATTTATATTTCACAAAACATGCAGATGGACATGGGTCAGTTCTGTGAAGGTACTCCTTTTAAAATAGGTCACTGTTCCAAATGACTTTCTAACCTAAGTGTATTACAGTCATGTGCCTGGGAGAACTCTCGTAATGTGAAGGACAGGATGTCTATAGTGCTGAGTTTACAACAGACCAGAGCCAGTAGTTCAGTTTTGAACTCAGAACAGAAGGAACAGCCGCTTACTGTGCAGAAAGCAGCCATTGTGCTTGTGCTGGTCAAAGATCTGGCTGCACTAATCTCATTTTCCAGCTCTTAGCTGATGGCAACCAATCTGTCAGCTACAAATTTATTGACTGTATTCTGTCTTACATTTAAGTCCAAATCATTAATGTTTACCACAAACAGTCCAGCAGTGAGCCCTGCAAAACCTCACTGGAAACAGCATTCCAGTCACAGAAATACCTCCCTATGTCCCTTGTCTCACAGCCAACTTTGGATCCAGAATTTTTCTTTGCCTTTGATCAAGGTTTTAGTTCAAGTGTAACAGACACCAGAACCAAAGTGTTTTAGGATTGTAAAGTTTTCAATCTAGGAGTTTGGATAGAAACTTTCAAGTTGTTAGAACTCAGTTTAGGCTATTAAAACAATAAAAAGTTTATGCCAGCAGACTCTGAAGGAATCCTAAAATTGCCCCCACAGTTCCAAGGAAAGAAACTAGATAGACTTAGTTAAGCAAACACTTAAAAAGAGTTAAAAGTCAAGAGTGTAGTGCTGATAGAGTTAAGCTAAGATTCAAACTTACTTGGAAAAGTGTATTTGTACAATAATGTTGGGAAACAGATTTGAACTTTGTTGTTTGTGTTAAGATCTTTAACTGTCAAAAAGTTTATATTTTTTAAACATCCAATAAACTTACCTTCTGTCTGTAAAGGATCTTGGCAACCTTGTGAGAATATGTTTCAGTGACTAACTACCACAGTAAACTACAACCAAAAATAATGATCAAGCAAGGCTTCCTTCCGACTTGCCCTGAATGGCTTTTGCCCTCAGCGAGGGTTTTCCTGCTCCTCGGGTGCTGTGCTATTCCAGTACCACACTCTCGACTCTTACCTCCGGCATCCGCAGTCCTCACTTTCGCCAATATTGCCACCAGCTGGGATCACAACAACGGTGATTTAGATTAAAAAAACAGATTGAAGTTCTCAAAAACTGCCAGCAATGAGGCTAGAACAGCAGTGCTTCACTGTTTCACGGATTTGGAAGCTTTCCAGGAAAGGAAACAAGAGAAAAAAAAGACTCCACTACGACCATCAACAGCCTCAAAACACCATGTTATAGCCCATGAAAAACTCAAGTACAGTATAACCCATGCGGCGCAATGTCGCAGAGTGCAGTTAGGGACAGTAATTCCAGCCGTTACACCAGTGCAAGCGGTGCTTCTTCACGGATGGAGAACGGGCAAAGTGATCAGGCACTGAACCAAGGTCAATCTGGGGACGCATTGCGAGTGTCAAAAACTGCAAGGCGTCGGATTAACAGCTGGTTTACTTAAAACCTCGCAAACTTTCGTTAGAAGATCTAACGCCTAGTACCTCAGCGGTCACAGCTCGGCCCCCGACCCAACCGAGACCCACACTCACCCCCTTAGGATCTTTGACGAAGTAGCTGCCGCTCGACCCCTGCGAGATCCTCTGCGGGTAAACGCCGTTCTCGATCGCCTGCTCGGCCCGCAAGACAACGTCGGTGAATTCGGGGTCCTCGGGGAAGTGGTTGAGGTCGGGGCCCTGGCTGCTGGGGCTCTGCGGGTGCTCGGAGCAGCTGTCGCCCGGGCTTAGGCAGCTCAGGAGCGGCTCCTTCTCCGGATACAAGAGCAGCAGCGAGGAGGAAGAACCCAGCTCCGAGTCGTCGTCTCCGTCAGCCCCCTCCCGCTCGGCCCGGGGCACGAAGCGGACGGCTGCCCCCGGTTTACCCCCACGCCTGGCGAAGCGTAGAGGATGAGCGGTGGCAGCGGTATCGAACCCCTGACCGGAGGCCGCGTCCCCGCCGCCTACCGACAGCCGCTCGAGCACCGGCCGTTGGCCCCTCAGCGCGAGCTCGTCCATTCGATTGTGATGTAATAGGGGGGGCAGGGCCACACACCGTCGCCACCCAAGAATCCGTTTGTACCCACCTCCCGCGCGAGCGCGCCCGAGACCATTTCCTCTCGGCGGAATGAGAACCGCGCATGCGCGAGCTTTGTGCGGGACGCGATAGACCAGCTGGGAATCTTAGGGTGTCGACATTGCAATGGTAACGTTTTGAAAAAGGGCCTTACTGGAAATGCTACCTCTAACCAAAAGCAAAGACATCAATTACTGGAGAACTTCAGCAGCTCTGGCAGCATCAGGAAGGTAGCTCACGAGAAGAGTATCTAGAGACAGGCAATAAATGGTGGCCAGCCAGCTGCAGCCCACATTCCCACCAATGAATTTTAAAAAATTATAGAGAGAAAGCAGACTCAACGTTTCGGGCCCAGTGACCCTTCGTCAGAACGTCACCACTAGAAGAAATGTTTGATGCTTGTGATAAGGGATTACAAACAAATGTAACTCGACACACTAACTCTGCTTTCTCTGCATAGATATGCCAGACCTGCTGAGTTTTGTTTTTGTTGCTGTTGTTTATTAAGTGGAATAATCAGCTTTGCAGTTTAAGACTGGTTAAGGAGTTCATAGAATGTTTTTGAGGTAGTTAAAATCATATAGTCCCAACAGTATGGAAAGACCCCATTCGGCCCTCAAGTCTTCACTGACCCTCTGAAGAGCATCCCACCCAGCCCCAGCCCCAGCCCCCACCCTCACCCCCACCCTCACCCTATCCCATAACCCCACACTTAGTTTGGCCAATCCATCTAATCTGTAAATCTTTGGACTCTGGAAACTGGAGTAGATGCAGAAAAAATGTGCAAAGTCCACACTGACATTTGCCGAAAGCAGGAATCAAACCGTCCCTGGAACTGTGAAGCAATAGTACTGACCAAAGTGCCACTGTGTTGCCCTAAATTTCTAAGACTGGCATATGACTGACCAGAGAGCATATTTAGATTACTTACAGTGTGGAAACAGGCCCTTTGGCCCAAAAAGTCCACACTGACCCACCGAAGCACAATCCACCCAGACCCATTCCCCTGCATTTACCCCTTCACCTCACACTATGGGCAATTTAGCATGGCCAATTCACCTAACCTGCATATTTTTGGACTGTGGGAGGAAACTAGAGCACCTGGAGAAAACCCACACAGACATGGGGAGAATGTGCAAAGTCCACACAAGTCAGTCGCCTGAGGTAGGAATTGAACCCAGGTCTCTGGTGCTATGAGGCAGCAGTGCTAACCACTGTACCAATGTTATAATAGACTTGGTATTATGTCATGTGAAGGGTTAATGATTGACCTCGGAATTAAGGTACTTCAAGTTAGCAACGAACATAATATGATTGCAACCAAAAGAGAAAATGCTAGAAAATCTCAACAGGTCTGGCAGCATCTGTAAGGAGAGAAAAGAGCTGACGTTTCGAGTCTAACTGACCCTTTGTCAAAGCTTGATTGAATTTTGTATCAAGCTTGAAAAGGAAGAGGATTGGGAGTTGCCCTAGAAATGAACTGCGATCAGAGAAGTGAGCTGTCATGCCTCACACTTCAAAACAATCAGCAACATTCTGGATGTTCCCAAGGCACAGAGTCAGAGACTTACCTAAAGCGTGATGTGACATACTACAAGGTGAAACAGTAATGATGAGTGATGAATCTAGCCCATCTCCATAGAAACCAAAAATGTACATCTTCTAGGTGGAATAGGAAAATGAATTTCTGATCACAGTTGTAAAAGATTTGTTTGCCTTGTATGTCACCACAGTATGTTGATAAGTAAAAAAGGGAATTTGAAATTATACCATGGAGCAATGCAATTAAATTCAAGGATTGATTTTCTTTGAACAGAGTATTTTGGATGTAGAAAACTGACAAGTTGCAGACCATTTTCAATAGTTTTTTTTCTAAATGAGCAGCAAAAGTTAAGGCCTGAAGCATCATTTCGTATTTGCCATTTTATGACAAACATTCACAAATGACAAAGCCAATAAAGAAACATGACTGTTGCCTCTGATTCTATTCAAAGGCTTCAAAAACAAATAATAAATAATTAGATTACTTACAGTGTGGAAACAGGCCCTTCGGCCCAACAAGCCCACAACGACCTGCCGAAGCGCAACTCACCCAGACACATTCCCCTACATTTCACCCCTTCACCTACCGCTATGGGCAATTTAGCATAGACAATTCACCTAACCTGCACATTTTTGGACTGTGGGAGGAAACCGGAGCACCCAGAGGAAACCCACGCAGAGAATGTGTAACCTCCACACAGTCAGTCACCTGAGGGGGGAATTGAACCGGGTCTCTGGTGCTGTGAGGCAACAGTGCTAACCACTGTGCCACCGTGCCACCCATAATATTGCAATACAGAGCACCAATCACTTACTACTTCCACAGTAACAGGATGAATGGAATCTTTATTTGAGGATGTATTTTACGAACTACAGCAGGGCATTGAGAACTGAAAATACATCTCATTGTAGTTTGATGACTCCATCAACATGATGGTCACAGCACAGCTGAATCGTTTTTGTGCACATAGTTTTCAAGGATATAATAACTAAAGAAGATCCTCTCAAACCTTTGACTTTAAAAAGAGAACAAGTGGTGAGAATATCGAAAACCAATTCAAAAGGTACATGCTTGCGAAAAGCGATCCATCAAAAAACTGGTTTCCATCACAACTGATGGAATATTTGACATAAATGCGGACTTTGTTGCATTTTGCAGAAATTATCCTGATTTCTCTTTTTCTGTCAATTAGCAGCAAGCATTTGTGAGTAAAGTTATGATCTTTTCTTATATAATGAAAAAAGATTGAAAACTTGACTCGAGTAAAAACCCTTCAGCATTGCATATTTAAGTTTTTACTTGACAAATTTGATGTCTGTAGTGAAATTATCCTCCATAATGAGGTGAAATGGTTAATTTGAGGGCAGGTGCTGCAAAGGTTTTCCTTAGAACAAGGACTGAAGGGTGGCATGGTGGCTCAGTGGTAAGCACTGCTGCCTCACAGTACCAGGGACCTGGGTAAGCAGTGGTAAGCACTGCTGCCTCACAGTACCACAGTACCTGGGACTCTGTGTGGAGTTTGCACATTCTCCTCATGTTTGCGTGGGTTTCCTCCAAGTGCTCCAGTTTCCTCCCACAATCCAAACTAATCTAATCTTAAAAAAAAGTGTGCAGTGAGCTGTCAGACAAGGTGTAGTTGCTTGACATTGGAGTCCTTACAGACATGATGCCAAAACTGAATGAGCTAAACTGTGAACTGCAGGGAAAAGACTGGAGACTTAGCACATATGATCAGTGCTGTCAATGCATTTAAATTGAAACTGAGTCTGTGTACCCCCAATTAAACAAAAATGCTGCAACATCTGCCAAAACTGGAGAAAATTCTCGAAAAAAGAGTCAAAGTAAAAGAAAAATGGTTCCACCCAGAAAACCTCTTGTGCACGTTGGGAAGTTCCACAGGTATTTTCAGAAATTAGATGTGATGGAACAAATTGACATGCTTGTCTGAAATCCATTCCTTTAGGTAGACATTTCTGGGTCGACTAACAAATTCCATCAAGTGTTTGATTTATGAACCAGTGATGTTGGTATGGTTAGAATTTAGAAAGACACTAAAAGGACAAAACTAGGTGCTCTGTATCTGAATGCATGTATCACTTGAAATAAAAGAGACAAATTCAGATTGCATCAATATGAATGACTATGATCTGGCAGCACTGATCATATGTGCTAAGTCTCTATCTTTTCCCTGCAGTTCAAAGTTCATCTCATTCAGTTTTGACATTATGTCTGTAAGGAACCCAAAGTCGAGGAACCACACATTGTCTGACAGGTCATTGCACACTTCATTCCTTGTTCGAAGAAAATTCTTTTCAGGACCTTCCCTCAAATTAATCACTTCACCTCAGCATGGAAGATAAGTTCACCATAGACAGCATTGAATTTGTCAAGTAAAGATTTAAACAAGCAATGCTGAAGGGTATTTGCTTGAATGATCTGGTAAGCATTGCAGAGACAAGGCTGTAGGATGGCATAGTTTGGGGTTTGAATCTTGAAAGGTATAAAACATTTAGAAATACCAGGAAAGTAGGAAGAGGTGGAAATGGCTCTGTTGGTTAATAATGATATAGCACCACAGACAGGAATGACCAGGAAACCAAAGTATGGAAATAGTTTGGATGGAAATCGGAAATGATAAAGGCAAGAAATTGCTTATTCAAGAGGTGTATACGCCCCTTAATAGTAATCACACAGTAGGGTAGGGTATAAAGAAAGAAAGGAGAAAGTGATGACTGCAGATACTGGAGATCAGAGTCGAAAAGTGTGGCGCTGAAAAAGCACAACAGGTCAGGCAGCATCCAAGCAGCAGGAGAATTGACATTTTGGCCATAAGCCCTTCATCAGAAATGAGGATGCTGCCTGACTTATTGTGCTTTACCAGTGCCACACTTTTTGACTATAACGAAAGAAATAATGGGTGCTTTTCTGAAAAGCATGGTGATAGACAGGAGATTTTAATCTATATATGAACTGAGAAAGTCATTTTGATTAAAGTAGCCTATATTGAAAGTTTTTAGTGTAGTTTCTTGGTATAGCATGTTTTGGAGCCAATCAGAGAGCAGACTAAACTAGACTGGTATTATGCAACAATTACCCAATGAATTGACACTGAATTTCCCAATGTGAACAAGAGGCTTTCTGGGTGGAACCATTTTCTTTGACCTTGTTTTTTTCCTAGAATAGTCTCCAGCCTTGGCAAGTCTTGCAGCATTTTTTTAAAAATTCATGGTCTCATAACAAACATATCCCCAGATAACAGGACCAGAATATGATTGAATTTTAAGTTCAGTTTAAGGGAGAGGAGTATGTTCAGGACTACATTTTTAAAAAAGGCAATAATGAGGGTGCGAAAGCAGAGCTGACTAAAATAATTGGCAAATTAGGTTAGAGAACAGGTCAAGAGAGATGCAGCACCAGACATTTTAAGGGGCCATTTCAGAATGTACAAAATAAATACATTCCAATGGACGGACCCATCATCTGTGATTGACTAGAAATATTAAAGTTAAAAATCACATAACACCAAGTTATAGTACAACAGGTTTATTTGGAAGCAATAGCTTTTGGAGCACTGCTCCTTCCTCAGGTGGTTGATAAACAAGAAACTACAAACCAGTTGGCTTAACATCTGCCATAGGGAAAATGTTCAAAGCTGTTGTTAAAACACTTATAATAGGACACATATAAGCTCAAAGCACTAAGGACAGTGAATATGGTTTTGTGAAAAGAAAATCATGTTTGACTAATCTATTGGAGTTATTTGAGAAGGTAGCATTTGCTGTAGATGAAGGGTTTCTAGAACGGCATTTGATAAGGTGCCATATCAAAGGTTATTGCTGGGAAATAAAAACTCATAGTGTAGGGTACAGCACATTGGCATAAATAGATAATTGGCTGGCCAACAGGAAACTCAGAGTGTGTCTCAAGACTATAATGTTCATAAGGATGTTTCCTTTTCTAGGACAATTTATAACTAAGGTTTCCTGTTGAAATCGCAGGGAGTCATCCATTTAAAATTGAGATCAAATAATTTTTTTTCCCTCAGAAGTTACTAAGTCTTTGGAGCTTTCTACCTGAAAAGCTGAATACAGTGGGTCATTCAATATTTTTAAGGCAGAGTTAGATTCTTGATGGGCAAGGGAAATTAAAGTTTATTGGGGGTAGGTAGGAATATGGAATTCGAAACATAGATTGAAAGGAAAGCATACCAAATGCCTTCTTCAGTATCCTGTGACTCTAATTTCAAAGAGCTATGAACCTGCACTCCAAGGTCTCTGTTCAGCAACACTCACTAGGACCCTACCATTAAGTGTATAAGTCCTGCTAAGATTTGATTTCCCAAAATGCAGCCATCTCACATTTATCTAAATTAAACTACATCTGCCTCTCCTCAGCCCATTGGCCCATCTGATCAAGATCCCATTGTAATCCAAGGTAAACTTCTTCGCTGTCCAATACACCTCCAATTTTGATGTCATCTGCAAACTTACTAACTATACCTCTTATGCTCATATATAAATGATGAAAAGTAGAGGACCCAGCACTGATCCTTGTGACACTCCACCGGTTATAGGTCTCCAGTCTGAAAAACAACCCTCCACCACCACCCTCTGTCTTCTACCTTTGAGCCAGTTCTGTATCCAAATGGCTAGTTCTCCCTGTATTCCATGGGGAACCTTGTCGAACGCCTTACTAAAGTCCATATAGATCACATCTACCACACTGCCCTCATCAATCCTCTTTTTACTTCTTCAATAAACTCAACCAAGTTTGTGAGACATGATTTCCCACACACAAAGCCATGTTGACTATCCTTAATCAGTCCTTGCCTTTCCAAATACATGTACATCCTGTCCCTCAGGATTCCCTCCAATGACTTGCCCACCACCGAGGTCAGGCTCACCGGTCTATAGTTCCCTGGCTTGTCCTTACCACCTTTCTTAAATAGTGGCACCACGTTAGTGAATCTTTAGTCTTCCGGCACCTCACCTGTGACTATTAATGATACAAATATCTCAGCAAGGGGCCTAGCAATCACTTCTCTAACTTCCCACAGAATTATCGGGTACATACACTTAATGGTAAGGTCCTAGCAAGTGTTGTTGAACAAAGAGACCTTGGAGTGCAGGTTCATAACTCCCTGAAAGTAGAGTCGCAGGTAGATAGGATAATGAAGAAGGCATTTGGTATGCTTTATTGGTCAGAGTGGATAAAATGTAGAGAATCACCAGGAGACGTAGGGAGTTCTTCAAGGAGTAGGTCTTTTATTTGCAAACAAAAAACCATGACACTCAGAAAGCAAATTCTTGAAATGTTCCCGAACATCAGGGTCCGTTGTTCTTTATACCTTTTTTTATCATGTTTTTATTAGCTTATCAGCATGTCCAACTGTGTTAATCAAGCTATACAATACACCAACGATGTTAATTCCCATTTTCTCTCTCTTTCTGCCACTATGTTTTTCCTACATTCTATCTAATATTATTCTAATGTCATGATTAGATATTTTACTGTCAAGGGTCTCAAGCAGGTTGACTCTACTAGCAATTAATTAAACAAATATTTAATGTCAAGTCCTAAATATTTATTGTCACAACCTGCCATGATGCTATTTAGCAGGCGAGGCTGACTTTACTAACTGTGTATCTCGTCCCGCCATAGTGACCTTTAAGCCTCAACCTTACTCTGCTAATTGGTGTAGGAGCATTCCACTATTCTTATCCCATCCTGCCACAGTGACCTTTTGACTAGTGTAGCATTCCACAGACCCCTTTCAGACCCCAGATCGCCAGTGGTCTTCATGCTTTAACCCTTCCCATGCTCTTTATTTTCCATAAGTATTGAGTTTAGGATTTGGGAGGTCATGTTGTGGCTGTACAGGAAATTGGTTAGTCCATTTTTGGAAAACTGTGTGCAATTCTGGTCTCCCTGTTATAGGAGGGATGTTGTGAAACTTGAAAGGCTTCAGAAAAGACTTACAAGGATATTGCCAGGGTTGGAAGATTTGAGCTTTATGGAGAGGTTGAATAGGCTAGGACTGTTTTCCCTGGAGCATTGGAGGCTGAGGGGTGACCTTATAGAGGTTTATAAAGGGGCATGGATAGGGTAAATTGACAAGGTCTTTTCCCTGAGGGAGGGAGGGAGTCCAGAACTAGAGTGCATGGGTTTAGGGTGAGAGGGGAAAGATATAAAAGAGACCTAAGGGGCAACTTTTTCACACAGAAGATGGGACATGTGTGGAATGGACTGCCAGAGGAAGTAGTGGAGGATAGTACAAGTGCAACATTTAAAAGGCATCTGGATGGGTGTTTGAATAGGAAGGGTTTGGAGGGATATGGGCCGGGTGCTGGCAGGATTGGGTTGGGATATCTAGTCGGCATGGATGAGTTGGACCGAAGGGACTGTTTCCATGCTGTACATCTCTATGACTATGGTCTTACTGACTGGTGGAAGACATTCCAGGGACTAAATGGTCTACATTTGCTTCTGTTTAATCTGTTTGAATGAAGAAAAAGTCTTATTATAAAATCATTTGAATAATAATGACAACAGATAGATTCAGCTTTATTCAAGGATTCTTCCTTTAGAATTTGGAAATCAAGAGCATTGAGTATAGGAGTTGGGAGATCTTGTTGCAGCTATACAGGACATTGGTTTGGTCACTTTTGGAATACAGCATGCAATTCTGGTCTCCTTCATGTTGGAAGGATGTTGTGAAACTTGATCAGATGTTGCCAGAGTTGGAGGATTTGAGCTATACGGAGAGACTAAATAGGCTGGGGCTGTTTTCCCTGGAGCCTCGGAGGATGGGGAGTGATCTTATAGGGGTTTATAAAATAATGAGGGGCATGGATAGGATAAATAGACAACGTCTTTTCCCTGGGATGGGGAATCCAGAACTAGAGGGCATAGGTTTAGGGTGAGAGGGAAAATATTTAAAAGGGACCCAACAGAGGGTGGTACCTGTATGAAATAAGCTGCCAGAGGAAGTGATGGAGGCTGGTAGAATGACACCACTTAAAAGGCATCTGGCAAATGGAACTAGATTAGGTTAGGATATTTGTTCGGTATGGACGAGTTGGACCAAAGGGTTTGTTCCCGTGCTCTACAGCTCTACAACTCTGATCAGTTTTCTACTCACACCTAATTCAATATATGCATTGAGGTGATTCCTTGAAGTCTTTGGAGATAGCAGACAGTTCGTATCACCTTCACATAGTGAAGTAAATCAAGTGTCAGCATCTTACCCGCGTCAGATTTGGGTTGCTCAATGTTGCCCTGATGTTCATTGCAGTGTGTTGGAGGTTGTTCGAGCAGTGGGAGTTGAGTACAGGAGCTCTCTCCGATCTGAAGCCCTAGGCGCTGCTGAGACAGACATTTCCGGAGTGGAAGCGGCTGTGCAACCAACCGAGAGGCTGCCTGCAGCGGCAGAGAACAAGGTTCAGTGACTGCGGGTGAAATTTGTACATTGGTCCCGACATAGCCAGATTTCGGACAGTGTATAGGGTAGGAGTTGAAATGTCTCAGGAAGTGAATTGTCGTGTATTTTGGGATGGAAATATCCCTTAATCGAGAAAGGCCGTGAGGTTCATTCTCCCGACAGGGCTTGTGTGTGAACGCGCCCAGAACGGGTTAAGAGATTACTCTATCACCGAGGTTTCAGTCTGGGCCTGTAAACTGGATGGGTGATTGGCTGCAGTGTGCTCAACATGGGATCACTGCAAACTGCGGGCTTACTGACAGCCTGGTGGAGCTCAGAGTGGACAGTGTGAGCTAATTTCTCAGTTCCAGCGTTACAGAAAATCGTTTGCAACTCTTACAACTTCTTTCCATGAGAAATAAGTGAACGAAGTTTCCGTCCCGAACACCGAAGTAGCCCGAAATGACAACAATTTACATTTAAATGGTGCTTTGAACATCAGAAAACAACAATAATAAGAACTTTAAAATTGAGGTGTTGCTTCAATTATGTGATTAACGAGAGCATGAATGATAAATGAATTAGATTTTGTGTTAGGTTGGACACAGACGAGTTTTAGATGACCTCAGGTAGAATATGAGTGACTGAGCTGAAATGTGTTGGAATAGTAAAACGTAGATGTAATAAAACCATGTCAAGTGTTTTGGTGACAGAGGAGCTGACATTGGGCAAAATCAGGCAGTTTTATAGAGATGGCAACAGATGGTTTTGGTGATGACACAGTTATATGATTGGAAACACATTTTGTCTGAAATAGGACACCAAGTTGCAAACAATCCAGTCCCAGCCTTCGTCAGTTGTCAACAAGAATAGTGGAGTCAGTATGTAAGGATCGGAGTTTTTGGTGAATTCCCAAGGTAATAACTCTTGCCTTTCTAATATTGGAGCAAATTCTGCTCTTTCAGTGCTGGTGTTGCTTAAATAATCTTGTAAGTTAGCAAAAGTGGAGGAGGCAAGAGGAGATGGTGAGGTATGGTGTGGTGGTCAGCCCACATCTGAAAACTAATGCTGTTTATTTGGATTTCGTTGCCAACAGGGAGCATTTAGATTAGAAATTAGTAGGATGGATCATTTGGGGGTGGAGGTGAATCATAACAGAGCTAACAGTGAAGAAGCAGCAAGGAATTCCCTTCTAACTGATACACTTACTTAGCAAGATGAGAATTTATCTAGATGACTTCGGTCTCAACTAGCTGTATTAAAGTGCAGATAGAGAAGGGAATATCGATGACCAACCGGTCAAAGACTGCAGACGGGTCAAAGGGATGAGCAGTGATAGTTTACCTTTGTCACAGTCACATAGGATCGATTTCTAATGATGTACTAACTTCAGACTACAAAATATAGCACTGTTCCTTGGCGTTGTTGGGTTAAAGTCCTGGAATTCCTTCCCAAATGGCATTGCGGGTCAATTTATTGCCCGTGGAGTCATACCAGGCACACCATAAGATGATTGTGGTGCTGGAGGTCAGTTATCTCAGATCCAGGGCATCACTGCCAGAGTTCCTAAGGGTAGTGTCCTAAGCCCAACCATCTTCAGCTGCTTCATAAATAACTTTCCCTCCAACATAGAGTCAGAAATGGAGATAGTTGCGGATGATTGCATGACATTCAGCACCAATCTGATCTCATCCCTTCTTTTGGCTCTGTTTTTCTAACATCCAGTCTTGAACAATCTGTATTTTTCTCCATTTGAACAATTGCAAAGACTGACGCTATTGTCTTCGGCTTCTGAAGCAGTCACTGCATCTTTGCCATTGACTTGATTGTTCACTGTAACCACCTGATCAGATTGAATCTGACTGTTTGGATCCACTGTTACTATTTGATCCTAAAAGGGATTTTCAACCCAATGTATGTTCATGTTTTGTAACATAGCTCATTTTGTCTTTGAAACCCCAATTTACACTTGATCACCTTTCAGATTCGCAAATATTCCACTGACGTTGCAGCTGACCTCATATTATACACCCTTCATAAACTTCATTTAAGTATGCCTCAACTCCCATCATCCCTGTGTTTAGTCTTAAAATATCAGAAAACCTAACTTTGGCCCACACCAGCTCCCTTGAAATAGAATCCTAATGATTGGAATTCTTCTTACCAAGGCAGGTTCCCTGAGTTGGAAAATGTCTAAATTCGAGTTACAAATAGCCAAAGTCCAGTCCTTAACATCTGTCAGTAGAATGTGAAACAAAGCCAGAAATAATCTGTATCAACAAAAGAGTTAGATAATAATGAGCAAAATAAGTTGAAGTCAGTATTTGATGAGTGAGCAGACTTTGCAAGCAATGTCTTAATGCATCTAGAATCATTTTGAAATTGTTTAAAACATGTATTTGGAAAGGCAAGGATTGATTAGGGATAGTCAACATGGCTTTGTGCGTGGGAAATCATGTCTCACAAACTTGATTGAGTTTTTTGAAGAAGTAACAAAGAGGATTGATGAGGGCAGGGCAGTAGATGTGATCTATATATGGACTTCAGTAAGGCGTTCGACAAGGTTCCCCATGGGAGACTGATTAGCAAGGTTAGATCTCATGGAATACAGGGAGAACTAGCCATTTGGATACAGAACTGGCTCAAA
>NC_057710.1:107660393-107686285 GCF_004010195.1 Chiloscyllium plagiosum
TATTGAGTACAGGAGTTGGGAGGTCATGTTGCGGCTGTATAGGACATTGGTTAGGCCACTGTTGGAATATTGCGTGCAATTCTCGTCTCCTTCCTATTGTAAAGATGTTGTGAAACTTGAAAGGATTCAGAAAAGATTTACAAGGCTGTTGCCAGGTTGGAGGATCTGAGGTACAAGGAGAGGCTGAACAGGCTGGGGCTGTTTTCCCTGGAGGGTCGGAGGCTGAGGGCTGACCTTATAGAGGTTTACAAAATTATGAGGGGCATAGATAGGATAAATAGACAAAGTCTTTTCCCTGGGGTCAGGGAGTCTGGAACTGGAGGGCATAGGTTTAGGGTGAGAGGGAAAAGATATAAAAGAGACCTATGGGGCAACGTTTTCACGCAGAGGGTGATACATGTTTGGAATGAGCTGCCAGAGAATGTGGTGGAGGCTGGTACAATTGCAACATTTAAGAGGCATTTGGATGGGTATATGAATAGGAAGGGTTTGGAGGGATATGGGCCGGTTACTGGCAGGTGGGACTAGATTGGATTGGGATATCTGATCGGCATGGACGGGTTGGATCGAAGGGTCTGTTTCCATGCTGTAGATCTCTATGACTCTATTGCTTTATAATTAGAAATGCAGAAAGTGAATTAATTTTTATTAAGTGTTCATAAAGTCACCATAATTAATGGGGAGTGAAATCAGCTCCAGGGAGAAATAAAATTATGTTGTAGAGGAACATTGTTAGTATTGGGGCAGAAATTTGCAGTTATTATCAAAGCTCATGGGAAACTGGACCTCTGCACTTGGGTGTCTCCCAAACTGCAAGTCTAACCATGTATGACTTTACCTCGAGTTTTTGTCCTTTCACTCAGATTGAGTTTGTAGTACATTTTGTGAACTGTGATGGAATTCATGAAGAGTTTATTGAAATGAGCCAGTTAGAAGATCAGTGCTCTAATGCAGCAACCCTGCTTCCAACATTTAAAGGCCCTTTAAACATTCTGCATCATCTTCCCCACACATCAAATTCTATTCCAAGACCCTCACCTACATGTGCACACCTCTCGTTACGCCATACACCTTCAGGTCTCCTTTGCTGCTATATGATCCCTCAGATTTCCCATGTTATTTATTTTCCTCCTTTGCCACTCACCCAGTATGCACCAGCTATAGTCCTCAGGAGCCATATTGTAGCGATGTAAATTATTTAAAAATCATTAGAAAAAATTAATCTCCAACATTTAATAAACCCATGAATTCAAACACGCCATCTTGATATTGTGGTGGTCTGTGAGTAGAGGGAGGCAACTCATCAAGACTGATACATGCATTAAGCACTGTTTTCACAGTAACATCATGAAGATGAATATTAAATGAAAATTAAGCATATTTGAACAAAAGATCTGAAAAATCACACAAATAGTGTTTGTGAGTCACTGATTACAATATGTAATGTTTTGATGATTAATTCTCTATGTGCAACTACAGGTTGATGTATAATGTGAAATCTGCAAGTTTCAGTTGTAGCATTGTCACACGAAATTTTGACTCATCTTTGTCTCACCAACAGTTGCAATGAATCCTGAAAACTTCTCTTTAAGTGAACAGATTGTCTCTCCTTCCTACATTCGGCAAGGTTCACAGGCTCGTCGCACACATGAGCACTTAATTCGGCTTCTAATAGAAAAGGTAATGAAAACAAATTAGAGTAACAATTAGCAAAACTATTCACTGTGTAATTTATTTTATAGAAACATGTGAATCAAATTTTATTTTTAAGTAAGAACAAAAATGTTTGTTCCTAAAAGCTACACTCTGACTTTATCAATTCCTCTATTATCTTCTTTCTCCCACTCTCTGTCTCTAACCATTGGCTTTGTTGCTTAGACTTTTCTTGATCAATAATTCTTCAGTTAACTAGTTAATCCCTACAAAAGGCTTTTGAAGAGAATGCTCACCAAAAAATTGTGCTTATTGCATGTGTCGTTGTCAATAACTTAAGAAACGTGCAACATTTAATTTTCATCTCCTTTCCTTAGAATATTTCACAGCTCTATACAGGCAAGGACATCCCAAGATTAGGGATGAAAAGACTGGCAGCTTATTTAGCACCTTTCACAATTATTGAACAACTCAAGCTGTTTCATAATGCTTGAAGTACTTAAATGCAGTTCCTATTGCAATGTAGGGAGGAATTGTGGCAGCCAGTTCCTGCACAGCAAGTTTGCACAAATAGTTATGTGTTAATGACCAGATAATCTTTGATTGAGATAAATATTGGCCAGGACACTGAGGATAACTCCCCAGTTCTCCTTCAAAATAGTTTCATGGAACTTGTTGCATTATCAAGCAGGTAACCAGGCATCAGTTTCATAGCTCATTTGAAAGATTACACATCCATCAGTGCAGCACTCTCTTGGTTGGTGTCTTGGACTGCAGCCATGGAAAAAGGCAGCTCACCACCACCTTCTCCGTGGTGATTCAGAATGGGTAATAAATGCTTGTCCTACCAGTGACATCCACATCTCTGAAATAATTTTTTGTTAAAGTATTACAGGGCAGTATCATCCTTGATTTCTGTGTTTGGTAGAACAAATATTTGACATGAACCTGAAACCTTGCCTGACTCAGGCAAGAGTGCTACTGTCTGATCTGTGGCTGACGCTGTAGCTGTTATTTGATTGTTTGGAATGTTGTTGAACACTTAGTTGGCACTATATTTGCCTGGTTTCAAAGCTACCTTTACTGTTGATCAGATATGATCTCCAGAGGGGTTATAATAGGAAAGTGAGGAAGTTAAGCCTTGATTTGTTATTAGTTTACCAGAGCCTTGGTCAAATCTATCTAACATACCTGTATTCACTTTTGAGCACCACACCTCTGGAAACCTATTTAGCTATGGTAGTGCGTATTCACCAACCAGGATAATAATACCAGGTCAAAAGGATTAAATCTTGAGGACTGGTTTTATAAACTTGCCATTTTTACCCATGAATATTCTAAAGTTGAAGGATTTTAATTTTATTTCCTGGGACGTGAGTTTGGCTGGCTTGGAAGCATTTATAGGAGAAAGTGAGGACTGCAGATGCTGGAGATCAGAGCTGAAAATATGTTGCTGGAAAAGCGCAACAGGTCAGGCAGCATCCAACGAGCAGGAGAATCGACGTTTCGGGCATGAGCCCTTCTTCAGGAAGCATTTATAGTCAATCCTTATTGCCTTTGAACTGAATGGCTGGATAGGCCATTTCAGAAGGCAGTTAAGAGTTGATCACATTGCCATAGGTCTGGAATCACATTGCAAAACCAGGAAAAGACAGCAGATTACTTTCCCTAAAGGGCACTAAATTAAAGAGAATTATGTAAACAAGCTTTAAAGTATTGATTTGATGAGGTAATGCAGGGAAACTGTTGCCTATGCTGAGAAATCAGAAATAACAGGGAATAATCTTAGCCTTAGTACCAGGTAACATCAGTACAAAAACTAAATTCAGATAGTAAACTGGAATAGTGCTTAGTGTGAAAGTATACATCCTGTTATTTCTGTTATATCTCACTATTCTATCATTTTCTTAGGGTAAATGCCCAGAAGATGGATGGGATGACAGTACTATTGAGCTTTTCCTACATGAACTGGCTATTATGGACAGCAATAACTTCATTGGTAATTGTGGAGTTGGCGAGAGGGAAGGAAGAGTGGCCTCAAACCTAGTTGCTAGAAGACACTATAGGTATAGTTTACGGTTTTCTTTTAGTTTTGTTGAGTACATTATTTTATCAACTCAGTTTTCCAAAGTAAAAGTGATGAAATATAGCCTTGCAGGTCACTGAGTTTATGACGTTATATTTGCACAAATACTGTCATGTTAAGGCAGTTGAGAGCCAGATGATCACATCCAAATGCACATTGACTCTGCAAACCCCACACTCATGCTCCATTCAGTTCTGCTAAAATAAATAATTAACTTAATCAGAAGGTTACTCTTTAATAATTACCCTGTAATTGGTCACGTTATTTACAGGGTATCTGGAGCTTGAGAGCCTGAAGATATGATGTTTTGGTATCTAGCCTACCTGTGCTATATCGAGCAGGCCAATCTCTGACAGCCTTGCGCTCCTTAGGGATACAATTACTTACGTGCAAGACAGGATTGTAGACCCCTGCCTCATTACCCTGGATCAGGAAAGGCCTTTAACAGTAAATCGCAGACCTGTATTAGATTAGATTAGATTCCTTACAGTGTAGAAACAGGCCCTTCAGCTCAACAAGTTCACATCAACCCTTTGAAGAGTAACCCACCCAGACCCATTCCCCTACCCTATATTTACCCATGACTAATGCACCTAACACTATGGGCAATTCACCTGACCTGCACATCTTTGGAGTTTGGGAGGAAATCTGAGCACCTGGAGGAAACCCACCCAGACTCAGGAAGAATGTGCAAACTCCACACAGACAGTTGCCCAAGGCGGAATTGAACCCAAATCCCTGGCGTTATGAGGCAGCAGTGCTAACCACTGAGCTACCGTGCCGTGCCATCCTAGATGTGCTCTCCAATATGGTCTTTGGGGAGGGAATCTGCAATTGGATCCAACTGCTGTATGCCAACATCAGTAGTGTAGTCTCAATCAATTAGTGGGAATCAGAAAGCTTCTCGATCAGATTGGAGTCAGGCAGGGCTGTGCAATATTTCCTGCATTGTTAGTGTATTATAGAATCTTATGCAGCCTCCATCAGGAAGGATGGGACCCTGTGAGGGGTGACTATTCCAGACAACCAGAGACCTGCAAGCCACCCTGTACATGGATGACATTCCATTTTCTATTCAGATCCGTTGTCAGTGCACAGACATGAGCATCTATGACCAGTTTGAACTGGCCTTGGGAACTGCTCTTTGGGGACTGCTCTGACCCGCCCTTCATCCCCTTCACCATCAGGGCAGATTATCTGAAGGTGCTGGAAATATAGTTCGGAGGGCCCAGAGTGTGCAAAAACTTGGGAAGACCGCATCGCCAAGGTGAGACAGAAACTAGGCTTTTGGGAGCACCGCACCCTCTCCATTGCGGGTTCAAACCTGGTCACCAGGTGTGAGGTACTCTCTGTTGTAAATGGTGCCAGTCTGACCCATTCCCAGAACTTATGTCGTTGCAGTCACCCAAGCCATCTTCCACTTCATCTGGAGGTTAAGATGGACCTTATTGGCAGGGACAACGTGTACAAAACTCTGGATAAGGGGAGGAAGAATGTATCCTACACTGCCCTCATCCTGATGGCCACTTTTGTATGTGGCCATACCAAGCTGTGTGCAGACCCTCAGTACCCAAACACCAGTGTCACTACATACTGAAGTTCTACCCATCTCCGATGTTGTAATGGATGGACTTGGCTTCATTGCTGCAGAATGCTCCAAGTAGTTGGACTGTGTTATATCACCTGTCCTTTGTAAAGAAATTTGGAAAGAAAACTAAGCCCATTAGGAAGGGGTCAGCACATAGCATCCTCAAGACCCTGTCATGTGGTTCCCTGAACAGACTGTCACAGTTATTTGGCAGAATGCCTCATCAACAGAACTTTCAAACAAGCACCAAGACATTGCTTGGTTGGTGGTGGGAAGGACCCTACCTGTGAGATTCTTCATGTATGCCTGGACTCTGCACCACCGCACACTGTCCTCGAAACAGCTGCAGTGGGGATAGAGTCTGTCACATATCTACTAGGATGTGCCTTTGCAAAGGAAGTCTAGAGAAAGATGCAGTGGTTTTTCTCGAGGCTTGACCCAAACAGCTTTGTGCTCTGTGCTTGTACTGTCTGCTCCTCAGGATGTACACGGAGACAAACATTGACTGTGCCTGGAGGGCAGTCAACTCATTGAAGGATGCTCTGTGGTCTGCCTGAAACCTGTTGGTCTTCCAGAAAAAGGAGTTGACCCCAATCGACTGTTGCAGATGGCAAGTTTCAAGGTCCAGGACTATGTGCTGAGGAAAGCACTAAAGCTTGCAGCAGCTACCACCAATGTGCAGTGGGAAAGACCACTGTCTGAGGTCCTTCTTCTGAAGTTAAATGTGACTCCATTCAGTTATCAGACCCTCCTGGTACATCAAATATATGTAAATATAGGCTTGTACAATTAAGAAATGCCTTGTGTTTGTTTTGTTGGATAGAGTCAAACTCCAATATACTCCTGTGCAGAACTGAACTGCTTTAGTGACTATGTATATAAAGCTATTTTTATGAGTAAAGCATATTTTGAAATAAAAAATAGTTTTGTTATCCAGCCTAGCATTTCCCTGTATCCTAAGTGCTTACCACATCCTAAGTGATGTCTGTCAACTGTTTTTAGAAGGGTTGACAAGATCTAGTTCAAATGAGTAGGTCTTTACTCAGGGCTTGTTCATGTTAGATGTTACACAACCTTTTTACAGGCAGTCTCCATAACTTGCAATGAGGCATTCTATACCAAGTATATCAAATAAATTTTGAAATATAGTTGGATAGACTTGAGTGGATAATTTAAAATTAAGCAAGTTAATTTGTTTTTATTTTAAGCTTGAGAGATCAAGCACTAACTTCCGGAAACCCTGTCAACTCTTTTCAGGGGACTGGGAACAAATCTGTTTTCTTTGAATTGGGATCAATTAAAGAAATTCTGCAAGAGGAGATAGCATAGAACTTAAAGAAAAAAAATTCAGTTTATTATTCATTAATGCGAAAACCTGTGACCCAGGTCTTCCAGTCTCCATATCTGGACTTGAATTACATGATGTGTGTTAGGACTGTGCAGATGTCCAGATGAGCCCTGGCACTGTCTAAGATATTTAAACTTCCAGTTGGCTGTTTTTGCTGCCCAAATAATCTGCAAATATCTGATAATGAATGCAGTAAATAGCTAAATAATAGCCCAACTCCTGATCAACTATTCAATAGACATTATACTTAGCTAACTGCTCCCTAACTATACCTCAGAGCATTTAGAATGCTCGGACCCTGACTGACACCCCTGGAAACTGACCCCCTGCTGATTCATAGAAGCAAAGAAGATAGGAGCAGGAGTAGGCCATTCGACCTCTCAAGCCTGCTCCGCCGTTCGATATGACAATGGCTGATCATCAAACTCACTGTGCTAATCCTACCCTCCCCTATATATCCCTCGATCCCTTTAGCCACTAGAACAATAACTACTTCTTCCTGAAAGCACATAATATACTGGCCACATCCACTTCTGTGGCAGTGAATTCTATAAGCTCACCATTCTCTGGGTGAAGAAATCTCTCCTCAACTCAGTCCTAAAAGGTTTACCTTTTATCCTTAAACTATGTCTTTTTTTCTTGGGTGGCACGGTGGCTCAGTGGTAAGCACTGCTGCCTCATAGCACCAGGGACCCAGGTTCAATTCCCACCTCAGGCAACTGTCTGTGTGGAGTTTGCGCATTCTCCCCGTCTCGTGGGTTTCCTCCAGGTACTCTGGTTTCCTCCCACAGTCACAAAGATGTGCAGGTCAGGTGAATTGGCCATGCTAAATTGTCCGTAGTGTTAGTTGCAGGGGTAAATGTAGGGGAATGGGTCTGGTGGGTTGCTCTTTGGAGGGTCGGTGGGGACTTCTTGGGCCGAAGAGCCTGTTTCCACTCTGTAGGTAATCTAATCTAATCATGACCGTTTCTTCTGGATTCACTCATCTTTGGGAACATCCTTCCTGCATCTAACCTGTCTAGTCTTGTTAAAATTTTAGGGTTTCTGTGAGATAGCCCTCAAGCTTCTAAACGCCAGTGAATACAATGCTAATCAACTCAATCTCTATTTGTACATCCATCCCAGGAATTAATTTGTAAACTTTCACTGCACTCCCTCTATAGTAAGAACATTCTTCCTCAGATAAGGAGACCAAAACTGCACACATTATTCCAGGTGTCACCTCACCAATACCCTGTATGATTGCAGCAAGACATCCTTGTTCCGGAACATGAATCTTCCTGCTATGAAGGTCAACATACAGTTTACCTTTACTGTTATACCTGCAGGAGAAAGTGAGGTCTGCAGATGCTGGAGATCAGAGCTGAAAATGTGTTGCTGGAAAAGCGCAGCAGGTCAGGCAGCATCCAGGGAACAGGAGAATCGACGTTTCGGACATAAGCCCTTCCTGAAGAAGGGCTTATGCCCGAAACGTCGATTCTCCTGTTCCCTGGATGCTGCCTGACCTGCTGCGCTTTTCCAGCAACACATTTTCAGCTGTTATACCTGCACGCTTACTTTCAGTGACTGGTGAGTGAGGACACCAGGTCTCGTCAAACATTCCCCTCTCCATTTACAGCCATTCAAATAATAATCTATCTTTCTATTTTTACTACCAAAGTGGATAACTTCACATTATCTGTTGTGATCCAGTTGGATTACAGACATTACAGATTATCGCAAAGTCAATGCAGCAGCAAAGGCAGATTCATATTCAGTTCCACAATTGGGGGCTGAATTAAGAGGATCAGACAAACCAGATTCATTGCAAAAATTGGCTTATTAAAGGAATATTGGCAAGTTTCAATGACTGATACAGCCACAGAAATATCAGCTTTTATAACCCCAGATGGAGTTTGTTGATGTGAGATCATGCTGTTCAGAATAAAGTATGTGCCAGCATTGTTTCAAAGATAATCAAACAAGGTCATTGATGGATTATGAAATTTGTATTGTATATTCTGGTCATTGGTTATTTTCAGCCAAACCTGGGAGGAGTATTAGAAACACTTGGACAAATTGTTTATCAGTTACGAAGAACCAGTTTTGTCATAGACTTGGCAGAAAGTGTATTTGCCAGAGCAAAAGTAACCTCTGTCAGCTATACTGTGGGGGAGGCCAAGTAGCCACCAGGGAAGCAAAAATAAGGGCTGTGCTGGATTTTGCAGTGCCTAAGCCAGAATTAGTGATATTTTGGGATAAAAATATGAACGGAATATCTCAGAAGTTTGTTGTGAATTTCAACACTGTATTGGTTCCCTTGACAAATTGTTTAAAAAAGACAAATTTGAACAAACAGTGGAATGTCAGATTGTGGACAGTCATGTTAAAAGCTTTTTAACTTTTAGTAATATCTGACATTTATTTTAATCTTTGAATTTTTTTTTTTCCAGGTTGATGCATGGAATTGGAAGATCAGGTGACATTGCAGCTATTCAGCCCAAAGCAGCCGGATCCAGTCTCCTGAACAAAATTACAAACTCTGTAATACTGGACATTCTTCGAGCTGCAGGTCTGACAAAATTAGTTTTAGAATCATAGAATCCTTAGGTTGCAGCTTCTGTTTTATTCATTAGGAACAAGATCTGGAATATTCCCAAAGCTTTTAGACAGAGGGATGGGGACTTAATTGATAGGAGAAGTTGTTTTCCGATAGTGGGTTAAAGTTTTGGTGCTAAGTGCATTGAACTTTTCAGACCTGTAAGCCTTCTCTTTTTCATTCATCAAAGTGCCATGGATACTCATTAGGCAAAAATGGAAGCATGTCTGTTCACAAACCCAATTATTTATATCAGGCATATACTTAGCAGGCTGGATTTCTTCCTCAAGATTCTTAATAATACAGCCTTTTCTTTATGCAAATGCTTACAAAGTAAGGATGAACAGGTCAATAAACCTGTCTGTGTAAGACAGCTGTACTGACCACTTCAAAGCTGACTGGGGTCATCAAGCAGGGCATAGCTCAAAAGTCTTAGGTAAGTGTATGTTAGATAGAAAGGCATGATGGAGACTGAAACTTAAAGGATACTGATAGGATCCTGGGGAATGGAGGGGGAATATGGCAAATTCTTAGTGACAAGTGCAAGGGGGACAAAGAAGGTTGAGAACTGTCGGTTTAGGGTGGGAAGACAATGGGGTAATGAATGTGTGGTGAAGGGAGAAAAAGGTAGCTAAACTGAAGAAAGATTGGTGTGAGGCTAAGGCTGAGCATGGAAATAGGACCAAATGAAATGAATGTCAAGGAAGGTAGTGAAAAGGCTGACAATTACAGAGGGAGCTTGAAGGAGAGAGGAGACCGGAGGAAACAAGAAAGCCCAACTACAGTGATATAGGGAAAATCAAATGAACAATTGACACACACTGTCTCGCTCCTAAATTGGCTTGTAAAAGAGGGTTGTGCAGTGATGAGCAGTACAAATTGTTGGGGCCTGAGATGTGTTTGTACGTGGTCTTGCACAGTGTAAACGCATCTAAGTGAGGGAGTCAGAACAGAAAATGAAAAATGCTATTGTACAAGTACTCAGCAAATGCCTCAGTACAGAAGGGAGGCACTCACTGTAACCTAAACATTGATTAAGCTCCATCAGCCCATGACATCAACATCATAACCATGTGCCATGATTCATTCACTCTGAAAAGATGGGCACCTAAGACTCAGCAACAGTAGTGATGAGTTGTGAGGGGTGTTTCCCTATCTTGTGTGCAGCAGCATTCAGAGGCCCAGATATGTGAATGTTACGGAGCTGGGGATGAAACTCTTTGGCAAGTTTTCAATTCCAAGGTTGTTAGGTTGTATTGTAGGGGACAATGAAGGCTACACAATCACTTAACCTAATTATATTGAAAACAATGTAAAGACTATGACTTTTGGTTGTGCATAAAGCAGAATGAGGACGAGGAAAATTAGGCAATGGTGATGGAGGACGTGACTGGGGAGATGAGAGCCTAGTCGCTAGAGTGTTAATCCAAAGATCCTGGCAATATTCTGGGAACCAGGTTCAAATCCCACCAGATGGTGGAATTTGAATTCAGTAGCAAATCTTGAATTAAGGGTCTAGTGATGACTGTGAAACCGTTGTCTGTTGTCGGAGAATGCGCATGCAATAATTCGAGATAAATTTAATCACGCATAGAAATTTAATCTGCTCTTGATTAGAAGTATCCTCTGCTTTCTTGGCCTACCCCTGTGCTTAGTTTAAGAAATAACAAGATATTGCCCAAGTTTTATCTGTAATCTTGACAGTTCTATATAAAGAAATTAGTAATTTGTGTTCTTCTTAAATTTTAAAAGACTACCTACCTGCAGTTTATCTGGCTTTTAGGAATTGGATTTTGTACCTTTTTACATTGTTTTAATATATAGGTTAAGCCAGGGAAGCATTGGCTACAAACCCTGAGGTGTTATGATGGGATTTAGCCAGGGACTTGCTGATATTCTGCCTCAAGCTTTCCCTTCATAAGACTGTTGTGCTGTAGCTGGCCATCAGATTTCCTAATACGGCCTGTCTGTCAGATTGTAGGGAAATCAGTTGACTGCGATGTTGAGCTAGGTTTTGGGTTGGCTTGGGAGAACTGAAGAACCTCAGCTGACAGCAACTTAGAGTGTTATCACAAACTAAAACCATAAATTTAAAAAGCAATGTAATTTACATTTTACATTACCTTCTACTTCTGGTATTCATTGTGACATTTAGTAAGTGGTAAAGTCCAATTAGAGTCATAGAGTCATATAGTTGTACAGCATGGAAATAGACCTTTTGGTCCAACTTATCCATGCTGACCATATATCCTAAATTAATCTAGTCCCACTTGCCAACATTTGGCCCACGTCCCTCTAAACCGTCATATACATACACGCATCCAGATGACTTTTAAATGTTGTAATTCTGCCAGCCTTCATCACTTCCTCTGGTAGCTGATTCCATATGTGCACCACCCTCTGTTTGAAAACGTTGTCTCTTAGGGCAACGTTTAAATCTTTCCCCCTCACCTTAAAGCTATGCCTCTAGTTTTGGACTCCTCCAATCTGGAGAAGAGACCTTGTCTATTCACCTTATCCAAACCCCTTATGATTTTATAAACCTCTGTAAGGTCACTCCTCAACCTCCAATGTTCCAGGGAAATTAGCCCCAGCCTATTCAACCTCTCCCTGTAGCTCAAACCCTCCAACCCTGGCAACATACTTGTAAATCTTTTCTGAATCCTTTCAAGTTTCATAATATCCTTCCTATAGCAGGGAGATCAGAATTGCATGCAGTTTTCAAAAGGTGGCCTAACCAATGTCTTGTACAGCCACAACATGATGTCACACCTCCTATACGCAATGCCGTGACCAATAAAGGCAAGCATACCATACACCTTCACTATCCTGTCGACCTGGGACTCCACTTGCAACTCCATCTGCCACTCCTTGGCCCATTGACCCATCTGATCAAGACCCTGTTGTACTCTGAGGTAACCTTCTTGGCTGTCCACTACATCTCTAATTTTGATGTCATCTGCAAACTTATCAACCATACCTCCTATGTTCACATCCAAATCATTTACAATAATGACAAAAGTGGTGGACCCAGCACTCATCTTTGTGGCACCCCTCTGGTAACAGGCCTCCAGTCCGAAAAGCATCCCTCCACCACCACCCTCTGTCTACCTTTGAGCCAGTTCTGTATCCAAATAGCTAGTTCTCTCTCTATTCCCTGTCATCTGACCTTACTAACCAGTCTACTGTGGAGAAACTGCTTTGCTGAAATCCATGTAGATCATGTTCACAGCTCTGTCCTCATCAATCCTCTTCGTTACTTCTTCAAAAAACTTAATCAAATTAATGAGACACAATTTCCTGCGCACAAAGCCATGTTGACTATCCCTAATCAGTCTTTGCCTTTCCAAATACTTGTAAATCCTGTCCCTCAGGATTCCCTCCACCATCAATGTCAGGTTCACCAGTCTATATTTGCTTGGCTTTTCCTTAACCACCTTTCTTACATAGTGGCATCATGTTAGCCAAGTGCAAAATACTTGTTTAGTAGGAGCAATTCATGACGTTTCCTAGCAATTGTTAGGCTTTAGTTGGAGTATGCTGAATAGCATGTTAAAGTGGAAGATTACAAAATATATCAAGCCCTACTGAAATAATTAAAGATCTTCATTCAAAGCACTGAAGGTCGAGATTTGAATTTTCCATTTAGAGACGAAAGAATAGTTCAAATGTATAAGGGTTCCTGTAAAACCCACACCTCCCAGATTACCTGCCAAATTACAAAGCCTCCCTTGCAGTTTCAGAATTAGAACTTTGAATTCTAAGTATTTTGTATTTCCTACTGTACCTGTAAATGTTTTGATTATTAAAATCTTACACTTATTTTAATATGCTGTAAATGTACCAAGAATTATGGTAGATGCGTAAGACAATTTTGGAATTTAGAATATGAACATTGGGAGACATAACACCAATGAGGGCAGCAAGGACAAATCACTTCTTTGTTCTCCCTCTCCCTGTAGTTGCAGATATGCTACTGCAATGCGTAAATAAATAAAATGATGCATGATTGCTAATTATCCTACTAACAGATTTAAAATATTGTGCTGTTCTTAAGCTTTGTGTACCTGTGATGTCTCAATGTTTTAGACTTGTCAAGTCACCTATTGATGGTAAGACTTGCTGATTTCTGCAGAAGCTTGAACCTTTCGCAAATAGTAGTCCGTTTCAATGATTAATTTTAATGTATTTATAGAAACAACTTGTTTCCCTGCCACTAACTCCCATAGTGTGAAAGAAAATGGGTCTTGCATGTTTCAGTGGGTCGCCTGAACTCAAATTAATTGTCCAATTGTGCATTAATGTTATTGTAAACATATTGTAAATTGTATTTGTCAGCAATGTAATCTATGTTTAAAAATAGAATTTTTTGGATGATTCATAGAGGTCCACAACACAGATAAGGGCCCTTTAGCCCATTGAGTCTACATCAGTCAAAACAAGTACTTAGTTATTCTAATCCCATTTACTCGCCCTTTGCCCATAGCCTTCTATGCCTTGGCATCGCAAATGCACATCTAAATACCTCAAGTGTTATGAGGGTTTTTGCATCTCCCATCTTTACAAGCAATCAGTTCCAGATTCCCACCATCCTCAGGGTGAATTCTTTTTTCCCCTCATGTCACCTCTAAATTGCCTGTCCCTTCCCTTAAATCTATATCACTGGTCATTGATCCCTCCATCAATGGGAAGTGTTCTTTCATGTCTACCATATCTATGCCCCTCATAATTTTATACAGCTCAGTCATGTTCCTCATCAGTCTCTGTTACTCCAAAGAAAATAACCCCAGTCTTCCAATCTTTACTCATAATTAAAACTCTGCAGTCCAGGCTGGTAAATCTATTCTGCATCTTCTCCAGTACGATCACATCCCTCCAACGATGTGGATACTAGAACTGCACATAATACTTTAACTGTTGACTTACTAACTTTTTATACAGTTCCAGTATCATCTCCTTGCTCTTAAACTATATGCTTCAGCTATGAAGGCAACTTCCATATGCCTTCGTAACCACTTTATCTACCCATCCTGCTCCCTTAAGGGATTGATGTATGTGCACGCCAAGGTCATTCAGATCATTGTTGCTTCCCAGGGTCCTACTGCTCATCATGTATTCCCTTACCTTATTTGTCATGTCCGAGTGCATAACCTCACACCTATCCAAATTGAATTCCATTTGTCACTGATCAGCCCATCTATATCTTTCTCACTGTTTATCACCCCACCAATTTTCATGTCATCTGCAAATGTATTGATCGACCTTCCTAAATTCAGATCTAAATTGTGTATAATTACACCACAAACAGCAAGGAGCCCCAACACTGATCCCTGCAGAACCCCACATTGAGCACAGACTTCCATTCACAAAACCATCCGTCACTCTCTGCTTCCTGCTACTCAGCAAATCCTGGATCCAGTTTGACAAATTTCCTTGGATCCCATGGACTCTTCCCTTCAGACTCCAAAAAAAGTCTTGCTAAAGTCCAAATAGATTACTCAAATACATTGCCCTCGTCTACGTACCTGTTCACTTCTTGAAAAAATTCAATCAAGTTGGTCAGACACAACCTCTCCTTAACAAAACCATGCTGACTATTCCTGATTAATTCCTGCTCTACAAGTGCAGATTAATTCTGAATTGTTCTACTCTTCAATATGAGGGTGAAAATAATAGATTGAGTACTAGTGACATTCAAAGTTTCTTATAAATGTGTTCTACTAACATCTGCACATATTGAGAGATTGTGAGCACACAATATGGAAAATTTTGAATAGCCTATATTTGTTAACATTGGCCTTCACTTTTTGTTACTCAGAGACTTGGCTATCCCAGAGTTCTTGTGTGTAGACTCCATCTTTCATGTTTCCTAATTGAGTTGATCCATAATTCTTCCTACTAATACCCAAACTCTCACCAAGTCTTACTCACTAATTATCCCTGTGGTTGCCGACCTACATTGACGCACTTTGCTGAAATGTGATAGGATATGAATTTGCCTCCTGCTGCTGTTTTTTATGCAGTAAATTTCTGAGCTCTGTCTTGATTATTTGGAGAAGACGTTTGTATAAGTGGTATTAATCACATACACTTCTCCAATGGGTTTTGGCAGGGGTCTCTACTTATACTGCATTTATTAATTGTACTCACTGTGGTCGTATGAGGATTTGCATAGCAAGCAATAAAATGACTCAAAGAATGGAAGGAATAATAAATCAGCATTATTGTTCTGTTCAAATTCAGTTTCCATCAGTTTTTATGTAATGACGTAGGAAGGTTAGATAATCACTAACTGCTAGTTTCCTTTGTGACTAGTTCCGTAATGTTACCTGAAACAATTTCAAACCTAGTCTCAGAAGAGGAAGTATGCATTCAGGATGTTATGCACATTAGTGTTGTCTGAAACATGATCCAGTCGTCATTGTAAGAAAACCAGTTTTTACATGTCAATGTGCTTCTCATGTTTCTAAATCAAAATCCACTCTGGTTAGAACAAAGTAAAATATTTCTGTGTTCCGTCATTCTTTTGTTTTATTAGCTCCAGGAATTTGAGAAACACTGCCCTCTATTTGTTACCCCTTTCTGTTCATCGTCCCTCTCAATTCATTGCTGAACATGCTGTGATGATTTGGTCGTGGACCTTCAGTTTAAGGTCCTTGTGAAGGCCCTCCCACTGTGATGTTGGCTCGAGGATTACAGGATACTTAGCTACTGACTATGAACCATCAAATAGATGGTGTTCCCATTAAATTGCTGGTCTTTTCAGTTGTGGTTAGGGAGGTACTGTTAAATGTACTCTGCTGACTTGCTGACCATCTTGTAAATAGAACTTGTTCCAGTCACATTTGTGGTGCATAACTGGATGGGGAAAGATGGATATGGAATCATGTAGCAGCAATCAATCAAGTTTGAAACATGCAGCAGGAAGAGTTATTTTTACAACTATGAAAATCTGAGATTGTAATCTGTTGAAGCCAATAGCTTTTCTGCTGTGCTAGTTTTCTGTGTGTTTAATAGTTAACTCTTAAAAATATTTATATGTAAGAAAAATGAATGTATATAAACAGATTATGACTTTTTTTCACAATAATTAGTGAATCTCACTGAACAATTTGGAATTTGGAAGACCTGAAAATCTTACTAAATTACTGCAAGAACACAGCACTCAATAACTAATAGAGTGATGATGTTTCTAATTTAGCTTCTATCTCAGTGATTTATCTTAGTATCTGAAAGAGTGCAAGAACACTAAAAACTTGGAAAAAAAATAATTTGATCTGTTATTTCTATGCTTGCTGTATGCCATGTAAAACCTGTTTTTTGGAATCTAGCACAATTATTTAATCATCTAAAGCAAAGTCATCCAAGGTTTCTCCTTTCTTCCCAAAGATATTTTATTCTGCACAAGCATGCAAGGCCAGGTGCACTCCTTTTGTGCTGTGTCATTCCCTGATTCTAAGATTAGAATTTGTGTTTGCACTAAAGCTGCAGGGACACAGCAGTGCAGAAAGGGAAATGTTCCTACCCAGGCTATGAGCAAGTTTGCACCTTTAAATTATTGCACCTGCATGGTTGCACTAAGTATATCAAGACTCTGTGCCAATGACAACAATGAGATGGTACATTGTTTAAAACTCTCTCATACTAACTTTATTGTTCTCAAATAAGGCTATTTTCACTAACTGTGTCAATACTGACACTTTGAAAGAGCTGCTTTAAAGTCCTATTTCCCCTGTCCTTTCCCCATAACATTTTCAATTCTTCATTTTCAGATCATAATCCACCTCACATTTAAAGGCCATTATATATTCCACTCCCACCCAAGGTCTGACAGGACATTCATTTTATTGTCTTAACAATTCTGCCTGTGTTAAAACAAATGTAAGAATTTCAAAATCTTTAGTTTGTTGTCTTGATTATGATCTCAACTTTATATCTTCTCACTACTCACTGACCAGAGGAAATAATATTTTCCTACTTCTTTATGCTTCAGAATTCTGAAGACCTCAATCTCAGTTTGGATGAAGAGTCTCAATTTCTGCAGGCCCTCTCACTACAAAAGCTTTCATCCTTGTCTTTGGCTTTGGTATTCTTCGTAAAGTGCCCAAAACTGCATACAGTCTGCTAATGATAGCCTAACCAATCATTCACGTAGATTTTGAATTATCTCTTTATTCTTGTACTCTCTGCTACTATTCACTGAGAATCATATATGCTGTTTTTAGAGCTTTACTAATTTACTTGTCCAATTTTGAAGATTTGCTTATTTGAACTCCTAAGCCTTTCTGCTGCTCCAGATCCTTTAACAGTTTATTATTCTGTCACATTTTCCTTACCAAAATATTTCACTTCAGCCAAATTTCAAATGTTATTTATGACTGCACTAAAAAAACTCATGAAGCTAAATGGTTACATGCCTTAGCAGGGTCCCCTATTTATGTGATGAGCAGCACTTAAAGATTGCCTCTACTACAGTAAATTGACCTGCACCCTTTAAAAGCAATAATGATTCAACAGAGGAGACAGCATACTCCAGGTCTCTCTCTCAGTTTATAAACATATAAATGAGGAGCAGAAATTGGTCATTCAGCCTCTGAACCCTGCTTGCATCCAGAATTCTACATTATTATTTGTCCCAAATAACCTTTGATTTCACTACCTAGCTCAAATCTGTCTACCTCTGCCATAATATTATTTAGTGATTCCATCTCCACCTTCTGAGCTAGAGAGTTCCAAAGTTGCAGAATGCTGTGAGAGAAGAAGAAAATCTCCCTATCTCTGTCCTAAAATGATGATCACTTGTTTTAAAACAGTGTTTACTGGTTCTGTATGCACGCACAAAAGAAAACATCATTTTCACAAGACCGCTCAGGATCTTATTGTTACACTTGGTCCACTGAAGAGGGTCTGCAGTTTCTTCTTTATTCAACTGTACCCTCGTTTGGTCACAACAAGGTTAATTTTTCAAAAAAAAAATATTATCTCATGGGTACCTTTACCCAGCCCAGTAATATTTATATTAAAGAGAGCCAATTTGACAAGGCTTTTTTGAGTTAGTGAGTGAGTTTATTAGCTCGAGAAAAGATAGTAAAAGACAAGACACATACACACAGATTGGAAATGAGAGGTGATTGCAAATAAGAAAGTGAAATTAAAGATGCATGAATCAGTCTTTGTCTTGTCTTTGACAAATAGATTGTGAAATTTTGTGGCTGTTAAAGTGGATGATTTGGGAGAGTGACTTTGGCAGTTAAGTGATTGTTTAAAAATGGTAAAGATGCTCCTGAACAAAATATAAAAGGAGCATTAATAGCAGTAAGGGAGGGTTTGCATCCTCACTTATCATTTGCTTGTATGTCTTACTTTTATAAAAACGCATGTCACTTGGAAGTTCAAATATCTGTATTTAATTCAGGTTTATGACCTATTTTCATATTATCTATTTCAATCAAAACACCTCTCACTTTTTAAAATCCAGTAAAACAAGCCTATCTTTTGAACCATTCCTCATAAGACTACTTGCTTATTCCAGATATTAGTCTCGTCAACCCTTCCTTAATTAAAACTGCACACAAAGATGTGGTCTCACCAATGCTCTGTATAACTGAAGCATAACATTCTTACTTCTGTGTTCAATTCTTGACATAATAAAGCATAATGTCCCATTAGCCATCCTGATTAGTTTAGTGGGTGCCTCATGATCGAAACAACTTGCTCTACACTTACTGCCACACTTCCTTCCTTCCTTGCAGGGCAAAATGATGCATGATGAGTGCTATGACTAGGTGAGGAAAGTGAATCATCTCTGTTCTTTTTAACTCCCTCATGGTCAATCAACAGTTTTTTTTGTATTTACATGTGGCTATCACATTTCAATTATAATGAGATTAACTGCAGCGCATGAGGGTGCCCATGGCTAGCCCTTTTGTCTGGAGGACGTGGGAGGATTCAAAGGAGAAATTGTTGAGGGTGAGGACCAGTTCAGCCAAACGAATAAGAGTGTCAGTGGAAGGGTACTGGTGGGGATATCGGGAGAGGAAGAAATGGGGTGCTTGGAGGCCCTGGTCATGGCTGATGGAGGTGCTCCCATGAGGAAGTTGAACAGTTCATCAACTTCACCACATTCCACCCCGACCTTAAATTCACCTGGACCATCTCTGACACCACCCTCCCCTTCCTAGACCTCTCCATCTCCATCAACGATGACAGACTCAAAACTGACATTTTTTACAACCCCACTGACTCACATAGCTACCTGGATTACATCTCCTCCCACCCTACCTCCTGCAAAAATGCTATCCCGTATTCCCAGTTCCTCTGCCTCCGCTGCATCTGTTCCCAGGAGGATCAGTTCCACCATAGAACACACCAGATGGCCTCCTTCTTTAAAGACCAAAATTTCCCCTCCCATGTGGTTGACGATGACCTCCAACGCATCTCATCCACCTCCCGCACCTCTGACCTCGAACCGCAACAAGGACAGAACCCCCGTGGTTCACACTTTCCACCCCACCAACGTCCGTATAAACCGCATCTTCCCCCGACATTTTTGCCACCTACAAATGGACCCCACCACCAGGGATATATTTCCCTACCCACCCCTATCCGCTTTCCGCAAAGACCGTTTCCTCCACGACTGGTCAGGTCCACATTCCCTAATGACCCACCTTCCCCTCCTGGCACCTTCCCTTGCCACCGCAGAAATTGCAAAATCTGCACAGAGGGAGTTGAAATGTTCGGCCACGGGGCAATGAGGTTGGTTGGTGCGGGTGTCACGGAGATGTGGTCTAAAGCGCTCTGCGAGAAAGCGTCCAGTCTCCCCAATGTAGAGGAGTCCCGGAAATGTTCTCTAAAGCTCTGTGAGACGGTGTCTGGTCCCTCCAAAGTAGAGTCCTGGAGATGTTTTCTAGAGCACTCTGCAAGAAGGCATGCGGTCTCCCCAATGTAGAAGAGTTCCAGAGATGTTCTCTAGAGCACTCTGTGAGAAGGCGTCCAGTCTCCCCAATGTAGAGGAGTTCCGGAGATGTTCTCTAAAGCGCTCTGCGAGAAGGCGTCCCCCAGCCCCCCCCCCTCCCATTTATCTCTCCATCTCTGAGGCTCCCATTTCATTCCTGATGAAAGGCTCCTGCCCGGAACGTCAATTCTCCTGCTCCTCAGATGCTGCATGACCTGTTGTGCTTTTCCAGCACCACACAGTCTCGACTCTGATCTCCAACAGCTGCAGTCCTCACTTTCTCCTCGTCTTTTATACACCCTTCTGTACAGGGATAAATGTAACATTTTGAGAGGAAATTGCAGTGCAAGTACATGACGTTAATAAACCCCATTCTTCATGGCCATCACGATGTGGATATTGTTTGATAATGTACACTCTGGAAGATGCTGACAGTGATCCTCTTTTATTACTAGGTGTTCGAACTGTTTCTAGCTGTTTTGTCGTTCCAATGGCAACAGGAATGAGCTTGACTCTCTGCTTCCTTGCACTGCGCCACAGGAGACCCAAAGCAAAGTTTATCATATGGCCAAGGATTGATCAAAAATCATGCTTCAAATCCATGATCACTGCAGGTACAAGATTATAATTTATAATATCAAATAATAACAGAATATGCACTTTCCTATGGTCACTGTTTTCCTGTTTTGACTGTCTGTTCTCTAGCTCTACTATTATTTATATTCTCATACTATTCTGCTTCACCTCAGTACGTTTGTTGAGATTGCACACCTTCCCGTTGTAGCACACGTCATATTTAATATCCTCCCTGATGTTTCTTCTTTCTTTCTCCTAACCTGGGAAAGCATTCCTGTTTGTTGGAGAATATTCAGAGGATGTCATCATGATGTTGTTAAACATTCAGTAACAGTGACTCAAAGTCGTTAGTGGAGTCTCTTCTTCCTTTGTTATACTCACCACATTTAAATAGGGATCCTGAGTCTCCTTCTTTGCACTGCAAATGAATTCAGGGTTGTGATGCTTCAACATGGTAAATTTAAATGAAACATCATATTCCATATGTACGCTGATAACATCCAACTGGATCTCACCACCGCATTTCTTGACCTCCATTTATCACAATGTTTGCCAATCTTCAGAACTGAATAGACGGTAATCTCTTACAACTAAATATTGGGGAACGTCAAAGCCATGGCCTTTGGACTCCTTCACAAACTCCAGTCCCTAATCACTGATTAAATCTCTGTCCTTGAATCTGAGGCTGATTGAGAGGGAAAGCAGCTCACCTTCAATTTGGCACTTGGCAGCCATCTGCATTTAACATTGGTTTCAACTATTCTAGATCATAACATTTGCTTATATTTTGTGTTTTATTTTGCTGGTTAAGTTTTTTTCTTGTTCTTTTCTTTATTTGTGGAAAGTAAAGCAATAGAAGTGGGAGTAGGCCAAACAGCTCCTGGAACCATGGCACTAGGTGTCATTCAGCTAGATCATGCCTGATCTACCTCAACAACATTTTCCTGCACTATTCCTATACCCCTTGGAATCTTTATTACCTGGAAATCTACTGATTTCTGTCTTGAATATACTCAATGACTAGCTCTCTGGAGTGAACAGTACCTAAGTCAACATAAATCAGAAATCAAACTCAGACTTTCTGTTTTGTATAACTGATTATAGATGAATGCATCACTGGGTGTGATACTAAGAGATTGAGGAAACATCCAGCTAGTACCTTTGTTGGATCAGTTACAGAATGGAGCCTGGAGCCCAGATGGTAGATTAGAGAATTGAGCACAAATGTCATTTGGCCTAATTCTAGATGCTTCCAGTCTTATCCAGAAAACTGAGACAGCTTCAAATTAGCTGGACTGATGTCTGTGCCTCATTCTGCAATCCCTCGTGAAATAATAAACCTATTCTGTGACACAGCATTAAAATGAGGAAGTATGATTGATCATTTCCCCAAGGCTGCTGTTTCAGTTTATAATGCAGTCCGAATGTCTTTTTTTTTATTTTGTGACATTGTGATAAAATGATTTCGTGTACTTTTTTTAAAAATTAGCTCATAGACATTTGTTCATTTGCAATATATTGTTAACTGAGAAGCTGAAGTTTTGTAAGATCATGAGTCAACTTGGGATGTAAAATGTACCTTTGTGCCTTATATTTGAACTGATTCATTTCCACACTTGCATTTATTTTTGGATCAGGTTTTGAACCTGTGGTGATTGAGAATCTGCTTGAGGGCGATGAATTGCGCACAGATCTGCAGTCTGTTGAGAGCAAAATCCAACAGCTTGGAGCAAAAAATATCCTTTGTGTTCATTCCACTACCTCCTGTTTTGCCCCAAGGGCTCCTGACAGGTAAGTATTCTCTCTGCTTGTTTCTGATTTGTTAGTTATACTATGCTTTTTATATAAAAAAAATCAATTTATGCCATGCTGCTCGATGAAGCAAGCAAGACCTTATTAAGGTCTGGTGGTCCTTTAATTTTAAAAAAATTGCTGTTATATGCAAGCTGCATACATACGCCGATAAAACATTGTGTTTGTGATGTGAAAGAGGGATGTTGAGTGACATTGCTTTAGCTGTCTTTACTTTCTCCTTTCTCTCCACTCTGGGGAGGTTCCATGTGTTTCAGTCCAGTAGTGATCAGTCTGCAAACTTGCTTCAAGTAGGAGAAAGTGAGGACTGCAGATGCTGGAGAGCCAGAGTTGGTAAAGCGTGGCGCTGGAAAAAGCACAGCAGGTCAGGCAGCATCCGAGGAACAAGAGAGTCAATGTTTTGGGCAGGACTCTTCTCCAATCTTGCTTCAAGAACTTGCGCAGTTGGAGGCTATTTAATACATGGGAAAAGTAATTGAGGCAGATCCTGTCTTCACATATAGTTCGTGTAGCTGAAGGTAGTGAGTAGTGAAAAGAAAAATGTCTGGACCAATGCTAAGTACTCTACATGGCCTTTATGAATCTGTCGAAAGCTATTGATTCCATAAATTGCCAAGCCGATTGGAAAGTCCTCCAGAGATTTGGATATCCACCAATATTTGTTACTGCCCTGCATCACCTTCACAATAGCGTGGCAGCAAGTGTCTTTTGTAATAGAATAGAAACTGAGCCCTTTTGTAACCAAACGGATATCAAGCAAGGTTGTGTGAGTGCACCAACTCTCTTCACTATCTAGCTCAGGCTGATCAATGAACTCATTTATGAACAGTTTCCACAAGAGGTCATGATGAGTTTCATCTGAATATTGAACTCAATATGCTGAAAGACAGAAAATGGCTGACTGGTAGTGTCACTGGACTGACAATCCATAGACATAGATAGTGTTCTCGGGTCCTGGGTTCAAATCCTACCACAGAAGGTGGTGGCATTTTAAAATATCGGGAATTAATTATCTAATAAGAAGTGTGAAATTGCAGTTGTATGGTTTAAATTGCTATGTCCAGAGCCAATCTGGTTCATTAATTGCTTTGGGGAAGGAAAACTGCAGTCTTTACCTGGTTTGGCCTACATGTGACTCAGACCTACAGCAATGTGGTTGACTGTTACCTGTCCTCTGAAATGTTCCAGCAAGCATTCCAGTTGCATCAAACTGCTAAAAAGTCTGCAAAAAAGGAGTGAAATGATCCAGACTGACTAGCATTGATCTGGCGCCAGAAACAAAAATGGCACGCTGAGCCATGTCAACTTTACAAAGTCCTCCTTACTGGGCTAGTACCAAAACTGAGTGAGCTGTTTCAGACTCATCAAGCATCAGCCTGACATAGTCACACTCACAGAATCACACCTTACAGGAAATGTGCCAAACGTCACCATTACCATCTCTGGTTATGTCCTGTCCGACCAGCAGGACAGACCTAGCAGAAGTGGCAGCACTGTGGTATACGGTCAGGAGACAGTTGCAATGTGAGCCCTCAACATTGACTCTGAAATGAACCCATGAATTTGTACAACATCAGGTCAAATGTGGTCAAGGAAATCTCCAGCAGTTTAACATGTAGCATCTTGGCTAAAGAATCCGTTCTCCTCAAATGTTGAACACCACTTGGAGAAACCACTGATGGTGGCAAGGGCACAGAATGTATACCAGCTGTGGGACTTCAATGTTCACCACCAAGTTTGGATCTGCAGCAGCACTATCAACAGAGCTGAGTGAATCCTAAAGGATACAGCTGTCAGTGTGGGTCTGCAGCAGGTGGTGAGGGACCAACAAGAAGAAAAATATCATTGACTCCAGCCTTACAACCTGCCTACTGCAGATGCATCTATGTTAGTTTCACTAACGGTTACCACTGCTCAGTCTTTGAATCTTGGTAAATGAGGTGCTATCTAAGGAGCCTTGGTGATTTCTTTACAGTACTGCATCTTGTACAAGGTATACAACTGCAACTATATGTTGATAGTGGAAGGACTGAATGTATGTAATTATGGTGCCAAGCAAGTGAGCTGCTATATTCTGGATGGCGTCAAGCTTCTTCAGCGTTGTGGGAGTGCACTCATCCAGGCAAATGGGGAGTATTCCATCAAACCCCTCACTTTTGCCTTGTAGTTGGTGGACAGGCTTTGGGGAATCGGGAGATGAGTTACTGTCTGCAGGATTCCCAGCCTTTGACCTGCTTTTGTGGCCATTATATTTATGTTGCTAGTTCAGTTCCATTCTGGTCAGTCATAACTCCCAGGTTGTTGTTCAGTCATACTAATGCCATTTAATATGAAGGGGTGACGGTTGAATTCTGTTGTTGGAGATGGACATTGTCTGGCACTTTTGTGGCACAAATGCTCGTTGCCATTTGTCAGCCCAATCCTGGATGTTGTCCAGGTCTTTCTGCGTAATTTGGTCATGGACTGTTTTAGTATCTGAGGAGTCATGAAAGGTGCTGAATGTTGTGCAGTCAAGAGCAGACATCTCCACTTGACAAACGTGACTACATCAACAAAATTTGTGTTGTGTTCTGCTTTATATCTGTATCATCTGCACCACACATAACCACACTGACACTGTCATGGTTAAGTTGAAGAGGTGCCTGTTGGACCTGCATAAGGGTGGTATCCTTCCTGTTGATATATAGGATTTGACATGGTGGGGGGGGGGGGGAGTGGGGAGGCGAGCGAGCGATGGCTGATGGGTATTATTGCTGGACTGTTAATCCAGAGACTCAGATAATGTTCTAGGGACCTGGGTTCGAATCCCACCATGGTAGATAGTGGAATTTGTATTCAGTAAATATCTGGAATTAAGAATCCATTGCCAATTGTCAGACCCATCTGGTTCACTAATGTCCTTTAGAAAAGGAAACTGCCATCCTTATCTGGTCTGGTTGACATGTGCCTCCAGACCCACAGTTATTTGGTTGCCCTATAGGAAATTAGGGATGGACAATAAATGCTGCATGGCCAGCGACGCCCTCATCCCATGAATGAATAAAAGTAAAGTTTCATCCTTAAGCTTCATTGTATCCACACATAAATGGGAGAAAGTGAGGTCTGCAGATGCTGGAGATCAGAGCTGAAAATGTGTTGCTGGAAAAGCGCAGCAGGTCAGGCAGCATCCAGGGAACAGGAGAATCGACGTTTCGGGCATAAGCCCTTCTTCAGGAATGAGGAAAGTTTGTCCAGCAGGCTAAGATAAAAGGTAGGGAGGAGGGACTTGGGGGATGGGGGGGCCGGAAATGCGATAGG
>NC_057710.1:107687180-107709590 GCF_004010195.1 Chiloscyllium plagiosum
GCCTAGGAACCCTCCAACCACAAGGGATGAACTCGGATTTCACCAGTTTCCTCATTTCCCCTCCCCCCACCTTGTCTCAGTCAAATCCATCGAACTCAGCACCGCCTTCCTAACCTGCAATCTTCTTCCTGACCTCTCCGCCCCCACCCCAGTCTGACCTATCACCCTCACCTTGACCTCTTTCCACCTATCGCATTTCCGACGCCCCTCCCCCAAGTCCCTCCTCCTTACCTTTTATCTTAGCCTGCTGGACAAACTTTCCTCATTCCTGAAGAAGGGCTTATGCCCGAAACGTCGATTCTCCTGTTCCCTGGATGCTGCCTGACCTGCTGCGCTTTTCCAGCAACACATTTTCAGCTCCACACATAAATGGGCTTCCCAAAACACAGAGTGGTGTCCTTTTATGCCCTAATTTATCTACAACTGGCTTTGCACACATGCAATGGACAAATGTTGAGTGAACTGATGCAACCAGTTTTAAACTATTTTCCACGTAATATGAGGATTCCATCATTTTCAGGTAGACAATAAATATTGAGAGGGATCGCGTATCTGTGTGCTGTTTCAAAATTGTTAATTAATTACCAGAATACCACTGAAGGATGCCATTGACATTTACACTATGTGACTAGTTCATAGTAATCTAGGTATGCAAAGCAAGCACCCAACAATATAAGATATTCACCAAGAAATAATCAGGGAAATCAGAAGAAACTTATTTATCCAGTGACTAATGAGAATGTGAAACTCACAAACACAAGAAAGTTGATCAGGCAAAATGGTTAGTTTAAATGAGGCTAGATAGGTATATGAGAGTTATGCTGATGGAGTTAAATATAGAAAGAGATTGAGTGGGGCTGATTGTTTGGGTTGATTGACCTGTTTGTGTTGATTATTCTTGTGAAACTGGTATTATGCTGTTTTTTGTTGGCTTCAGTCCAGTGGTGTGATTGTATTTTTTTGCAGACTGGAAGAACTGGCTCAGATTTGTGCAAAATATGATATCCCTCACATAGTCAATAATGCTTATGGAGTACAGTTGTCCAAGTGTATGCACCTTATTCAACAGGTATGAAGCAAGATCATTGTTGGAAAACTATTAAGAAATGAGGAAATACAATGTTATTAACTTGGTCCATATATTTAAAATATTTTGGACTGTTTTCTGCTGTTTATTGATGCGAGTGTAAAAACCGCCACAATTCTAACATGCATTTCCCTTCTTTATAGTTGTCAATGCTAACAACAAAGCAATTATAAGTAGAAAATACTTGCTGTTTATTATAAATTTTACACCGAAGAACTTTCTTCCCAGAAGGGGTATTACATTTTTACCACGTGTTGCGTAATTCTTTCAATTGTATTAAAATGACAGTTGTTATTCTATGGGTGTTTGGGTTGACCTAGTTTGCAAGCTCTGAAGCTCAGCTGGAGAATTGATCATGTCACCAAACAGTTTTAAGTGAACTTAGTAACTTTTCTGAACTTAGTAATTGTTGCATGTGTAGCAGACCAATGATTTCTATAATCTGTATTTCTTGCTTCAGCATAACTACCATGGGCCCATTTGTTCTGAACAACACCCTCATGAAATTATTAAACAGTCAAAATGTTGGACATGAGCTTGTAACCATAATAAGCTGAAAATCTCAAAAATCAAGAATAACCAGCAAAATTTCGGACCTTCTCCTCAACCACTGATGTCCCACAACAAGTTAGAGACAGTGAAGTAGTTTTAAAATGTGGTGTCATGTGGGAAACACACAGCTAATTTACAGCATTGTAATGATAACCACATGATCTGCTTCTATGACATTGAGTGAGTAGTAACTATTGGCCAGGATATAGAGATAACTCCCTTGATCGTTTTCAAAATAGTTGTCTGGAATTTTTGCATGCACCTGAGAGTACAGACAGGGCTTTGCTTTAATGTCTCATCAGTAAGATGGCAGCTCTGACTAATCAGCACTCCCTCAGAACTTAGATGTATATCCAGGCTTTAAAAAAAATGTTGCTTTAGTTGTCCAGTTATTTCCTTTGAAGTATTACAACAAAATATAAAGTACTTGGGGGAATTTGGTGGCACAGTAGGCAAATACATTTTTCAGTGAGTTGTGTTAAAATATATGCCAATTCCATGAGAATGAAGCAATTGCTTGTAAGGGGAGGCAGTCTTAATCCTCAGCAATGAATTTGTCCACTATTTGCCTGAAATGAGCAAGAATGCTGATCAAAAGCACATGAACAACTGGTGCAGAAAAACAAACGCTCATTTAATGAGTGGGCTCATCCAAAGAGGGGTCCCAATGTGTATTCGTAAATGCACAGTCAACTTAAACTAGCCACATAAAGAAAATATCAGCCTAGATTTTGTGTTCAAGTTCTGAAGTGGAATTTGTACCTTTTAACTCAGTATCAGTTGAACCATAGCTGACATCCTAAGGAAGTCCTAATCCAGACCATTCTTAGTCACTTCCTAACACTTCCTAACAAGAAATTAATTCAAAAATTGGGAATAACCTTGCCAAGTTTCTTACATTGCAAAAGTGACTGCACTTCAGAAGTTCTTTATTTGCTGAGGGTTTTTTTTCCCTGATTCTTTCTGTGAATTGTTTCTTTAGATGGCACAACAGGCTTTGGAGGACATAACTGAGCACAAAACTATGGGCACTGAATTAACATTCCTTAAATAAAACCATGGTTCTTAGTTTAACTGTCTCAAATATATGGGGTCAGTACTTGGTCTTTACTATTCTCTTGGCTGGTGCTTTTGACGTCGATGCAAGTTGAAACATGTCTGACACAAAAACTATTAAAAATCATTCTTTGTGTAGTCTTTGATAAGCAGGGGTGTCTCAGAGTATTGATAGATACACTTAACTTTGAAATAGCATGATTTTCAGATGAGTATTTGTTTTGTATATAGTTTTATTTTTGCCTTGACTGTTTTCATATTTTAATTAGGGGGCACGAATTGGCCGCATTGATGCTTTTGTGCAGAGCTTGGACAAAAATTTCATGGTTCCAGTTGGTGGTGCTATAGTAGCAGGTTTTGATGATGTCTTCATAAATGAAATCAGCAAAATGTACCCAGGTAATTCATTATCAGATACTCTGAGTTAATAAAGTGCGTTTCAGATATAATAATCAGATTTGCTTTGAATTTAGGTTTCATTTTTGTTTAGTCTCTTGGAAAATCTTGGTACAAAATTCTGAATTGGACTTCATTGCCTGTGTTAGATGCAGGGTTCATCTTAGTCTAAGCTCAGAAGGAATAGCATTTACTCCGGAATAAAATTAAGTTATTTTGCATTAGTGAAAGAGTAATTTCACTAATAAACCTTTCTGTTTATTCTTTCATGGATGTGGGTGTCACTGCTGGGCCAGCATTTATTGACCATCCATAATTGCAGTTAAGAAGATGATGATGAACCACAGCAGTCCTTGAGGTATAGAAACTCTAGTGCTGTTTGGAAGGAAGTTTAGGAGTTTGACGCAGCAACAGAAGAGGAACAGCAATATATTTCCAAGTCAGGATAGTGTGGCTTGGAGAGAAACAAACAGGTGGTGGTGATGGTCCCATGGATCTGCTGCCCATTTCTTTCTTGCTGGTAGAGGTTCCAGGTATGAAGTTGCTGTGAGTCTTTGCAGTGCATTTTGCTGATGATATGCACTGCTGTTATTGTAGGTCAATGGCTACGGGAGTGAATTGGAGGTATTAGGTAATGTGCTAGTCAACTCCAAGGGTGTTTGTCTGGGATGGTGATGAATGGAGATAAATGGAGAGTATTCCATTTCGCTTGACCTTTGCACTTAGATAGTGAATTAGAATTAGAATTCCTGCAGTGTGGCCTTTCAGCTCAGCAAGTCCACACAGACTCTCCGGAGAGTATCCCACCCAGACCCATTCCCCTACCCTATTACTCTACATTTCCCCAGACTAGCACACCTATCCTACACATCCCTGAACACTAAGGGCAATTTAGCATGACCAATTCACCTAATCTGCATATTTTTGGACTGTGGGAGGAAACCCACACAGATGTGGAGAGAATGTACAAACTCCATACAGACAGTCACCCGAGGCTGGAATCGAACCCGAGTCCCTGGTGCTGTGCTAACCACTGAACCACCGTGCCGCCCAAAGTGAATATGCTTTGGGGAATCAAGAGATGAGTTACTCAAAACAAATTTCACAGCCTCTGACCTGCTCTTGTTCTATCTAGTCCAGTTCAACTTCTGATCAGTGAAAACCCCAAAATGTTGCTAGTGCAGCATTCAACAATAGTGATGCCATTGAATGGCAAGAGTAGATGGTTAGACTCTCTCTTGTTAGAGATGGTCATTGCCTGACATCGTGTGAATAAACAAAAAAGTACAAGAAATATCTGTTTAAGTTAAAATACTGTTTAATTTTTGTAGTATTTTCTAAGAAATCAGAGAGCATAGTTTGTCACATTTGCAGCTGCCTTTCTTGAAATCTAACCTTCATGCTGAGCAGGCTCAATCCACACTGTTTTATTTAGAGAGCACCAAATATGCAACAGCTCTGGTTTGTTGGTTAGTTTTCACCCTCGCTGTTTCCTCGAATTTATATCTTGAATACAATGCTTTGAAAAGTGCTTGTCTGACCAACATACTACTTAAATTTTCCCTCCTATATTCTGTTCTGAAGGTAAAGTAACGAATGAGCAAGATTGAGTAGCCTGGTAACCCTGCTGTCACTACCAACACTACCTCCCCCCTACCCACCTCCTTTCTGTTCCCTATGTCATGCAAGGCCAGTGTGTGTGAGTGGATGAGGTTGGTTGACTGTGAGCATATTGTGGTCAAGTTCCATCTTGTCACTATTTAGAAGTATCCATTGCACAATGACCATAACTGGCAGTTCTTTAATCTCCAGCAGAGGGATGTTATAACCATTTATAGCATAATTGTTGACTTGGGTTAGTTAACACTTCCCAATACAAGAATTGAAAATGGAATCTTTCTGATATATGTGGCTAATAGTCATGACTGAAACATTGACAGACCTGTACTTTCACTCATAGCATTTAAAAATAGTTAAGAATTGAAATTGTTTCCCATTTATATTTTTAGGCCGAGCCTCGGCATCGCCCTCAACAGATGTTCTTATCACGTTGCTATCGCTTGGTCTGAATGGCTATAAGCGTCTCTTAAAAGAAAGGAAGGTGAGTTTGTTGCTCTAGCCTGAAGCCTGTACCTACTCTGCACTCCTGTATATTTTTCATGTTTACATTTCAATGATCTGCAAATAGCTGTCATGTTATAAATTCAATTGTGTTGCATTTTTTGAATGAAACAGATAATGCTTCAATCTTGGATAAGTTGTACCTTGAGGATTTCCTCTCCATTCATATTCTTTCTGCTTTTGACATGCTCTTGCTCAGTTTTAAATGATTTACCATACCCTGAGATTGAGTGGCTGTTTTCTAGACTCCCAGCTCAGGGGAATCAATCCCTCAACATCTCTCTGTCAAGCCTTATCTGCTTCTCAAAAACTGTCTCCACCTTTAATAAGCTCCTTAAAATATACCTGTTTATCACACTTTTGTCATACTTCTTAATATCACATTCTTTAGCTTTGGTGTCCAGTTTTGTCTGATTGTACCTTAGAGCCCCTTGCAAAGTCTTCTTTAGGGTGACATATTTCAACATTAAATAGTGGCGCATGTTCAAAGTTCTTGATTGGATGTAAAATGCTTTGGAATGCCTTGAGGTTGTGAAAGGTGCTTTATGAATTCCAGCCTTTCTTCCCTTCCTTCCGTTTATAATTAAAAGCTGTTGCTGCACCATTTGAATTGCTCCACCATTCAAGATTCCTAAGGGTTAGTTAGCCCCATCTTCACTTGGAGTCCCAGTCCTTCTCCAGAGTTTCTTTGGGTGACTTCAGTTGAAGATTCAATTGGATGTTGAACGAGTGAAATTATGAAATGGTTAAACTGTTAACACAGTAATGTGGAAGCAGCATCTACTTCAGTTGCAAGTCAAGTGAGGGAACCCAGTTTATAAAGCAAGTTCGAAACCGTATGTAATGGCTTTGAGTCTCTTTACTGGTCGATATTCAGAATTCTTTTTCACAAACAACAGTGGGTGCCACATCAGTTCTTAATTTTAAATCTGAAATGGATATATTTTTGTTAAGTAAGGGTATTAGGGATATGGGTTAAAGACAGGTATGTAGAGTTAGGCCATAGATCAACCATGATATCATTGAATGGCAGAACAGGCCCAAGGGGCTGAATGGCCTACTCCCATGTTCCTACGTTCACCAAGCACAGCCAAAAGAAATTTCTAGGCTTTTGTCTTCTTCAAAGTGATTGTATTTCTTTAGGAATATGAGCATCTTGTGTTAACACATTACACGGATTTTGTAACAATTGGAGATGTTCAAAGAGGAGATGGTTCGGCTACAGAGTCAATATATTGCTGTGAGGGGAAAGTAGGACAACCGAAGCTACAGTTAATTGAAACACAACATATAGAGTTTAAAATGGGAGAGGAAATGAGGCTTATGACAAATGTAGGATTCATACTAGAGTGGAGAACCAACTCAATGTAGAAAATACAGAGGAAATCTAAGAAGGAAAGAAAAGAGTAAAGAGAAATTTTGAGAATAGTTTGCCTTGTTTATCCTGAAGATGACCATGTTCAGCATTTGGGGGGTTGGGTAGGCTTCTGGTGGATGACTGTTATAGTTCATAGTATTCAGAAGGTTTTGCTGCAAAGAAGGTAGGATACTGCAGATAATGTTTCAATCTTGGATAAGTTGTACCTTGAGGATTTCCTCTCCATTCATATTCTTTCTGCTTTTGACATGTTCTTGCTTTTGAACAACAATTACTTCCATTTTGGTTGCATCAGACATAGTGATTCTGGGTGAGCTTTTCCCAAGATTCAAAGTAAACATCAAAACTATCAAGTGAAATCTCCAGAATGCATTGTGTTTTGTTTACACCATCGTGAGAGCTCAAGCCAGACTTAAATACTCAAGATTTCTTTGGTATTCTGATTATATGACCTGCACAACTCAAGTTTAACTATTTCAACATGCTTATAAATGCTTGGTATACCAGCTTGGGTAAGCATGTCACTGTCTGATCGTTTGTCCTGCCATGTGACATCCTGGCTAATGGCAAAGTTCCTGTGCAATCTCAGTTGACAGTGGAGGTGATGGCCGAGTCATATTATCACTGGACTGTTAATCCGGAGACCCAGGTAGTGTTCTGGGGACTCAGGTTTGAATCTCGCCACAGCAGTTAGTAGAATTTGAATTCAATAAAAATCTGGGATTAAGAGTCTCATGACGGCCATGAAACCATTGTTGATTGTCAGAAAAAAAAGCATCCTTGCGGGAAGGAAATGTGCCATTGTTACCTGGTCTGGCTGTGACTACATGTGACTCCAGACCCACAGCAATGTGGTTGACTCCTAACTACCCTCTGGGCAATTAGAATGGGCAATAAATGCTGGCCAAGCTGTGCATGAACTTTTAAAACAAGCTGGAGGTCACTACCTGGTCAAGAGGCTCTCAGTCTGTGTGGGAGCAAAAGAAAGATGCCAAAATTATCCATCTGTACAAGGAAATTAACGTTTCAGGATTGTGACAATTATAAGGAATTTCATTCCTTTACAGTGCTGCAAAGTTTCCTCCAGAGAACTTCAGAATTGCTTAGAGGAACATTTTAACTAGGATTTGCTGTCAGAGAGTCTGTAAATATTTAGAAAAGGTTAAGAAATCACTGATGGAGTATCTGCTGTTAAATAGCGCCACAGGAAGTGCCAAGAACAGAATATGGACCTCAACACCATATTTGTTGACCTGGCCATGGCCTTTGACACAGTCCACTGAGAGGTGATGATGAAATTCTGCTGCCCTGAGTGAGTTATCCTCATGGTCAGCAGTCCCCTTGGTGGTCTGCTCACGCGTGCTCTGGAGTCTTCTGACTCAGTCCCAGTCACTTATAGAGTAGGGCAGGATTATGTGCTAGCACCAGTGTTTCTCAGCATTTTGTTCTCTGTGGAGATATTCTTATGAAAGAAGGAAACATGGCTGTGATACTTGCTGAGTACTTTGCATCTATCTTCACTAAAGAAGAGGATGCTACCATTTGAAAGCAGAATCAAATTGCAATTTTGGATAAGGTAAAAATAGATCAAGAAAAACTACTTATTAGGTTAGCAGTTCTCAAAGCCAGAAAGTTACCAGTTGGGTGGCATGTATCTAAAGATAATGAAGGAAGTAAACCTGGTGATCATAGAGCCTCTGGTGTGATTGTCTAATCCTCCATATATAAGAGTTTGGTCCAGAGCATTTTAAGTGTTACTCTGGGTTGTAAGTTTTGAACAACTATTTTAATAAAGGGCTTGGAATCAACCAAGTAAGGCCAGTCAGTCTAAAGACCATGCTGGGGAAACTTTGAGACAATGATTGGGAATAAAATTAATTGACGTTTGAAAAAGTATGGGCTATCACATGACAACTAGCACAGATGTGTTTTGACTAAGTAGATTGAGTATTTTGACCAAGTAATAGAGAGGCTTGATGAGATTAGTAGTGTTGGTTTGATGTGTTGTGTGAGGAAGAGCCACCTAATGAACCTTTCAGCAATATTCAAGTCCTTGGGTTTAAGGGGACAGTGGCAGCAGTAACAGAAAATTAACTTTGGGCCAAAAAGCAGAGAAATAGTGGTGAACATTTGTTTTTTCAGATTGGTGGAAGGTATAACTAGTTGCATTTGCCAATGGTCAATATTAGGGCTTCTTTTTTGAATATATATATTAGTGTTTACAGGACATAATGCCAAAATGTGCAGATGACACAGGACTCAAAAATGTAATGAACAATGCAGCAGTAACAGACATCAGGAGAATATGGTGAAATAGGCAAATTCATGGTCTGAAATTCAATGCAGAGAAGAGTTTAAGGGATACATTTTGTAGGAAGAATGAAGCAAGGCAGTTGAAATTAATTTCTAATGGTGGTATTTTGAAACCGAGAGACCTGGAGTATATGTACAAAAATATTTTAAGGTGTCAGAATAAGTTGAGAAGACTGTTAAAGCATAAGTGATCCTTGGCTTTATAAGTCGAAATATGGGGTACAAAAGCAAGGAAGTCTGGCTAAAAATTTGTTAAACCTGTAGTAGAAAAGAGTATTGTGTTTAATTCTGGGAATGATGTCCAAGCTTTTCAGCGAGGAAGTGATTTATTTCAGCTGTAGTCCAGACAAAGGACATGGCTATATGGAAAGACTGTTGAAGCTGAAGTTATTTTCCCTAGAGTAGAGAAAGTTATAAGGAGATTTGAAAGATGCACTCAAATTCTTGAATGGTTTTGATAGAGTGAATAGTAAAAATTGTCTCCGGTGGCACGATGGTCAGTACCCATATAATACAGATTTAAAGTGATTGGCAGAAGAAGCAGAGGCAACATGAGGAAATATGTTTTCATACAGCGTGGTGTTGTGATTCAGAACACATTGCCTGAAAGGGCATGAAGCAGATTCAGACAGTAGCATTGAGAAGAGAAGTGGACAGATAGACAAAGGAGGAAAAAACAGGACAATTGGGAAGAGTTGAGATTAGTTGGATAGCTAAATGGCCATTTTTGCGATTATTAGATTAGATTCTCTACAGTATGGAAACAGGCCCTTCCACCCAACAAGCCCACACCGCCCCTCCCAGACCCATTCCCCTACCCTTTATTTACCCCTGACTAATGCACCTAACACTATGGGCAATTTAGCATGCCAGTTTACCTGACCTGCACATCTTTGGATTGTGGGAGAAAACCAGAGCACCCGGAGGAAACCCATGCAGACACAGGAGAACATGCAAACTCCACACAGTCAATCGCCCGAAGCTGGAATCGAACCCGGGTGCTTGGAGCTGTGAGGCAGCAGTGCTAACCATTGAGCTACCGTATCTTTCAATAATTTTGCAAACTCCAGTCATATATATTTCCTGATATTGTGATAATGGTGTTTCAGTATTTAAATAGTTGTTGCGCAGAATTAATTTCAATTTATTCAAGCTGTTGTATTTATTTTGTCCATTTAGAACTGTGGAACATGACTAGGTCAGTTTCTGGTCACTGATAACTGGTCATATTCTTTAAATCTTGAAGATGAACAGTTTCACAGATTCGGAGAAAGTGCAGATGCTGGAGATCAGAGTTGAAGGTGTTTTGCTGGAAAAGCATAGCAGGTCAGGCAGCACCCGAGGAGCAGGAAAATCAATGTTTCAGGACGGAGCCCTTCATCAGGGCTCCGCCCCGAAACGCGATTCTCCTACTCCTTGGATTCAGCCTGACCTGCTGTGCTTTTCCAGCAACATTGTTTCACAGATTAACCCATAAGATAACAGTCTGAGTTGAGACTCGCTTGTGCAGGTTCCATATGTGCCATGATCTTGAGACCCCAATACACCATGGCTATGATCTGTTGGTCGGTTCACATGTAGGTGTTAAATATGAAGTATGAGCAACTGAAAAATATTCCAATGTGAACAATTGTGATGTTAAGACAGGTATTCAAGAAACAAAAATTGTCATGGACATCCCATTATTTATTTGTTTTCCAGTTGTAAATTCAGAGAATCTACATGCCAAGCAATAGGTGACCATGAATAGCTTAAACTACTTTAATGCAATTTGTCAGAAAAATTTAAAATTATTAAACAACTACAACAAAGATGAGATGTTATGGACAAGATAATTATCAATCTTAATTTCACTAATTGGTAGTGTTTCAAATATATTTAGCTGCTTCGATGTAAAAGCTTGTAGAAATTAATTTGTCATGTTTATTCTTATTCCCTCTTAGGACCATAATCTTTTATTTAAAATATGTAACTTTTATTTCTATAACAATATGGCACATCATATTCAGATTCAGCAGGCAAATTTACTGCAAGTGCAGGGGCTTTACTTCATTGAAATGCTGGCTTAGATTGGTTATCACATAAATCCTTTTAAATGTTGCAGTAGTATTTATGAAATGTTGCAGGATAAATATGAACAAGAATATTCCATTGTATTCAGAAATTATTTTGATATATTAATCTCGACAGGTGCCTAGAGAAACACGGTGGCTCTGTCATATCAGTGTTTTTTATTAGGGAAAGAAATTGTCCTTGACAGCTGTTTCAGATTAATAGGCTGAACTAAATGCTCAAGTGATGAGCTGTTGCATGCTGTTCTATTGAGAACTAAATGGTACCTTCCTCTTCTGAGCTACACAGAAGAGGAAGGTCCTTAGTTCTGTCCTATCGGTTGATCTTTGGCAAGGTACAGCTGGGATGCTACATCTGGTATCACTGTTCCTGGGTTAAGGAGGAAAACAACATTTTACAGCTTCTTGTGCCTGATAATTCTCCACTAGGCTCTGACGATGTGTGTGTCATGTTGGATAAGACCAAGCTTAGTTGCAGTGCTTCTCTATGTTACCTTTGTGACAAGCACTGTCCAAGATCAACATACAGAACAGCCATTTAGTTGTGCTACTGAAAATGCCAGGGACTTATTGAACCAAAATATTCCTAGAAATAAGGAGTTAATGCTGTCATGAGAGGAGTGAGAAGGAAGGAAATAACATTGGCTGAAGGGTGAGCTTAAATTTTCGAGGCTATTGCAATTTCAGTCAGACTCTATTGAGGTGAAATTATGATGGGACAGATTAATATATTCAGTGTATTCGTAGGATTGCCATCCAAAATCTAACCAACTTGTAACAATTTCCCTATCTTCCCTGAATTTGCTTACACAATCTACAAAGCATCTTGGACTTGTTTTCTATCATAAAAATGGCCACTGATAGAGCACTGATTGAGTCAATGAAACTGTACGCCTAAACCCATGTTTTGAAGGTAGTGATATTTTGACAATATTCTGAAATAGAAAATATGGCTTTGGGGCAACATTGTAGCATACAATTGATGTCATGAAGGAAGGTGTAAACTGTCCAGCATTCCTGCTCTTGACTATAGGAAATCTGTGATAGATGGATTGCAGTGGCAGTTGTCACCTTGCCTACTTCACAGTTAGATGGCTTTTGTCACTTAGTAACCAAGTTCACTTGAAGAATGGGCACTTGGATTAGAATCTTATTTGTAGCATAATCTATTGTATTCAGGAGTCAATTCAAAGGAAAATGAGAAAGCAAATTAGATTGTTCTGATCCCAGCTGATGTAATTACTGAATAATTTAGATGCTAGACTGAAATCTGTCTTGAATAATCATGTTTTGTTGTGTTTTGGTTTTAGTGGCTTGGTCTCTCACTGAAACATAAGTACCAATGTTGCAGATTTGTTGTAACAATAAAACAGAAGTTTATTAAGCAAAAGGAATGAAGATAAAATGGAATAAAGAAGATTATTTACTTAAAACACAAGCATGTGGTGAGATAATCTCATTAATCTCAGAAGCAATACTTCGCAGATCCCAAAACTCCCCCAGCAGAAAATCACTTTTAATAACATCTCAGTGACTTGAAATTGACTTGAAACCCTAATGTGGAGAGTCTGAGAGCTTTATAACCCATTTTAAATATTCTCAGCTTCAAATAACCTCTTCAGGTTTTGTTCAATCACTTCTGATTTAGGACTACCACTAACTCCTTACTTAAGGCAATCTAGTGTGAACAAATCTAATTATCTTCTTCCTTTCTCAGAACTAACTTTACATAGAAAAACTTCTGTATAACTGCCCAAAACTGCAAGTGTCTCTCTAATTTATGGGTGCCTCCCCTGCGCTAATAAAATAGTTTAGAAATGTCTACAGAAACCTTGAGGCACAATCATTTATCTTGCTAGGTTGTAAATGCTCCTCAAGTTAATAAAAAGCTTTTAGGTCTGAAAACTAGCCCTTACAAACTGTTTTATCAAAAAAAAATCACCATGTTTGGAGAAACATTCACAAGTCATAGACCAAAGATCCCACAGTGCAGAAGAGGCCATTTGGCCCATCGAGTCTGCACTGACCCTCTAAGGAGCATCCCATCCAGACCCAGACCCCACCCTATCCCTGTAACTCCATACATATCATGGCTAATCCATAAACCTGCATATCCATAGGACATTACAGCACAGTAGAGACCCTTCAGCCCTCGATGTTGTGCCAACCTGTGAAACCAATTTGAAGCCCATTTAAACTACACTATTCCATTATCATCCATATGTTTATCCAATGACCATTTAAATGCCCCTGAAGTTGGCAAATTTGCTACTGTTGCAGGCAGAGCATTTCATGCCCTTTCTACTCTGAGTAAAGAACCTACCTCTGACATCTGTCCTATGCCTATCATCCCTCAACTTAAAGCTATGTCCCCTCCTGCTTGCCATCACCATCTGAGGAAAAAGACTCTTGCTGTCCACCCTGTCTAATCTTCTGATCATCTTGTATGTCTCTATTAAGTCACCTTGTAACCTCCTTTTCTCTAATGAAAACAGCCTCAAATCCCTCAACCTTTCCTCATAAGACCTTCCCTCATTATTAGGCAACATCCTGATAAATCTCCTCTGCACTCTTTCCAATGCTTCCATATTCTTCCTATAATGCGGCGACCAGAATGTCCACAATACTTCAAGTGCAGCACCAGAGTTTTGTACAGCTGCAACATGATCTCATGGCTCAGAAAATCAATCCCTCTACCAATAAAACCTAACACAGCGTACGCCTTCTTGACTACCCTATCAACCTGGGTAGCAACTTTTAGGGATCTATGCACATGGACACCAAGATCTCTCTGTTCATCCACACTACCAAGAATCTTACCATTAGCCCTCTGTATTGCTGTTAGTCCTTCCAAAGTGAATCACCTCACACTTTTCCACATTAAACTCTATTTGACACCTCACAGCCCAACTCTGTAGCTTATCTATGACCCTCTGAAACTTGCAATATCATTCTGTGCTGTCCACAACTCCACCGAATTTAGTGTCATCCGCAAATTTACTAACCCATCCTTCTATGCCCTCATCCAGGTCATTTATAAAAATGATAAACAGTAGTAGCCCCAAAACAGATCCCTGTGGTACACCACTAGTAGCTGAATTCCAGGCTGAACATTTCTCATCAACCACCACCCTCTGTCTTCTTATAGCTAGCTAATTTCTGATCCAAACTGCTAAATCACCCTCAATCCCATGCATCTGTATTTTCTGCAATAGCCTACCATGGGGAACCTTATCAAATGCTTTCCTGAAATCCATATACACCGCATAACCACTTTACCCTCATCCACCTATTTGGTCACCTTCTTGAAGAACTCAATAAGGTTTGTGAGGCACGACCTACCCTTCACAAAACTGTGTTGACTATCCCTAATCAAATGATTCCTTTCCAGATGATTTTAAATCCTACCTCTTATAATCCTTTCCAACATTTTACCCACGACTGAAGTAAGGCTCACCAGTCTATAATTACCAAGGTTATCTCTATTCCCCTTCTTGAGCAAGGGGACAACATTTGCTATCCAGCAGTCTTCTGGCACTTTTCCTGTAGACAATGACAATGTAAAGATCAAAGCCAAAGGCTCTGCAATCTCCCCCCTTGCTTCGCAGAGAATCCTAGGATAAATCTCATCCAGCCCAAGGAACTTAGCTATTTTCATGCATTCCAGAATTCTTGGACACAATGGAGCAATTTAGCATAGCCAATCCACCTAACCTGCAGATCTTTGGGCTGTGGGAGGAAACTGGATCACCCAATGGAAACCCACGCAGACACAGGGAGAATGTGTAAACTCCATACATACAGTCACCCAAGACTAGAATCACACCTATAACCCTGGTGCTGGGAGGCAGCAGTGCTAACCACTAAACTACAGTGCTGGCCCACAAGTTGATTATTAATTCCTTCAGACACACAGAAAAAAAACGCATGTCACTACTTCAAAAGCCAAAAATCCAAACTAAATACCAATCATACTACAAATATCTATAAATTCTACAGCCTACATCACCAAATGAACATCTTAAGCTTTAAGAGAAGAACTGTCAGGATGAGCATAAGGAGATTTTAATAGTCTTTATTTATAGTAAACTGTTTAAATGATTCTTCTTAAAAAGAAAAGTATAATTGTATGCATGCTGCGAATAAGCTTCAATTCTACTTGATAGAAAATGACTGTCACAACTGGAAAGATTAATGCACTGCAAAGTTTGCTGATTTATGGCAGCTGTCACAGCACTTTACTGCATTCACAGCATTCTGAGCTGTGTACTGATGCCTGACTAGTTGCAGGTCAAAATGCTGAAAACAGCACAAAGGAAATACTGCACAGTGCAAGCAAGACCAGGTTGTCTGTCAGAGATAAAGAAAGCTTCGAATAATATCCCAGTAGCCTGTGACAATGTAAGGCAAGAAGCCAGTTAATTAACTTCACGTAAGGGTAATCTATATCTTTCCATACTGGACAATTGTATGCATCTGTGTGATCATGCACCTGAGCTCATTCAAGCAATGAATTTACCCATTAATGATAAATGAGGAGAATAGGATTTCATTATTTGCATGGAATCTTTTGGTGGAGATGGAGGTCTCAGCCAGTGGCTGTGTTGTGCCTTGAGAACTCAGTGCTGCCTGTTGGAGGAAACCTACTGACTGCCAAACAAGCACTTGATATGACAGTGATGCAGCTTCTTGGAATCAAGGACCTTGGGAGCAAATATCCCTCCTGAAAACTCCCAGCCAGTCGAGACCTTTAGTTCTGTTAAACGTTAGAACCATTGGGAGGCAGTGGCAGTTGCCAGTACGGCACCCACTAGGAGCATTGCTGGAACCCTGTTGAAGGGTGAATACTGTTGGGGGGGAATCGTGGGGGATGTGTGCAGAGAGGCTTCAGCAGAAGGAAAAGGGACTGGTTGTCAGTGTAAGTATTAACACCCCCACCCGCTTCCTTCCTGATGCCAGAATTCCTCAATCAGTCAGTAAGTATCGTGAACAAGATATCCCCACTGGAGCCTATAAGCAAATTTGCAAGAGTCTGCTTGTTGTGCCTCCTGTTAACCACTTAAGGCCTTAACTGGAGGTAGAGATCAGCTCACCAAACACATTAAATGCACTTCTGTCATTAACTTTGCCACAGAGAGGGCACAAGATTCTGCCCTTCATTTATATATGTGAGTTCCAATTGAATGATGATAATATTTTTTTATTAGGCTACTGCTGTTTCATACACAGCATCATATTTTCAAAGCTTAACATAGTGAAAAGAATTCTTGCTGCTTTGATCCATAAACCTACCTGGATGTTAATTCCTGTTGCTTCTCATTTGTGGCGACATCTGCTGTCTGGCTGCCTTTATTCATGGGTGTTCAAGGGTAGACTTAGTATGGGGCTGCATACACTCAGCTACCACCATGTTTCCAAGTATCATTCTACATACCATTTCAGGATTTTGTGGTCATTAAATAAAATACCCTGCTCATGAATGGTGAAACTGGAATATGTAAAACATTTCACAGTGTCAATTTTTTTAATAAGATGTATATTGAATGAAATATAATTGGCTGTTTGAATTGGATTTTGAATTAACATCTTGAAATGAGTTAGAAAATTTACCTCAGTGTTGTATCTCTGGAACTGTGCCAATGCTCCATAAATTAGGTACATTGTGGAACATGGTGAAAATCAAATTGCCATTGTGATTATTGCAGTGGGGTAGATGCACTGCAAACACATCCATTTATCTTATGTCATTCCATTAAATTATATATGGAGAACAGATGTCCTGATGTACAGAATAGTCATTACCATACTCCTGTGCTGAAGTGAGACCTGGATTGTGTATCAGAGATACTGAATACTAAAAACATTCCACAGTAATGCTCCACCACATTTTCTGGATTTACTGGGAAGACCATCAAATATATATACTAGTGTCCTTGTTGAAGTCACATCTACAAGCATTCAAACAAAGTTCCTGCAAAGCCAACTAGATTAGACTGGACACTGTGTCTGGATGCCATCTCTTGCATTAGGTCTTGTTTTCATTCAATTCTCAAATGTATCTAGAAGGCGTTAAAGAAAATGCTACAAAGACCCTCAGTAGCTCTCCTTGAAATGTGACAGCGTTCTATTAACGGCTGTGAGGCGCTTGCTACACATTGTTCAAAATGGCAACAGCTTTGTTCATTAAGCTGCAGAAAGTGAAATAAGAGAAAGGAAATTCTGCACTCTGTGATGCATTAACTCATTTTATATCCTGCCCCAAGTGCCCAAATATCTTCAGGTTGAGAATCTGCTTGTTTAGTAATATGATTCACAACAGAAACACATGACCCTGAGTAAGCATCAACTGTGGATTAGGGAACAGTTGACAAGTTAAGGGAGCCACTTCAGTAAATTCAGTAAGTATGGCATATAGAAATGAAACAGTTATTTGTGTAGTAAGGTAAGTACTATATCATTTCTTATATTGGTCCCAATGAATAAAGAACATGTTTTATTTTCCCAGATTTCTTAGTGATTTACCACTTCCTTTTTTCCCCCAAAGTCTTGAGACACAGAACGTTGGCTCATGCTTTTGTGATGGGAAAGCTTCTAGAGAATTATTCAGGGTAGAGTTAATAGTCACATGGAAAAAGGTGGTTCGATTAGTCAGCACAAATTTCTACATTGGAAGTCACGTTTAGCTAACGTGCTGGAGTTTTTTTTTGAAGAGGTAATAGAAAGGTTTGATGTGCTGTAGGTAAACCTTCAGAAAATGTTTGATACAGTGCCAAACGTAGACTTGTGAGGAATATTATAGGTGATGGAGTAAAAAGGTCAGTAGTAACATGAATACAAAATAAACTGAGTGATAGGAAACAGAGTAATGGTCAGTGGATAATTTTCAGGCTGGATGATGGTTTGCAGTGGAGGTCCACAGGGGTTGGTAATGGAACAATTTCAAAGTTTGCTGATGACAAAAACTTGGAAGAATTGTAAACTGTGAGGAGGACAGTGTAAAACTCCAGAACGATATAGACAAGTTGGTGGAGTGGGCAGATAAATGGCAGATGAGGTTCAATGTAGAGAAGTGTGAGGTGATGCAACTTGGTCAGAAGAACATTGACAGACAACATGAAATAGGTCGTACAGTTCTAAGTGGGTGCAGAAGCAGAGGGACCTGACTTTCAATGTACACAGATCATTAAAAGTGGCAAGACAGGTAGAGAGAGCAGTAGTAACGCATGAAGTTTTCTAGGCTTTATTAATAAGGGTTTGGAGAACAAGAGCAAGGAGGTGATGTTGAACTTGTATAAGACACTTGTTAGACCTCTGCTGGAGTACTGCATACAGTTCTGAGCAAAACATTATAAAAATGATATGAACACATTGGAGAGAGTGCAAAAGCAATTCAAAAGCAACAGTTCCAGCAATGAGGAACTTCAATTATGGGGATGGATTGAAGATGTTGGAACTGTTCTCCCTTTGACTGACAGATGAGATAGCAAGAAACTATTCCCACTCGTAAAAGGAACAAGAACAAGAGGGCATAAATTTAAAGTAATCAGTAAAATAAACAAGTGTGAAATGAGGGCAAACCCTTCCACTCAATGAGTACTTAGGGATGGAGTGCACTGTCTGAATGTGGTGGAGGCAACTTCATTTGAGGCATTCAAGAGGATATTGGATGATTATTTGGATAAAGATAATACACAAGGAAGGGAGAATAAGCAAGATTTTGGCACTAGGTAATAGTGCTCATTTGAAGAGCAGGTGCAAGCATGGTGCACTGAATGGCCTCCCTCTGTGCTGTAACACACATGATTCTGTGATAAGCAAACTTGTAAGGAGCTAGAACTGCTGCAAGCTTGAAAATACCAAACATTATAAATGGCCTTTCAGCAATAAATACGGCAGAAATTACATTTAGGTGGGCTTATGACTTAAATAGAAGGAATATTTCATTAGGTTTTAACCAAACTTATACCAAATAATCCCATTGCATCAGAAACTGCTGGGTAAGATTTCCACTGGCTTTTGTTATGCTATTAATCCATTCATTATATGCATACTTACAGTTTCTTTTCTGAGCACAGAGAAATCTTTCCCCATAAATCCTTTAAAAATTTAACTTTGAAAACCTTTTGTTTTGCATGAAATACTGGAGTTGGCAGTCCTGAATGGCAATTACCTTGCAGCATAGAACTCACATTCTAAAATACAACAAAACTGTACATTATAGCAGAGATATTTTTGTAAGATAAATCCAATAATGTTTGCACATCTCTTTTCTTATTTACTTTCTCCATTCTTATTGAACAGTGGGAGACTATTTTTGTTAATTTTGCACTTTTTATTAATTTGTATTCAGAAAAGTCTGTGTCCATAATAAACAATTTCCTTTGTTCTACTTAAACTAGATCAATTCAGTTTGGCTTGTGGAGGGATCGTATTAAGATAAAATGGCACAATTAGATTAATTTTCTAAGTCCCATTAAATGTTCATTAACGACGTCATTTACGCAGATGTCCTGTAGTCAGACAGTCACTATTCTTTATTTAGAATTCATGGAGATTTAATAGTGTGGAAGCAATAAACAGTTGCAATGAAATGCATATTTATTAAAAATAAATTAGCAGTTACAGAGTTAACAGTAAGGAATGTGCACGGCTGGGAATATTGTGCAGAAGATTTATGAATCTAAAAAGTGATTGATTAGGATTTTTTTAATATGGCTTATGAGGAAATCTATTCATCCCCAAAGAAATAATCCACTAAGAGAGAAAAAACATTCAATGGTATCTTAGTTGAGGATTTTACATTCTGTGAATTTGGGAATGTGACATGATCAGTGTCATGACTAATTTGATATAAAAATTGTCAGAATGATGTAGATATGCATTTTTATCGTGCATGTAAGACAGTCAGTAAAAGCAGAGTTAAAAATCACACAACACCAGGTTATAGTCCAACAGGTTTAATTGAAACACACTAGCTTCCGGAGTGCTGCTCCTTCATCAGGTGGTTGAAGGAGTAGTGCTCCGAAAGCTAGTGCTTCCAATTAAACCCTGTTGGACTATAACCTGGTTTTGTATGATTTTTAACTTTGTACACCCCAGTCCAACTCCAGCATCGCCAAATCAGTAAAAGCAGAATTTGTCTAGATTTGAACAAGAAAGCCAGTTTAGTTTGGTCACTTTGTGGAAATTGCTGAACTAGTAATGTGACCAAATGAAATATACCCATAATCGGGGCAAACAATTAAATAAAAGTACGCTGTACATACAAAGTATTTGCAAACTTGCGCAATTGAATGCTATTTCAGTAATAATACAAGATTAAATCACAAATCTAAATTGTGCCCCCAAACCCAGTATCTCTGCTTTACAGTGGCAGGATTCAAGGCAGCCTGTTAGTCACTCATGCACTGTTTTCGGAGGCAGCTATCCATTTAATGACTGGCTACCTTCACTGAAATCGAATTTTGGGATCCCTCTTGCCTGGAGAGTAAGGATTAGACTAGGGAAGAGCAGGTCTGTTTTCTGTGCATTTCCTTTGAGTAGTCAGGAAAAACCCTCTGGAGATTTCAGAGGTCCGCATAGTTATAATTCGAGGATACCTTGGGGCTGGGGTCATAGATCATTTGGGTTGCGTCAGTCGTCCTTTGGGGATGGGAGTCGGGGATCATTTGGAAAGAAGTCAGTTCCCCTTTGGGACAGTTAACTATGGAGAAGATTATATGTAAAAGGTACATAAACCCCTTGGAACTATCCAGCTTGCAAAGATCCATCAAGAAGTACCTAAAAGCATCCAAGTGTAAAGAACTGTCACCAGTGTCAACCTGTCAAAGAATGTCAGAATGCACTTTTATAATGGGAGTGCTTTTCTCAATAAAATGTAGTTTGCAACATAGAAATTTTAAGTAATAAAATTATATTTTTTTCTTCGCTGTGCCTGAGTTCTTGAGGCTATTCAAAGAGTTGGCATAATAGGTGAAGGGGCAAAGTGGTGTTGGTAAAAGAAGGCACTAAGTTGGTATTGGGGCAATGGGGGATGGTTAGAGGGTTGTATGGTACTATAGGACATATGAGAGATTATGGAGATAACTAGAGGACTTGTTTAGATTTCTAACGTTTGGAGATGAAAGGTGCTCAGTTGGATCTGGACCTTTCGGACCGTAAAACGTGGGAGCAGAAGAGGCCTTTTGGCCGATCGAATCTGCTCTATAATTCTGTGCGATCATGACTGATCTGATTATTGTCAATTTGACTTTCCTGCTTTATCCACATATCTCTTCATTCCCTTAATGATCAGAAATCGGCTTTTCTCGGCCTGGAATCTACTTCTGTGGTAAAGAAGTCCACAGATTCGCCACCCCCTGAGTGAAAAAGTTCTCCTCATCTGTATCTTTAATAGACACTTCTGGTTGAACTAAGGAAATCTTTGTGACTATGAACCATAGCACCACAGAAATGATACTGCACAAAAAGTGGCCAATTGGCCCATCTGTCCATGCTGACTCAAAGACACCCTAATGCCCTTTCTAATTCTATATTCTAGCACACAACCCACAGCCCTGCAGCTTACGGTACTTAAGGTGTAGATCCAGGTACCTTTTAGAAGAGTTTAAGATCTCTTTCTCCATCACCAACTCAGGCATGAACTGCAGAGACCTCCCACCCTCTGTGTAAAAAGGTTTTTCATCATGTGCCCTCTAATCCTTCTGCCATTTAACTTGAATATATGATGCCTGGTTTTTGAACTCTCTGCCAAGAGAAACAGATTCTTCTTCTCTGGTCTATCTCTACCTCTCTCGATTTTGTATACCTCAACCATGTCACCCATTAGCCTTGTCTGTTCCAAAGAAAACAGACCCAGCCTCTCCAATTTCTCCTCGTAACTACAATTTTGCAGCTCTAAAAAAGCTTGCTTGCATGTAAAAAGTCCATACAATAAGTCCAAACTTACAAGAACTTGTCAAATGTTGTTAATTAAAACAAAATATGGTAGTGAAAATAAATGGTGCAAGGTATTTCGGAGTGCCTGTTCACATATATCCATATAGGATTTGTGCTGCATTACTGATTTCTCAAACTGTTGAATGGAAACATTTTGCTGACATAAAGGATGAAGCACAAATAAAATGAAATACTTAAGGGACTAGATGAAGCAATTTCAGTGAATTGGATTTTTTCGTATCAGTCTGTTTTTCTAATAGTGCCAACATCAATAGACATATGGCCGGGACCTTGGGTTCATGTCACATTACAGGTGATCACCATTGCACTACACACACACACACAGATATTCCTACACATACACACTCTCACATACACACGGATACAGGTACACACAGACGTGCACACAGACATCCACACACACCCTTATAGACACATACACTCCCACACTCACACATGCACTCCCTCACAGACTTAAGACACTCTGCACTCACTAC
>NC_057710.1:107710258-107729374 GCF_004010195.1 Chiloscyllium plagiosum
AAAGCTAGTGTGCTTCCAATTAAACCTGTTGGACTATAACCTGGTGTTGTGTGATTTTTAACTTAGAAAAAGAATGAATGCTATAGTGTCTGACTAGGCTGTATGCCATGTTTTCTTTTAACTTCTGCATATTTGTATGGCATTGTTAAAAGCAATATAATATGATTTGTAAATGAGGTGTGCTGCTTTGTCCATCAGTTAAAGGATGCAGTAAATTATGAGAACACACAGTAATTGATTATTGCTTTCAATCCTTTTGCAATTGAGTTTTTAGGCAACTCTTTTAAGTTTTCATTTGTATTGCAATAAATGTCAATGTGTACAAATTAGGAAGATCAATAAGGATATATGTTTTTCTACTCAATTTATTTTGGCTTCTTCAGCTTGAAGTTAAGCTTGTTAATATAGTTGTTATGGATGCCATCTAGTATGCAAAATGTTAGCAAAATGGCTAACTTATGTTTTATTTGGACCAGTTGATCATAAATTTGTCCATAAATTTCCATACTTAATGATATTTGGAAAGTTCAACATACTGTTGCCTAATTTTAACAGTGATGTTTTGAGTAAGCCTCAACAATATAAGAAATCTAAATTTCTATTTGCTCTCCAATTTAATATGTTATATCATTGGGAATAAAGCTATAGTGTGTGTGTTGGTGATGATATAATTTACCCTTATGTCCTCGGAATTGATGAATGTTGAGTGCTTTGACCAATAAAAAATGAAACCACTCAAATAACATTTCAAGGAAGAGAGAACTTGGAACTGTACATCGGTTGGGGTGTCCCAAATTGCATAACAATGAAAATGTTATTTTTGAGTTGTAGGGTCATATTTTCAAGTTGCGTGTGGGAATTTTCTTGCTTTGGAGACCCACCTCAGTATAAAATATCTCAATATGTGCAATTTTCATTCCGGCCAAGTTGAGTTCATTGCCACGAGAAACAGATTGGATGTGACATCAGAAATGCTGAGTGCCAGTTTGGTCTGGCTTAAAGGTCCACTCTGGTGTCCATTCCAGTTGTTTGGTTACATCATAGATTTTCTAGCCCTCAGTCCTTATACTTTATTATCCCCTACCCACTCACCCTGCCAACTCACATTTTAAAAAAACAATTTGTGTTCCTTTGACACTGTACAAAACTCAACAAAACATACCACTAAAACAATAACAGAAGCTTTAAGAAGTTGACACCTTGTTAACCTTGTGCAAAAAGTCTTTGAGACATTAAGAAAGAGATTAAACATAAAATAACTTCTTATAACCTTATAGAAATGTCGGTCAAATGAAAACAACACTTCTTGGCATCAGTGTAAATTTTTTGATTTGATTTAATTTATTATTGTCACATGTACTGAGATACAGTGAAAACTATTGTTTTATGTGCTAACTAGACACATCATACCTTAAATAAGTACATCAGGGTAATAGAACAAAGTGCAGAATATAGCATTATAGCTACAGAGAAGGTGCAGAGAAAGATCAGTTCTAATATATGAGAGTCTGTTCTTAAATCTGATAACAGCAGGGGAGGAGCTGTTTTTAAATCTTTTGGCATATGTTTTCAAACTTTTGTATCTTCTGCCCGATGGAAGAGCGAGGAAGAGAGTATAACCAGACTGGGAGGGACCTTTGATTACTTTGGTTGCTTTCCCAAGGCAGCAGGAAGTATAAACTGAGTCAATGGAAGGAAGGCTGGTTTTCGTGATGGACTGGGCTGTGGACTGGGCTGTGTTACAATTCTCTGTAATTTCTTACGATCTTGGGCAGAGCAGTTGCTATTTCACTCTCATAATCCTGTTAGACAAAATTAGACTCTGCTCCAAGACTCTGTGTCATAGAGAAGTTGGCCAATAACATAAAAATTGCAGGAGCTAAGAGACGACAACCTTCACAGTGGAGATACCCAGATTGGGAATGGAGGGTGTGTAGGCTCACTATCCATACCTCTATCCTCACCAACAAAAATTTGAGGACTGAGAATAAGGCCAAGGATGCCACAGTTTGATGCTGCCCACCATTTCAAAATGCACTGGTGTCATTCGATGTATAAATGAGGCTATTGTCACTGTTGCATACATGGAAATGTGGCACCAATTTATACAGCCATAGTCAGCAAAAGGTTAAGTGACATTTTTGAACTGTTGGCTGAACGATACATTTTGGCCAGCACACCAGGAAAAAATCCTTGCTCTTCAAAATGGTGCTGTGCATTTTTTGACATTCATTTTGGGGCTCGCAACAAGTAGACATTGTCAAGATTGAACAACAAAAAAACTCTTAAAAATGCTGCAGACAGTACGGGTGGTTGAATGGAAGTTAACATAGAAGAGAAATATTCAACAGTCATGATTGTAAATCATTTTATTTACTCCTTGATTTAATTTGTATTATTGCAGGAAATGTTCACTTACCTTTCAACTGAATTAAAGAAGTTGTCTGAAGCTCACAATGAAAGGCTTCTGGGGACTCCAAACAACGCTATTTCTTTAGGTAAAGCTGATTTTTCTTTCTCTTTAAAATAACGGTAATCATTTTTGTGTACATTTCACTGAATTAATTCAAAATACTTTGAAACAGTTTTTAAAAATAAAGTTATTCTACAATTTAATCAAAATAAATTTGCAGTTCGGGAAGCCTTATTTTGCATAATGTTAATTAAAGGTAACAAATAATTTCAAGTCAGTTTCTTATGTTCTAGCTCGGAAGAGTGCAAAATGAAAAGCTTCAACTTCTAGTCTCCTTTTATCAATGTTGAAGTTCAGTACCACTAAGCATTTACTGCAATCATTTAAATTAAGAAGCTTTAGTTTAAGAGGGATCAAGCATTTGCAATGCCAGCCTAGACATACAAACATTTCAAGTAGCCGAACTTGGTGCAAAACATGAAATGTTGAGTTACTGTTGGTGTAACTTACGAGTGATTTTGTTGGAGGGCTGTCAGTAGTTAGTTAAGCAGCGTATCCATTATTATTGAGAAAGAGATTGACAGAATTTTAAGAAAAGCTTTTAGCGGAACAAAACGCAAATAGGATGACTCTGGAAATATGAAATAAAAGCAGAGCATGCTGGTGAACATGCAGCTGATCAGGCAACCATCTGTAGGGATGAACAGAGATAATGTTTCAGGTCGATAATGTTTCAGCAGAACCAGTGTGTTTGGTATTTACTATTTTTTGTAGCACTAGAGGTCACTATAACACAACATTGAGCATTTTCACAGTTTAGTTGGAACCTTGATTATAAAAAGCAAGACTTGTATTTGTATAACATTGCCTTAGATTGCCCAGTGGGCTAGAAATCTAGTCCCAAAAGTGTGATTCAGAACATGTCTTACTTTATCATTAACCTTCATTTGTTTATTCATCACAATTCTTACAAAGCATTAACAAGCTCGTAATCCATTTGAAGGACTTAAGTAGAATCATAGAATCCCTACAGTGTACATAGAGGCCATTCGGCCCATCACGTCTAAGTGGACCCTCCAAACAGCATCCCACCCTATCCCTGTAATCCTGCATTTACCATGGCTAATCTACCCAGCCTGTACATCATGGGACAATTTTGCATTGCCAGTTCAACTCACCTGCACATCCTTGACTGTGGTGGGAAACTGGAGGAAACCCACACAGGCACAGGGAGAACATGTAAATTCCACATGGACAGTCATTCAAGGCTGAAATTGAACTGAAGACCTGGTTCTGTGAGGCAGCAGCACTAACTGTTGGTATTAGTTATTAGGTAATAGTTACAAATGTTGCCTCAGCTCTAAGCTTGCATCTGTACCCCAAATTAATTAAGTATTGACAGTGATAAATATAAGATTAGCAAATATGTTTTTGAACTTAGGTGTGAATAATATTATGATACAGCCCAGTTAGTCAAGATAAAGACTTAAATTCTTGAATCTTGTTTTCTGACTGTTAAAGTAATGCTAATGTAAAGCAGAAAAATGCTATTATAAATCAAAACAGCAAGTGATGGAGCAATTCAACAGATCTGGGGACATCTATGGAGAGAGGAACAGAATGAGTCTTTTAAGTCTAATTTAACTCTTTTTTTGGAACATGCAATGTTAACTCTTTTTTTGTCTTCATAGATGCAGCCAGAACTGCTGAGTTTCTCCAGGACATTCTGTTTTTATTTTAAATCTCCAGCATATACAGTATTTTGATCTTATATTGTGAAAATGTTATTACTAAATCATGTGACAGGATCTGCGGGTGTTTTTTAATATTATATTGGACTGTAAGCCCATTTCCTCCTTTGTGATTTCAGTAAAAAAGTGAGAGCAACATTACAGCGAGTAGGATTTGTACCTGTCTCTTCTCATTCATGGGATATGGGCATCACTGGTCAAACCAATATTTGTCATCCACCCCTATTTGTGCTTTAACTGAGTGGCTTGCTGTGCCATTTCATGGTCAGTTAAGAGTCATAGGACAGAAGAGGCTATTCAGCCCATCATGTCTGTACCACCAAAAATATACTGCAACCTACGCAAGTCCTACTTTCCTGCACTAGGCCCATTGCCTTGAATGTTATGACACGTCAGCACTTTTTTATACTTTTTATCCAAGTACTTGTTGAGAGGTTTCCTGCCTTAGTCACCCTCCCAGGCAGATTTTCACCACCCTCTGGGTGAAAATGTTGTTTCTCAAATCCCCTATAAATCTCCTGTCTTTCACTTTAAAATTATGCCCCCTTGTTAGTGACTCCTTTGTTCACCCTGTCCATGTCCCCTCACACATTTTGTGCATCTTTAAACCTTCTCTGCTCCAAGGAAAAAACCCGAGCTTATCCAGTCTCTCTTCCCAGCTAAAATGCAACATCTTAGGCAACAACCTGATGAATCTCCTCTTCCAGTGCAATCACATCCTTCTGATGGTGTGGTGATCAGAGCTGCTTACAATACACCAGCTGTGGCCTGTCCTGAGTTCTGTACAACTCCAACATGACCCCTTTGCTCTTATAATCAGTGCCACACTGATAAAGGCAGGTGAGATGCATGCCTTCTTAACTATCTGTTACCTGTCCTGCCCTGCCACCTTTAGGGATCTGTGGACAAGCAACCCAAGATCCCTCTGTTCCTCTGAGCTTCCTACTGTACTATCTTTTGTTGAGTAGTCCCTTGTCTTATTACGTCTTCCAAAATAATCAGGGTAAAATTCCATCTACCAATGATCTGCCCATCTGATCAATCCGTTTAACACCTTCCACTTCACTGTCAACCACCTGGACAATTTTTGTGTCATCTACAAACTTCCTTGTCATTCCCCCACATTCTCATTTACGTCATTTATAAATAACACAAATAATAAGGGACCCAGCACTGATCCAAGGTACACCACTGCACACTGGGCACCAGTCACACAAACTGACTTTACCACCACCCTCTGAGTCCTATCACTAAGCCAATTTTGAATCCAACTTGCAAAGTTACTCTGGATCCCATGAGCTTGTATCTTCTTTATCATTTCCATGTGGGACCTTGTCAAAAGCTTCACCTCTGAAATGCATATAAACTATATCAACTGTCCTCATCCAATCACTTGGTTACCTCCTTGAAAATTGCACTGGATTTGTTAGGGATGATGTCCTCTAACAAAGTCATGTTGACTAAATCTCATCAAACCATGCCTCTCTAAATGGAAATTAATTTAATATTTAACACTCTATCTTGACAGTGTGAACCTTTTCCCGCGTATGGAGTCGGGTATTACAAGGGGGCATAGCTAGTCATGTTGACTAAATCTCATCAAACCATGCCTCTCTAAATGGAAATTAATTTAATATTTAACACTCTATCAATGTCCTTCTGCTGCACACCCAGCTAGCCCTGTCCTTCACTATTTTCTCCAATAGGTTCCTTACCAGTGATGTTACACTCACTGGTTTATAGTTTCCTAGTCTATCTCTAGCAACTTTCTTGTAAAGAGGAATCACATTAGCTGTCCTGTAGTCCTCTGGCATCTCTCCTATGGCCAGGGACAGTTTGAAAATTTGGATCAGGGCCCCAGTAATTTCCTTACTCTTCTCCCACAACAGACTGGGATACAACTCATCTGGTCCTGGGGATATGCCCGACTGTTATTCTCTTTTCCTTGATGTACTTGTAGAATATCTTGGAATTCTCCTTAATCCTGTCCATCAGCTTTTTTTTATTTTCTTTGCTCTTCTAATTGCTTTCTTGGGATCCCCCCTGTACTTTCTATACTCCTCTAGGGCCTCCATTGTTCTGCTCCTTTTATACGTGTTATACATCTCCCTTTTTTTTATACAATCCTGAAGTCAATACATTGCTGAGGGTCTAGAGTCACATATAGGTTAGGATGGACTTTCATGATCCAGATACATTTTTAGAAAAAGTTGATGCTAGTGTCATTACTGGAAGTATCTCTATATGACAAATATATTAATTGAATTTCATTAGCTGCCAGTGTAGGATTTAAATCCAGGTTTCCAAAGCATTAGTCTGGGCCTTTGGCCTACACCAGTCACATTACCACTATCCAAGACCTCCCCTTCTTGTCCTATTTTTTAAAGAAAGAAGTTCAGATTTCTCACCTCACCAAATTAATTACTAAACTTGTTGCAACATTTTGAACAGCTATGACGCCACTTTCTCAGTGTAAACCTTTGTCGAAGTTTGGTGAAGATGTCGCCGATATGGAGCTGCAAGTGGAAAATATTTTCCAGCTTTGAACATAATCTAAAATGTGCTATGATTAGAATTAACATGAAAAACAATGTGAATTTGACCTATTCTGCATTCATAATGCTGACTCCAGCTCACATTTTTCAGTTTTAGTATGCAATTATCAACCCATCATTCCTTGGAAAATGTCCTTGCTTTTCAATCTGCTAGCAGGAATCTTATTGATGAAATGGGTGATGTTGGTCTAATTTTCCTCCCTCTGCTACTGACACAATATTTTGCAGCTGCTAGTCCTTCTGATTCAAGTGCTCATATCTGGAAAGTGATTCAATTTATTTTTTCCAAACACAGCAGTAATAGAGTAAAAGCTCAATCTATGCTATTTTTGCCTTAGATTGTGTAAATGTTATTCCAAAGTAATTATAATTTTATGACATCAAAATACTAGTTTAATTGCCATATAAACATTCATTGTAGCATGATATTATAGTACATAACTTTAGTATTTATAACTTAAACATGATTAGTTTTCTCAATTTGGTTTAATGACTAATTTGATTAACCCTCTTGAAAACTGAGTGGCATTTATTATTGTAACTGGTGCACTTGTAGATTGGAAAAATTATCAGACACATGCTGACAACGTTAGGGCTGATATGTAATGACATACTGGAGATGTGTTCGGTGGTGATGTGGGGTAGGGAGAGGGAGCAGTTTAGCCAGGCTGGAGGGTAATTGATCGGGATCCCTTCAATTCCCCATTGTCTGTCTCTGTAGATCAGGCTGGGAAAGCTTGTGGACAACCTTCTCTCTTTGCTGCCAATTTGAGACCCTTAAGTGGGAAATTAATTCCATCTTCTAGGGTGTCATCTCACCACCGTTGGTGTTCATCCAGCATCAGGCTTTATGATTTACCACATGGGAACCCCAAAAAGCAAGTCCTGTTGAGGTTCTTCCAGGGGGGTCCATGATGGGAGGGTCTCTCAATATCAGGCATTTCATGGCTGATTGGAAGACCCAGCACAGGGAAGGCAGGGAGTCCTGCTGAGAGCTGCCCTCCCACACACTCTTCTGACTATTTTCCTCTTTCACACAGAACCCATTCATTGACAGCATCCTGCCAATTAATGCAGTGGGCCTTCTGAAATGTAGGCAATGTTTCAGACTCTCTAAAAAGCAGCTGAAACCCTGATTACTTCTATTAATTTTCTGCCATCAGTTACAGGGTACATGACTATCTACAAACCATGCCCTGATACGGGAAGGGTTGAGTTCTACATGTACATGACAAATTTAATGTTTCTAAAGAGACAACTCAAGAGGGGCTTGCTTATAAAGCAACACTTTGTTATTGAATCATAAAGTAATTTATCTCACTGAAAATGCTTGGCACCACATTGATTGACTTGTGCTTTGTTTTCCTTTTCATATGAGAAGCATGAAAAGCTCTGTTGGAAATACACTCATATCATTAGAAATACTCTCCTCACCTTGTATATATGTAGAAGGATATTTTAAAAAGATTTACACCATTTCTTTTGTATTTTGTTTCCACATTATTCAAATTTTCAATGTTTTCTGTAATGTAATATTTCTCAGTCACATAAACTTGTATGTGAAGAATGGTGAACACATGTCACTCTAAAGGGGCTTTAAGTAAATAGTAAATAAAAGAAAGATTTCACACTACTTAAAATTATCCATGGCTGATGTGAGTTCTGAGATAGGGTTGTGTCCTGAATTGTTAACTCCATTTCTCTCCCCAACTTGCTGTGTATTGCCACTATTTTTTATGTTTATTTTGTGTGTTACTCTACTTTTCCTGGCACAACACACAAAGAAGGATCTTGGTCTGTTCTTTAAGCAGAATCCAGCAGTCCCTTTTATTGACTGTTGTTTAGGCATCCCAGTCCAGGTCACGGAGAGGTGCTGCATGCTCTACTCATTTGTAGCTAACAATTACAATTAGGCTAATAGATTGCCATGTATGCAATTTACATATTTAACCAATCTCCTATCTGTTTCAAGTCTAAAACTGCTCACCTTTTTATATGTTTTAATCAACCTGTTCAGAGGTGTTAGTACACAATTCTGGATCGGGTAGGACTTGAACCCAGATCTCCCTGGATCAGTTGTAGGGACAAGACCCATTAATTGATTCACTTGAAAATTGCTTCAGGTTACGCTTGAGCATCAAGAAGTAACCAAAGTGCTTCTTCCACCTCATATTCAATCACTTTATTCAAGTGAGTAATGGACAACCAGTCGGTAAAAATCTTGGTGCTTATTGTCAGAAAAAATTCAACTTTTAAAAATAATTATTAAATATTCCCTGATGTTGTTACCAAGCAAATTCTTTAGGAGCCTAGATACTGTTTCTTGTTGCAATGTGATGAAGTGGGCGTGCCCTTTCAATGACGGTGTTTCTCATTTGTTATTTGTCAATTGTCTGGAGAAAATTTAGTTACTTTTATTCAGTCCCTGCCAGAGCCTGTGATTGACAGTTCGTGTACAGGAAATTGATTCTATTTAAGCCCACTGTCTGTTCTTTTGTTACCATCTCCTGCATTGCAGCAGTGTTTTTTTTTAAACTGATACGTTCAGTATTGAAACACACATTATTTGGTTTATGTGAAGCATCACACTGTATGGCCACCTCATTGTTCGTTGCTTTTCTACTTCTTTCAGCAATGTCCTTGAAAAGATTCCATAAACACAATGATAAGGCTGTCACACAGCTTGGATCTATGCTTTTCACTAGACTAGTATCTGGAGCCAGGTGAGTTGATGAGTAATTCACACTCTTAATGCACTTATTGATTGACTAATGCTTTGTTTTCCTTTTCATATGAGGAGCATGAAAAGCTCTATTGGAAATGTGAGCTGCATACACTCATATTTATCATTCGAAATACTCTCCTCACCTTGTATATAAGTGGAAGGATTTTTAAAAAAATTTATTTTGTACTTTGTTGCCACATTATTCAAATTTTACATTTTGTCTGTAGTGCAATATTTCTTGTTCACATAGAACATGTATGTAAATATTGCTTGGGCTAGTACCACATTGTTTCTTTCTCTTGTCTCAGAGTTGTTCCTGTTGGCTCAGAACAAACTATAAACGGATATACTTTCCAAGGATTTATGTCACACACTAATCGCTATCCATGCCCTTATCTGAATGCTGCATCAGCAGTTGGAATAAAAAGACAAGATGTGGATCTTTTTATTAAGAAACTGGACAAGTGTCTCAAGATCCTCCTGAAAGAGAAAGGCATTTCAGGAGCTGAAATGGACCTTGAAAAAGAAATGTCAGCAAATATTGAAGATGATGATACAGCAGAATTGATGGAAAATGTTCAAATTGGTCTAAAAATCCCGACAGATATGGTAAATCATCCTATTTGATACCCCTTTAATTAACCAAGTACTTCCAGCTCAATCCAGAGGTGAACTTGCAGAAGTGTATGACTGAAAAATATAATAAAAAATGTCATTATACTTCATCTTTGGTATGAATAATTGTTGATCAGCTTAAGAGGGAATTATGTTATGATTTGGAGTACTATCTGAGGAATTAATGGTAAGATAACTGTTTTCTGAGTGATGAAAACAATAAAATGACCAGGGTTTGTTTGTTAAGAATCCATTGCAAATGGGGTATGTTAACCAACAATATGTACGTCTTCTGGAGATAAAGTTAAATTGATTTTATTGGGAAACTGAAGAAAATAATTTAAAATATTTTGAATTTGCTCTGACACTGTGAGATTATCTCAAGCATTTTAATGGTGTAGGTATTGAATTTGATATTGCAATGTTTTCAATGTTAATTACAAGCTGTTATATTAATATATGTAAACATTTAACTTGTAAGTGTAAATAATATTTTGCAAAAGGATGGATGGGAATTACCTATATTTTTTCTGCTCGTACGATGAGAGTTGAAAGCATTTTTGATGTATTGCCTTATACCTGAGTTACTTTAGTAAACCACTTCTCTTCTTTGCACTAGTCAGTATAAAGCCTTTGCTCTTCAGATGCTTGTGAAATCAAACTCACTAAAGATCGATTAGGTAAAAACCAGCCTAATTTCACTTGAGACCCTTAATAAGCAATACTGACAAAGTTAATATCTGAAAGTAAGTTATCATTCAGCAACTTGATTGAAGACCACAGCCTTGAGTCCAATTGAGAGTGAACTGCTCACAGGCTAAGTTGTTGATTCCTAACCTACAGCATGGATGTCAGATGTATTTCAACAAAAATAAAATTATGGTTTAAAAAAAAAATGTTTTGCAGAAATTCAATTAGCCTTAGAAAGCTGTCTGCTGTTTTGAGATGAAAGAAATCTGATATTATCAGATCTGCAGGTGGTTACTCTATATATTTCATTCATGTTCTAAGTCCCTAAAGAAAAATGACAGAATACATAGAACATAGGAAAGTACAACACAAAACAGGCCCTTTGACCCACGATGTTGTGCTGAGGTTTCATCCTAATGTAAAAAATAATAACTTAACCTACGGAACCCTCAACTCACTGCTCTCCATGTGCCTGTCCAGCAGTTGTTTAAATGTCCCTAATGACTCTGCTTCCACCACCACAGCTGGCAACGCATTCCATGCATTTACAGCTCTCTGCGTAAAGAGCCTATCTCTGATGTCTCCTCTGTACCTTTTCCCTAATATCTTAAAACTATGACCCCTCGTACTTGTCAGTCCTGCCCTGGGGAAAAGTCTCTGGCTATTGACTCTATCTCTTCCTCTCATTATCTTGTATACCTCGATCAGGTCTCCTCTCTTCCTCCTTCTCTCCAGAGAGAAAAGTCTGAGCTTTTTCAACCTTGCTTCATAAGGCAAGCCCTCCAGTCCAGGCAGCATCCTGGTAAACCTTCTTTGCACACTATGCAATGCCTATTATCTTTCCTATAGTAGGGCGACCAGAACTGGACACAATATTCCAAGTGTGGTCTCACCAGGGACTTGTAGAGCTGCAGCAAAACCTCGCAGCTCTTAAACTTGATCCACCTGTTAATGAAAGCCAAAACACCATGTCCTTTCTTAACAACCCTATCCACTTGGGTGGCAACTTTGAGGGATCTATGTACTTGCACACCAAGATCCCTCTGTTCCTCCACACTATCAAGAATCCTGTTTTTAATCCTATATTCAGCATTCGAATTCGACCTTCCAAAATGCATCACTTTGCATTTATCCAGGTTGAATTCCATCTGCCATTTCTCAGCCCAGTTTGGCATCCTGTCTATGTCGCACTGCAGCCTACAGTAGCCCTCAATACTATCGATGACACCTCAACCTTTGTGTCATCTGGAAATTTACTAACCCACCCCTCAACCTCCTCGTCCAAGTCATTTATAAAAGCTACAAAGACCAGAGGCCTAAGAACAGAGCTCTCCGGAACCCCACTCACTGTCTTCCAGGCAGAATACTCTCCATCCACAACCACTCTCTGCCTTCTGTCAGCCAACCCATTCTGAATCCAGATAGCTAAATCTCCCTGTATCCATTCCTTCCTGACTTTATGAATGAGCATACCTTGGGGAACCTTATCAAATGCCTTGCATAAGTCCATATACACCACATCCACTACTCGACCTTCGTCGACCTGTCTTGTCACCATCTCGAAGAACTCAATAAGATTTGTGACGCATGACCTGCACCTCACAAAGCCATGCTGAGTGCCTTTAATCACGCCTTGATTTGCCAAATAGTCATAGATCCTATCCCTCAGAATTCTTTCTAAAACTTTGCTGACCACAGATGTAAGACTGACTGACGCCTGTAATTGCCAGGGATTTTCCTATTACCCTTCTTGAAAAGAGGAACAAAATTCGCCTCCTTCCAATCCTCCGGTACGACTCCTGTTGAGAGTGTGGAGGCAAATATCCTCGCCAGCAGCTTAGCAACCTCCTTTCTCGCTTCCCAGAGCAGCCTAGGATAAATCTGGTCTAGCCCTGGGGATATATCAGTCTTAATATTTTCCAAAATTTCCAGCACATCAACTTCATCAATCTTGATCTGGTCAAGTCTGTATCCCAGCTCCTCAAAGTTCTCATTCACAACAAGGTCCCTTTCCTTAGAGAAAACTCAAGCAAAATACTCATTTAGGGATACCCCTATCTGCTCAGACTCCATGCACACATTCCCTACGCTATCCTAACTTCTCCCTGATCATTCTCTTATTCCTCACGTATGTGTAAAATGCCTTTGGGTTCTCCCGAATCCTATTTGCCAAGCCTTTTCCGTGCCCTCTCCTGGCTCTCCTCAGTCCATTTCTGAGCTCCTTTCTAGCAAGGCTGTAATCCTCTAAATCTTGCTAGATCCTTGCTTCCTCCACCTTACAAGTGAAGCTTTTGACAAGAAGCTCCTCTGTTCTTGTCATCCAAGGTTCCTTCATCTTACCCCTTCTTACCTGTCTCAGAGGAATAAATGCATGCATCACTCGCAACAACTGCTCCTTAAACAGTCTCCACATGTCAACTGTGCCCTTTCTGTGGAACAATTGCTCCCAGTCTGTACTTCCCAACTCCTGTCTCATAGCATCATAATTTCCTTTTCCCCAATTAAATATCTTCCCTCGGTAACTGCTCCTTTCCCTGTCTAAGGCTATGTTAAATGTAAGGCGTTTCTGATCACTGTCACCAAAGTGTTCCTCCACCGCGAGATCTGACACATAATAAAGCACTTGAGTGCAATTGTAGAGGTAAGCTTCCATTGAAGTTTAATTTGTGCCAAAACAGATCACTTCATTACACTGAAGCATGTGAAAGGTATATATGTATATATGAAGAAGAAATGCATTGTAATCAGAAAAGGGATAGCCATGTAGAATAAAGTGTTATTATTGGGTGTAGCGTGAATCAACGTCAGTGTCGTAATCCATGTCATAATACATCAGGCATTTTTCAGCTTCCTGTTTTGAGTGGCAATCTTGGGTTACTGTGTTGATTTGGGGGAATCTGAGTAAGCAGACTGCACTAAAAGGAAAAGGAAACCGTCAGATCAGCCATGATTTCTTGGAATGGTAGAACTCAATGGGTCAAATAAACCGTGTTTATTACTTTGCCATATTGATCGCATCTTGCCTATAGCATAAACAATTCACTGATTTTCCATGCCATTCTTGATCTTGCATTGAGATTGAGATTTCATCCATGCTCAACTATACCAATACTGGTCTGACCAACCTCCCAGCTTCGACTCTGTATACACTTGAATTCCTACAAAACTCTGATGTCCATATTCGAGCTTCCATTAAACCCTCTTCATCTATCACCTCTATGCTTGATGACCTACATTGACTTCTGATTAATTAGCACACACACATTCTCATTCAAAAACCTTCAAGTCACTTCTCCTTCTCTCTGTAATCTTTTTCAGTACTATTGCACACTGATTGCTTGTATTTGCCCATCTTTGGCACATTCCCCAATTCTCATTATTTTTATCAGATTTCAGCCTCTTTAGTTTTCTCTCTCTTTCTGCAAGACATTGCTCAAAACTTTCTGTTCATCCAAGCATTTTGTCATCTGTCATGTGTCTCAGCCCTTGGCTCAGACTCAATTCTTGTCTGAGTACCCTCCTGTGAAGCCCTTAGATTATTTTACTGAGTTATTTGAATAAAGGTGGTGCTTATCACAAGCACAATAATGATTAGAATGATATTTCAGTTCATGTTATTGCAGATCATAAGACGAAAGTGAGGACTGCAGATGCTGGAGATCAGTCAAGATTAGGGTGATGCTGGAAAGGCACAGCAGGTCAGGCAGCATCCGAAGAGCAGGAAAATCAACATTTCGGGCTTAAGCCCTGCATCAGGAAAAGAAGGCTAGAATAACCACGTATAAGAAGTTGGAGACAGTAATAGCAATTCTACATTTTTGATTAGAGAAGAAGATATGATCTTATGTACTGGATACGATCATAAGCAGAAGTAGGCCATTCAACTCACTGAGTTTCACCATTCCATGAAATCATGGCTGATCTCATAGTCCTAATTCCACTCTCCTTTTTTCCCATAAATCTTCACTCCATTAATTCTTAAAAATCTGTATACCACAGCTTTGAATATACTTGAATGACCCAGCCATATCAACCCTCTGCAGTAAAGAATTCCACAGATGGACTACCCTCTGAGAGGAAAAAAAATCCTCCTTAGTTTTTCCTTAAATGGGCGACCCCTTCCTCTGACATTGTGCCCTTTGGTCCTAGACTCTCCGACAAGGGAAACCGCTCTGCAGCTGTCCTGTCAAGCCCAATAATAATCTAATATGTTTCAAAACTTGCCTCTCAATTTTCTAATGAGTCCAGACCCAAACTACACAATCTCTCCTCATATCTGGAATCAGCCTAGTGAGCCTTCTCTGGACTGCCTCCAATATCAGTATATCTTTCCTTAGATAAAGGGACCAAAACTCTTCGTGGTATTCCGGCAGTGGCCTGATCTGGTGCCTTGTTTTAGCAAAACCTCCCTATTTTTATATTCCATTCCCATTGAAATAAAGACCAACATTCTATTTGTATTCTGTATTATTCACTGAACTTGGATAATAGCTTATTTTTATGATTCAGGCACGAGGATCCTCAACTTCCTCTGTGGTGTGATATTCTGCTGTCTTTCCCCATTTAAATAATATTCTACTCTTCTATTCTTCCTGACAAGGTGCAAAACCTCACATTTTCCCAATTATATTCAATCTGCCAAATTTTTGCCCACTCACTTAACCTGACTATCCCTCTGCAAATTCCTTGTGTCACTCTCATTGTTTAGCTTCTCACCTATTTTTGTGTCATCTGCAAATGTGGTGATAGTAGGTTTTGTTCCATCGTTCAAGTCATTATTTTATACTGTAAATAATAGTGGCCTTGGCACTGATTCTTCATTTCTCTTTGATCCCTCACTTTTTCCCCCTTATCATTATTTCAGAAATGTAGGTCAGGATCAGTTCTGCCAAAATAATTATTTCTCTATGTGACTCTATACCGACAGTCATTCAAGCAAAAATGTTAGATATTCTTTTCCTTGATCTTGATAAATTCGTCATCTTCCTTTCTTTGTTCTTGTATTCTGTCCTTACACAAAAGCACAGCCAAGTTGCATGTAAGCTAAGTGCTGTGCTTAGTACATCCTCCTCAATGTTGCAGTAGTAATAATACGGCAATAATATGGACAGTCAGAAATAAAAATGGAAAATTGCTGGGAAAACCCAGCAGATCTGGCAGCGTCTGTGGAGAGAAAGCAGAGTTAATGTTTTGGTTCAGTTCTGAAGAAGTGTTTCTGGACCCAAACCGTTAACCCTGCTTTCTTACCAAACCTGCTGAGTTTTCCCAGCAATTTCTGCTTGAATTTTGAATTTGAATTTAATTTATTGTCACATTTACCGAGGCACAGTGAAAACTTTGACTTGTGGGCATTACAGGCAGATTGCATAGTTAAATACAGGGTAGACCATTTAGGACAGAGATGAGGAGAAACTTCTTCACCCAGAGAGTGGTGGCTGTGTGGAATGCTCTGCACCAGAGGGCAGTGGAGGCCCAGTCTCTGGATTCATTTAAGAAAGAGTTGGATAGAGCTCTCAAGGATTGTGGAATCAAGGGTTATGGAGATAAGGCAGGAACAGGATACTGATTAAGGATGATCAGCCATGATCATATTGAATGGTGGTGCAGGCTCGAAGGGCAGAATGGCCTACACCTGCACCTATTGTCTATTGTCTATAAATAGCATAGATAAGCAAATAATAGGTAAACAGCGGCAAAAACAAAAACACAGGTAGAGGCGAATGCTAAGAGTTTGTGAGTCCATTCAGTATTCTAACAATAGCAGTTTCGAACTGGATGGTGCATGTGTTCAGGCTTCTGTATCTTCTCCCCGATGGTAGACATTGTAGAAAAGCATTACCAGGGTGGGATGGATCTTTGAGAATGCTGGCAGCCTTTCCTTGATAGTGGGCCTGGTAGATGGATTCTATAGCTGGGAGTTTGGCCTTTGTGATTGTCTGGGCCGAGTTCACCACTTTCTATAACAATGTCAGATCTTGAATGGTACAGTTAGTATACCAGGTAGTGATATGTCCAGACAGAATGCTCTTGATGGTGCCTCTTTAAAAGTTGGCAAGGGTATTAGCTGTCATGCCAAATTTTCTCAGCTGCCTGAGGAAGAAGAGATGTTGTTGGGCTTTTGTAACTAGTGTGTTCGCATGAAGAATTAAGAAAGCTGTTTGTTTCTGACTTCCAGCATCAGGAGTTCTTTGGGTTTTTTTTTAATAATATGGACAGTTCATTTAAAACTATTATCTATGTAATTTTTAGTATCAATTTACTTGACTGAATAGAATTATCTTTGAAATTACATTGTGGTGTGAGTATTTGAATATTTAATATATTCTTTTGAAACATCCTTCTGCTGCATTAAATATTGAATTATTTTATAGAATATTTCTGTCTGGGGTTTTCCCTTTTAACCTTTTAAGGGTATATTTCACAACATCAAAAAGCAACACAATAGCAACTGTTTTAAAATCAATATAACCTTCACTCTGGCCTGAATGGCTGGGGAAGGCTTTGCACAGACCACATGGATACCAAACTAAATACCATATCGCTTACCCATATTGCCAGCCTGAATGTACATCTGATAAATCACCAGACCAAGTTGCCAGCAACAGTGATTTAGGCTTCAGTGCCAGCTCTGCAGCTTGAAGTGATTCTTCATTACTCAGGAGGGAGCACCAAAAGTTCATTTAGTTTAAAGCTAATTTATCCAACTTTAGAATTGCTGCCAGCATAATGTGACATTCTTTTAATTGATATTACGCCAACAGAGAATGAGGCTGGAGTTTTGCTACCAATACAGCTAGCTCAAGTCAGAAGAATTCACAACTTGTCAGACTTGCTTTGGTTTAAAGCACCAGGTCATACAAACATTCCTGTCCGGGTGGACAGGATCAGAATGCCGTCAGAGTCATTGTCTTCAGAAGCATATCCTAGCTGACCATGGGATGGAGAGTGTCAAGGTGAGGTGGTTCAAAGATGTGTCTGTGTTCTCTGGGACTTCATGCTAATTGGAATGAAAGATGTAAGATTCTTTACCACTGAGCCTTCACCATTCTCATTGATCCCTCATGCTGTCTTCATGGCATCCAGGCCAACTCAATGCCAATCCACCCAGTATACACCATCAATAAATCTCAGGAGCCACGTGAAGATAAATCAATTAAACCTCTTAAAAATCTAGAAGAGCTCTCACTCCAGACACTTGTTAGTGAAAACATTTTCATTAATGAAACCTATTCAAGCATTTTAAATCTAAAGTGACTAATTTCCCATAAAAATAAAGTCCTACCTGCACACACACACCATGGGTGCTGGGGAAAAAAATAAGCACTACCACAGTTTTTTTTAACATCACTGACATATGCCACCTTTTCTTCTACACTTTAAAGAGTTGGAAATTTTTTAAAAGTTGCATATCATTAAGCAGTTAATTGTGTTTAACAGTTATCCACTCATCAAAACCATTTATATCTACTCTATGATTTCATGACACTAACACTACATGTTAAGGTCTTTGTTACAGCCAAATTGGGGTGTGCTTGGAATCAACACTGAGTTCAAATCACCCTTTCGAGGTTGAATTTCCGTTGCATTTGAAAATGCTTTCTCCTTCTTGCCCTCTGCCAGAAAAAAATACAATCTGTCAGAAGAGTGGGTGGCTCTTCACATCCATGTCATGTTAATTGCCAGATAGATGCACTATAGAAAGTTAGTACTGGTACTTAAGCTGTTAAGACTGGTTTGATGACAAGATTTAAGTTTCTGAAATGTTACTCAACCCCTCTGGCCTTAAAGGGAATAACTGAACCTGCAGAGTCTCATAATTCAAAGAATAAATTATTCTTGTAGCTCCTTAAATGGCAACAGTTAAAGGTTTAGATGGAGAGGAATATCTTAAGTGCGTACAAGACAATTTTCTGATTCAGTCTGTGGATGTACCTACTAGAGAAAGTGCAAAACTTGACCTAAGACAGGGCAGGTGACTGAGGTGTCAATGGGGGAGCACTTTGGGGCCAGCGACCATAATTCTATTTGTTTTAAAATAGTGATGGAAAAGGATAGACCAGATCTAAAAGTTGAAGTTCTAAATTGGAGAAAGGCCAATTTTGATGGTATTAGGCAAGAACTTTCGAAAGCTGATTGGAGGCAGATGTTCGCAGGTAAAGGGACGGCTGGAAAATGGGAAGCCTTCAGAAATGAGATAACAAGAATCCAGAGAAAATATATTCAAGTCAAGGTGAAAGGGAAGGCTGGTAGGTACAAGGAATGCTGGATGACTAAAGAAATTGAGGGTTTGATTTAGAAAAAGAAGGAAGCATATGTAAGGTATAGATCGAGTGAATCCTTAGAAGAGTATAAAGAAAGTAGGAGTAT
>NC_057710.1:107731708-107750836 GCF_004010195.1 Chiloscyllium plagiosum
AGTTCGGTGGGGCAGGAGCAGGCTGACACAATGGGTCGGCCGGGGCTGTCAGGTTTGTGGATTTTGGGCAGGAGGTAGAAACGGGCGGTGCGGGGTTGTGGGACTATGAGGTTGGAGGTGGTGGATGGGAGATCCCCTGTGGTGATGAGGTTATGGATGCTTTGGGAGATGATGGTTTGGTGGTGGGAGGTGGGGTCATGGTCAAGGGGGCAGTTAGGAGGAGGTGTCCACGAGCTGACGTTTAGCCTCAGCAATATGGAGATCCGTGCGCCAAGATTCTGTGGGGTTGTGAAGACTTCACCAATGTTTATAAATGATAGATTTTTTTGAAGATTAGATTCCCTGCAGTGTGGAAACAGACCCTTTGGCCCAACAAGTCCACACAGACCCTCTGAAGAGTAACTCACCCAGACCCATTTTCCTCAGACTAGTGCACCTAACACTATGGGCAATATGGCATAGCCAATTCACCTGACCTGCACATCTTTGGACTGTGGGAGGAAACTGAAGCCCCCAGAGGAGAGTGTGAAGTTTGCACATTCTCCCCGTGTCTGCGTGGCTTTCCTCCGGGTACTCCAATTTCCTCCCACTGTACAAAAATGTGCAGGTCAAGTGAATTGGCCATGTCATATTGCCCATAGTGTTAGGTGCACTAGTCAGAAGAAAATGGGTCTGGGTGAGTTACTCTTCAGAGGGTCTGTGTGGACTTGTTAGGCCAAAGGACCTGATTCCAAAAATCTATCATTTGTAAACATCGGTGAAATCTTCACAACTCCACAGAATCTTGGCCCTGGGAATCCCTTTTTCAGGAAAACATTTAGTGAAAGCTCCACACCTATAAATTGATGTTCTGAGTTTGTTAAACATCAATGTTTTTGCTACAATTTGTGTAAATGATGTAAAGCTGTGTTTTAGATTGGATCTGTAATGAAACTTGGAGTAAGGAACCAATTAGCTTTCAGCTCAAGAACAACTTTGTGCAGAAGACGGTTGGAATGTTTAGCTGCTAATGGAGGTTAGCGGAGAATAAGCATAAATGGCAAAATCAACAATTCACCTCCTTCACCAATAAGGTTTAAGAACAAAGCAGCAAAGGAATAACAGAAGGAAATATGGTATATTAGAGTCAAATTAGAATCAACTAAGAGAGGGAGACTGAAGAGACAGAATGAAAACTAAGATTTCCTTTTCAAGTTAAGTATTGCCATTTAAGGGGCTATAGGAACAATTTATTCTTTGAATTATGAGATTCTGCAGGTTCAGATATTCCCTTTAAGGCCAGAGGGGTTGAGTGACATTTCAGAAATTTAAACCTTGTCATCAAACCAGTCTTAACAGCTTAAGTACCAGTACTAACTTTCTATAGCGCATCTATTTGGTAATTAACATGCAAATTCAGCAATTTCATGAAACGCATCAGGAGATTGACAGTGAGGTCCCACTATTGTGAGGCTAATAGCAACTTGCTGAGCAATTTGTAGTGGCTCACAACTCATAGCATATCCTTCCCTACCACATGTCGCTGGAATATTTGCACACTAATAATGGTGTGTGCCTTTAACTCATTTTCCAGAAAATTCTGCCCGAACATTATTTCCTGCATAACTATTAAAAGTATTTCGTTTTTAAATGATAAATAGTTCAGTTGGTTACAGAGTGAAAAAAAGACAGACTAATTTTGATTATACATAGGTGACTTGTGAAATACCTAAGTAAGAGATGGGTTGTCTGACACTGTAAAATTTTCATTGATGGATGACAGGTATTTACATTTATGATGTAGTGTTGGTTTAGGGGATTTCAATCTTCATGGTAACCATGGTGATATGACTTAACTGCCTTTGTCACAAATATCTTCCCGTAAAAGGTTCAAAGAATATTGATAATTTAAGTGGAAACAACTGTAAATTGGAATGGATCCGTCAAGTCGTTGGAGTGGAGTTGCATTAGGTTTCCAATGGAAATAGGATCCTTGTATTAGGAACTGACATGAAATTAAATTGGAGAGTCTCAGCTTGATGCTTAACTGGCATCTGGCAGTTGATATAATATTGATCCAACTTGACATTGCATTGGTAATTTCACTCTGAAAGATCTCAGGAATAGTTCATAAACATTCAAATTATGCAACCTTGTTTTTGTTATCTATTATTCAGCAATTGCTAGTGAACTTTGGTGTGCATGCTGGTGGCACTGGCTACGAAATTAAATCTTGTTTGATTTCTCAGTGATGGAATCTCTCTAGCTCAATGAACACACCATCCACATGGAAATCACATACAAAGAAGCTAAAATAAATTAGTGTCAGACTTTGTTAGGGCAGAATTACTTTCATCTACAATAGTTTTATTAAGAAAACAAGATTATTATGTGGTTCCACTTTAAAGTTTGCTGTTTATTTGATTGAAATTGAGCGGAGACTTTTCTCTATGAAATAGGCAATTAACATCAGATACAGACAATGATGTGTGGCTTCTACTGAAATGGACCCAAACTAATTGTTTCACTCACCATTTGTTAATGTGGGCAAGCAGCATAATTATTATCTTTCATAGTTTGCGGGCATAAACCATATAAGTAACTTATTATTGCAGGAACTGATGTGACAATTATTCATGTGACAGAAAAAAATCTGTAATTTTTTTCTGACAGTCTTGAAATCCTTGTTTCCTTCCTGAGGGTGCATTTTCTTTGATTTTTGAGGCATTGAATTTTAAGAGCCCCCACGTGGTAAGTTTGAAGAGGTGGGGGTGCATTTAATCAAGTGGAGACCATACCACACTTCTGCCTCCACCCTGATTAAGTCAAAGACAGTAAAACCCAAAGATAGACTTTCCTTCCACCATTAATTGAGGTTCTCAAGTGAGAAACGAATGATTATGGTATTGGTAGCTGAAATCCTGACAGCAACCATCACCTCCCTGAGGTGCTGCTGAGTATAATCGAGATGGCAGCTTCAGATTGGCTGGAAATGCTTTGTGAGTCAAACAGGCGGAGGGGTATCCTTAATCCCAGGGAAAGGTCCACCATCGGTCTGTCAATTGCCTGACTATCAGAAGATGCAGCAGACTTTCTCAAAACGTGACTCAGTCTGGCATTGAGTCTCTTGTCAACTCCACAACATTACTCCCTAAGTGTTCAAAAATGTTAGGGTAATTTGGAGTAAGTATTGCCTCTCTTTTCAGCTTTACTTTTGTCCACATCAGGCACTTGGTTCATATCTAAGTCATCACTGGTAGCAATCATCAATTTAACGAGTTAGCAACTCAGTAGCATAAGAGTCTCATTGCATGTGAATGCAGGACTGTATTGTTTGAATGTACTACCCTCTATGGCCAATTTTAGAGGTACACAAAACTCTTTCTGTGTTTTTCAGATCCTACATTTTTGACTATTGTGATTGTTTTACACATTTGGTTTGTAGGTTTGTTAAAATAAATTTTATTTTTTGACTATTAAGTTTGCACTGTAAAAAAATACATACCCGAGAGATGATGTCATGCCTTTTCAGTACAAGGTTGGAATCAGTTTAGTCTTGGAACTCCATTCTGTTAATATTTTTACCTCCTATTGAGATTTATAATTATTTTTGTAGTCAGCATCCTAGTATGATATAACCACATGAATAATACTTCATCTATATGAGATTATGATTGCAGCCACTGAGCTACACTGCTTGTTTCTATCTGTTGTTTACTTTCTGAAGTCAGTGAGCAGATTTGTTACCTTTTTACAGCTTGGAACACATTTGGTAACTGTACTAATTTTCAAAAGCTTGCTTATTTTCATACTTTGCGTTCATTCATCTGTGTTTGAACCATCAGGGGTTGAACTAAATTGTTCACTGAAGAGATGAAAATCGTATCATCATATCATTAAAATTGAACTGCTTTATGAGGATATACAAAAACATAGAGCAACAATTCATTCATGGGACGTGGGCATTGCTGCCTGGGTCAGCCTTTATTGTCTGTCCCTAGTTGCCCTTTAGAAGATAGTGGTGAGCTGCCTTTTCAACCACTAAAGTCTATGTGGTATAGATAGATTCACAATGCCTTTGGGGAGGGAATTCCAGGATTTTGACCCAGTAACAGTGAAGGAACAGCAATACATTTCCAAATCAGGATAGTGAGTGGGTTGGAGGGGAACTTTCGGTGGTGAAGTGACTGAATGTTTATAAATATGCACCAATCGATTGGGATGCTATGTCCTGAATGGTGTGAAGTTTCTTGAGTATTGTTGACACCACTTTTTCAGGCAAGAATGACGTATTTTACCATACTCTGACTTGTGCCTTATAGATAGCCTACAGGTTTTCGGGAGTCAGGAGGTCACTTACTTGCTGCAGTATTCGTAGTCTCTGACCTGCTCTTGTAGCCACTGTATGTATATGTTCAATCCAGTTCAGTTTCTGGTCAATTGTAACCTCCAGGATGTTGACAATTGAGTGGGGGCTTCAGTGATGGGATCACCATCGAATGTGAAGGGCAGTGTTAGATTGTTTTTGCGGGGCTTGAACATTACTTGCCACTTGTCAGGCCAAGCTGTCACAAAGCTGGTCCCTTTTTTCTAAAAGCTGTTTGTTTTCTCAGGATACTGTGTCCTTGGGTTTTTTTTCAGAGTGGTCATAAATCGCTCTCAGTGCCAAGTAGTCTGGTTTGGTACAGAAGCCTTTTTGTTGATATGTAAACAGATGAGACTTCAGGCCAAAGTAGTCATGTTTTATAAGTGACCTGTATAACGGAAGGGGAGTGATCAGCTCTCTAGCTAAGCAGTTTAGTTCAGTCCAGAACCAGTTGGGAAGTTCAGCAGTAGACTGTGTGAACAGACTGTCTCTTTTTCTGTCCTAACTTCAAACTGTAAGGATCTGTTCCATTTTTTGTAATGTTTTTCAAGAGAATTTGCTTATTGGGTCTGTTGTGTACATTCGGAATAGCATAATTAGGTCTAATTTGGAGAGACTGAGTTCTGTTGGAGTTCTTTGTTCTGTTCTTTGTGTTTCATTGTGTACATTTGTGAATAAATTTCTGTCTGTTTTAAAACCGAGTAGTCAACCTAGCTAGCTTACTCCAGGTAATTTTCACTTACCAAAACAAATTGCAAATGGTCTGGGTTGTCTGCTCAGGCATGTTTTAAGTGGTCTGGCCTGGTCCATAACAAAGGATAGATATAGTCCAGATCTTGCATTTGGACATGTTCTGTTATAGAACCTGAGGAGTCGCTAATGGTGCTGAACATTGTGCAGTCATCAGCGAACGTCCCCACTTCTGACCTTATGATGGAGGTAAGGTCATTGTTGAAGCAGCTTAAGATGTTTGGGCCGAGGACACTACCTTGAGGACCTCCTACAGAGATGTTCTGGAGTGGAGATGACTGACCTCCAACAACCATAAACATTTTCCGATGTGCCAAATATGACTACAACCAACAGAGCATTTGCCCCCAATACCCTCCTTGATGACACACTCAATGGAATGCAGCCTTTATGTCAAGGGCTGTGACTCTCACCTCACTTCTGGGATTCAGCTCTTTGACCATGTTTGAACCAAGGCTATAATGAGGTTAGAACCTGAGTGACCCTGGCAGAACCTGAACTAGATGTCATTGGTTATTGCTGAGCAGATGTTGCTTGATAACATTATTGAAGACACCTTGCATCACTTTAGTAATGATTGAGAGTAGACTGCTGGGTTAGAGAGTGGCCAGGATGGATTTAGCCTAATTTTTAAGTACAGGACATAGCTGGATAATTTTCCACATTGTTGGGTAAAAGCCAGTGTTGTAGCTTAACTGGAACAACTTGGTTCGGGGAGTGGCAAGTTCTGGAGCATAAAATTTCAGCACTATTTTGAATGATTTGATCTAAAGGGAATGGAAAAGTTACAGAAGTTCTTTTTCTTCAACACAGTACGGTAGTGTGTTGAAGTAATGTCACTCAGCTAACAATTCTGAAAGTTGGATTAATGACTCACAAGCCAATTGATAAATTTAAACTGAGTTAGTTAAATAAATTCAGAATAAAGGTAATAATAACAGGAAGTGTAAAACTGCCAGATTGTTGTAAATGACACAAAGGTTCTTCCTATGGGGAAGAAAATCTATCATCCTTGACAATTCTGACCTATATGTGACTCCAAACTCCCAGCAATCTGGTTGACTCTTGACTGCCCTTTGAAATAGCTTAGCAAGCCACTCAGTTGAAAATAAGTGCTGGAATTTGCCTGGCTTCCATACCCTGAATTAGATTATTCTTTCCAGCACAATAGCACATTCTAGAGATTATTGACTGCATGATACAAAGATGATCAGTGAATTTCATGAAAATATTAATTTTATCAGCGGCCATGACTGACAGGACCTGAAATGTTGAATTTTCAACTGGACAAAATGGGCAGTAAGTTGAGATAGACCCAAATGGAAGGAATGCTGATTTGAAAATCATCTTCAGTGCTAACATACCTGGAAGTAATGTGAAACAAATAGTGTATATAAAAGGGGATAAAGTTCAAACTCCCTGTGAAATCCATCAACAGTTAGAAAATGCTGGAAATACATAGCAGTTCCATCGACAGTTGATAAGAGAAAAGACAAGTTTGAGGCATATATCCTATACCATATTATAACTACAGATAGGAAAGAAAAACAGTAACAGGAAAGAACTAGACAAATCTAGGCTTGGGCTGATAAGTGGAAGGAGACATCCACACCATAAAAAATCAAATTAGTAATGGGTTGAAGGATTATCGAAAGCAGTCAAGGATGAAGAGTGGAGGCTGAGATTTATCAGCCATGGTCATTTCAAATGGATTTCCAGACCAGCACTGTAAAGAGTTAACTAATAGGTTCAGTGATCTAAACATATTTTTAATACAGCTGGATAATGTTTAAAAACAAAATTTGATATATAAAGATGGCCTGATATTTTTGAATGTATCAGGCATCTTGGAAAAAAAGCAAAAAGTGGTCTACTTCTTCTTGGATAGTGTGACTTCTTGAGTGTTGTTGGAGCTGAAGCCATCCAGACAAATGTGGACTGTTCCATCACATTCCTGTCTGGTAGATGGTGGACAGGCTTTGGGGAGTCAGGAGGTTGAGTTACTTGCTGCGCAGTTCCCAGCCTTTGACTTGCTGTTGTAGCCACAGCATTTATAGTTCTGATCCAGTTCAGTTTCTGATTAATGGTAATCTCAACGATGTTGATGGTAGGGTAGATGATGCCATTAAATATCAAGGGACAGTGGTAGATTCTCTCTTATTAAAGACAGACGTTTTGCATTTGAATATAAGAACTTAACATAAGAATGAGAAGCAGGACTAGATAATTCAGTCCATCAAATCCACTCAAGTGTTTGAAATGATCATGGCTGATTGCATCTCAGCCTCAACTCCTCTTCCTTGACTGCTTTCGATAATCCTTCAACCCATTACTAATTTGAAATGTTATGATGTGGATGTCTCCTTCCACTTACCAGCCCAAGCCTAGATATGTCTAGGTCTTGCTGCATACACTGTAGACATAGACTGCTTCACCTGTCACTGTATCATCACTTAAACTGGGGCAGATAAAGACTTAGTTTTCAACATTACGTGGCCAATAATTAAACCAGTTCAGCAGACTGAGCCCACAACCCATTTGTTAAAAAAAATACTGATTTGAATTTATGAGGAACATTTCATCCACTTTGGACTGACTAAACTGCAGCGTCGAAAAGTGTGGCTCTGGAAAAACACAGCAGGTCAAGCAGCATCCGAGGAGCAGGAGGGTTGATGTTTCGGGCATAAACCCATCAGAAGCCCATAATTCAAGATGAAGGGCTTATGCCTGAAACGTCAACTCCTGCTCCTTGAATGCTGCCTGACTGGCTGTTCTTTTCCAGTGCCACACTTTTTGACTCTCACTCTCCAGCATCTGCAGTTCTCACTTTTTCCCTCCTGGCTAAACTGCAGCTGATTAATTCTTTTATGGCTGTGGCAGAGCTCATTCTAAATATGGTAACTATGATTGTCTGACTTTCCGGATTTGGATTTGAAGTTGCTTGCTTTGGTGTGAAACTTGATGATCTTTGTTAGTTGTGGATTGTGTCATTTAGGTTCCACACTCCTTGGTTACGTTAATGCCAGTGGATGATCACAGTCTCCTTCGGCATTGATCAATAGGGCAGAATCTTCCCAGGCTGTGATTGGCATGGGCTTTGGTGAGGATCACGTGAGGTGGGCAGTGAAGAGTGTCCCAATAACGAGATCAAAAAGACCCATTTTTCAACCAATTATTGAATGTATGTCATGATTCTCGCCAGTGAGTAGAGAGAGGCCTATTTAGATATATTAGCATTTATGACCAGCATTATTCCATTACCTTGCCTCAGTGATGTGCAGTTTCACATTCTCCCACTCATCAGGTAGAAACTAGATGGCGACAGTTCCCAGTGTAAAACTCAGTATGGTAACCTGTCAACTCCAGTTCAATGCGTGACTTGGACCATCAGTCACCAACATCTTAGGGCACGCTCCATGGCTAGTGCTTGCATCCACCACCTCAACCCATTCAACTGGACGTCCGGGTCCCCACTTGTAAAGTGGTATGCTGACTGCTACTGTCTGCTCTCCAAAACAGGGGCAAATAATTCACATCATGCAGGGCAAATAACACACAAAGTATGGACAACTAAAACACACAGAGTCGGGGGGCTGTGGACTGCAACTGCTTGACCTGTGCATGGTTGAGCTTTAAAGATGGTGGTACAGGAGGAATCTGGGGAGGCCCTGTCAGTGGCCTGTATGTCCTTCTGCAGGAGGGAATACAATGTGTAGGACACTGTAGGGCATGGTGCATGGTGAGGCAGGTATGGGAATGTTGTATGAGAATACTTGCTTGAGCTCGAGGAGAGAAATCCTCTATGTAGCTCACCAAAAATGACAGAAAGTTTCTGGTAAGGTTCACTCCGTATTTCTGTCTTGTCTAAATTTCCAATCACCTCCACTTTAAGATGCTGCTGCAGGCCATCTCTGAACGAGGAATTATATATTGAAAAAGAATTCAAGTTATCACATTCAATTGAACATGGAAGATTTATTATAAAGTTGCAGCTGGATGCATAAAAGAGCTAAGATCATCTGTGCCAGCTGATACAGCAATGTTATTGTCTGACATATGGTTGTGTCAACTTTTAATGAATCAGCTGTAAAGCCACTGTGTTCATAAATTGTTAAGCATGCAGTTTTACAATGTTGCAAATTATACAGGGATTATTAAAACTGGATTCTCAGCTTAACGATCAGTTTGACATTTGCAGAGGTATTTTTATTTTAGTATGCATCTTTATGAGCTTCATCTGCACGTGAGTGAAATAGATTTTTTTTGTATGTACCTTCCACTTTCACACAACATCAGGGTTAACACAAAAGTAAAAATCCCATGCTTATGTGAGATTTTGAGGAAAATTACAATATTGATATACAGACTGTCCCAAATATATATATATATCTATAGTGATGGCATATTATCATGGTTCTGACAGATGCACTTGTCACAAAAGATTACAAAACCTTACAGATAAGCAGGAGATATTTGGTATATGCCTGTGCTGCTTTTTTCCTAAAATGGAAAGATTCCATCATATTTGAGTTGTTCGAATAAAAAAGATTTAGACACATTAGCATAATGTATTCTCTAGCTGTATATTTGAAGACTTTAAAAGTCAGAAATGTACTACATTCCATTGCTAACAAATACTCCTGTTTGCTCTGTGAAATTGTGGCAACTCAACAGCTTTTATTTAGCTTCAGTTTTTATGCTCTTTAAGGGAGTAGCTCATTGCAATGCATCTTTTAAAGACCAGATTGGTCATTTTCCGCTCCACAAACGAGACATGAGCCTTTTTGATTGAAGTGTGCAGTGTAAACTCCAATGAGAATCAAAGAAGAATTTTAAAAAAGATGTTGAAATGGTGAGACATGAAGCATTTGTATGTTATTATTATAAATGCTGTGGGAGGGAAGAGAAAGAGTGAGGGCAGAAATACGGGTCAGACACAGCTGAACTCTCAACTGTAATGGTCAGGAAACCTTGGTTGAGGAAAAAGGTGGCCATTTTTGAGGCACATCCTACAGAAGGCGGCATCATCAGAACAGATAAGACAGACTCAGAAAAACTGGGAGAATGGCATTGAGTCTTTACAGGAAGCATGGTGTCAGGTCGAGGTAACTGTGGGAATAACTAATCAGTATATGCTATCAACCCAAAACCATTCACATAAAACACAGACAGACAAACACCACAATTAAATGAGAAATGAAAGAAAATAACAAAACTGGTCAGATTACTTAAGCGCTTCTCACAATGTGTTGTACCACAGGTATAGGTGATGATTTCTTGGTTGATTTTTTGAAGATGTCTATCAGGGGCACCTTTACAGTTCACTCAGATAAAAGCAGTAATGCTTATAATTTAGTCTTCTATTCTCTGAAATTTCAAGGGCTGCTGATAATTACATGGTGAGCTTTCAAATCTTCACGCAGCAGCGTCAAGAGCCAAATTCTTCTTTACAGAAAACACAGTCCAAAGACCAGTTCAAATTCTAGCCCCTTCCTGACAGACAGATGGTCTCTTCCCCAAGATCCTAGCTACCATGCAAAATCTGCCATCTGATTGCTCAAAGGTTTTCCTAGATTTGCTAGATTCAGTTCCCCTGTACTGACCTCGCTAATAGTCAACTTCTGCTATCTATTTAACCATCGTGCTTTTCCCCGATGACAAAGCGTCTGCAGAACCAAGCAAACTGCAACTAACCTCCAGGACTGGCCTCATGAATAAATAAAATTTTGTTTGGTCTGTATATCTCTTAATGCAAGCAGTTATCCACAGCCCAAGGGTCAGCTTTGGCACAAAATTCCCAGTTCACAACTCCAAATCAAAATTGACAAAAGAATAAAACAATAATAATGAAAAATGTATGAGGGCTATGACAGACTTAGATGACAAAGTGAATGTACTGTCATCGACTTGTTGGTGACACAAAAATCGATGGGAAAACAATGGTGAGAATGACTACAGAGAGATTTGGACAAGTTATTAAGTGGCTGAGAACATGACAGATAGAATGTAATGTGAGAAAATGTGAAGTTACAAATTCTGCAGGTATAGAAGAGCTGAATATCATTTAAATAAATAAAGACTGCAGAAAGCTGCAGCACAGATGAATTTGTGGTCCTACTGCAGTCCAGAGAAGGTTCATCAGTTTGATCCCAATTATAAAGAGATTTTATTCTGATGGGAAATTGAGTAGTTTGGGCTTGTACTGATTGGAGTTTAGAGGCAACCTTTATAAACCTAGAAGATTCTCAGCAGACTTGCCAAGGTGGATGCAGCAATGTTGTTTCTCCTTGTGTTCAGGATCAAAGGGCATAATCTCAGAGTAAGGAATCACCCACTTAAGACAGAGATGAGATTTTTTTCATTCAGAGGGCAGCAAGCTTGTGAATTTGTTTATTACAGAGGGCTGTAGAGGTTGGGTCATTAAGTATGTTCAAAGTTGAATAGACAGATGTTTAAATCAGTAAGGGAATTAAGGGTAATGGGGAAAATGCAGTAAAGTGGAGTTAAGAATTATTAGATCATCTCATATGGCAGAATGGATTCAATGGGCCAAATGGCCTACTTCTGCTCCTACGTCTTATGAACATGATCTTCTATTAGTGACAGTTGGTCAATCTTCCTGTGCAGCATTACTGCCTTAAGGAAATGGACATTACTTGCAAATGGTGTATTATTTAACTCTTTGAATGCTAGCAATTATTTGTCTACCATCACATCTGTTAATATTGTTTACCAATTTTCTGAGCTAACATCCTTCATGCCAATGAGTTTTGATAAGACTTATGATCTAGACTGGACTTAAATAAATCAAGTTCATATTCAATGCAAAATGCTAACATATTATGATTATTTTTGCCTAGAGGTTTTTTTTTACTATAAAGTTATTAAGTTATGTTACGGTCCCAGCTGATGGGACAACTCACATCCAAGAGTGACCTGGCTTGATAGACCATAAGTTTTACATTTGCAATTTGATTACTTTGGTGGTCAGTCAACAAACAAGAAGCTATCAATGTACTTTCAATAAAAAAATATCAAGTTTTATTGCACACAAAAAAAGGGGAAAAAACTATTGCATTATATAAGAACTAGCTGAAATTGTCTTAGCATATATAACAACTATAAAGATTGAAACCTTTTTGCAATCAACAGTAATCTTACAGATACACAGACTTCAATGAAAATCACTCTGTTCTTACTATAAAGTTCTTTATTTGGTTGGCACAGCTGTCCTTACTTTCTTTTCAACATAATTCTGCATTCCCTGGATGCTAGCTTCTTCAGACATTGTCGTTTTGTAAACCTGTTAAGAAAACTGCTAACATAGCTCACTTATTTCTTGACATGAGTCCTTTTAATCTCCTTCCACAGTCTTCTTTTTATGGAATATTTCAGAACTTGTTTTTCCTGCCGTGTGTATTCTGAAGATTGCTAGATTACACTGTTTCTGGAACAGGCCTTTTTCTCAAGTAAACTCTGAAAGAAACCTTCAATTTATTGTGTTTTTGGATGGTTCTCTCCCCTTAAAGGGTAACTGTTTCTCCCTGAATCATAGGACACCTTGCTGCTAGGACGCAGCGGAATTACATTTTCTTCCTACTCTTACCTTTGAAGTGAGGGTGTCAATGTTGGACTACGTGGCCAAAGTTAAAAATCACACAACACCAGTTTGTAGTGCAACAAGTTTATTTGGAAGTACAAGTTTTTGGAGTGCTGCTCCTTCATCAGGTAACAACCCACCAATATTTTATGCCTCTTGTGATTTCTAAGTTCCATACAAACTGATTCTACTTCTTGATTTTCTGAGCTATGATTCTTTTTCTCTATTATCGTCAACCCATCCTTTTTTTATCAGGGCTAACTCTCCTCCTTTTCATTTTGTAGGTTCAGCATCCTGCAGTTATTTATCTCCAACTTCAATCATTTTGCGACCATGTCTCCAAAATGTCATTTAGGTCAGAACTTATTAATTTTTATTTGTGCTAATAATTTAATTTATTTTGATTGCTTCACACATTCAGACCTTTAGCCTTGACATATTTCCATTTTTTCCTGATGTCAGTTTGCTCTGTTGCTTTTTTTTATTCTCACTGTTTCTTTTCTGTCCCACTCTGTTCATTCTTAATCAATTCACTGCTCTACTCTGGAGCTTGATATTTCCTTTGCGGTTCCCCTTTACTCTATCCTTCACTTTTTTTTCTTGTATTAGGTCAAAATTCTATTTATCACATGGGTTCCCGAGTGAGCTTAAATGGATCTTGCCTCAATGGAATAGCTTCCCCTTTCTGCAGTGGCCCATGAGGTGAAATCCCTCACTCCCAACACTTACTTTTCAGCCTCATGCTTATCCTTCTAATCTGTTCATCCTTATGAGAATTGTTGTGTGATTTATGTAATAATTCAGACATTATAACTTTTGAGATTTGGCTTTTTAATTTGGATCATGTGTCCTCAGCAGAGCACCATTCCTGGTTCTTAGCAATGTTGGTTCCAATGTTAAATGTGACACAACTGGATCCTCCCTTTTACACTGCATGTCTTCTCCAGCCATGAGATGATACCTTTAAACCTGGTATCAGGTACAGGCAACCTTTAAAACTCCTAATAATAGCTGCTGAGAATGATATCTATTTTCCTGGCAATACTGACTCTTGCATGCATCCTTTTCATTTCCCCAACTTGAATAGCCTTCTAATAACGTAAAAAATAAGAGCAGGGGTACACCATAACCAATTGAGCCTGCTCCACCAATTCATATGGTTATGGCCGATGTTTGACTTCAGGTTCACTTTCCTGCCCACTCCCCATATCCCTTGTTTTCTTGGGAGACCAAGCATGTATCTACCTCAGTCTTGAATATTGTCAATGACAGACAATCCACAGCACTGCTCTAAAGATTCACAATACTTTGAATAAGCAAGCTTTTCTACATCTCAGTCCTAAATGAAAGTCCCTTATTCTGAGACTATGCCCTATGTTCTAGATTCCCCAGGCAAGTGAAACAATGTTGTAATGTCTACCCCGTTAAGCACATCCAAAATCTTGTATGTTCCAAGGATCAATTATAGTTCTAAACTTAGGACATCACATCATTGCGTAATGAACATTCGCCCATTTACCTTGCTATCCTTGACCTTTTCCACAAAGTTGTAAGTACCTCATACCTGTTGGTCAAAGTCAAGGGCTGAGATTCCATCATTATGTCTTGCAACCTCATACATGTCTGATTTATAGTAATGCACTCCTGAACTTGAGCATTCACCAACTCTGAAGTTCTACAAAGCCTAATGGAACTGTATTTATTTATTTGGATAATTGATTCCTAATTTGGGAAAGTAATATCAAGTTAATATCTAGGTTTAGTGATAAAAGAAAGACACCCACCAGCTACTGAAGGTTACAAAAATTATAACAGAATCTCCTTCCCCCTCAAATTTTCACTTGTGCTGAATTCTCAAATGTAACACTCTGATGATGAAGCATTTGATTGCAATCATTATGTGCTTCATAGCACAGATCTAGTTGCTCCACTCTCACTGCATTGGAGCATCGTGGAAGGGACATTGATTTTCTTCACTGTCATCTTAATATTTGCAGCTGTCCCTTGTTACTGCATTGCAGTGCCAGCTCAGAGTATTGCACAGAAAATCCAGTTTGAGCTTGAGCTTATGTTCTTCTCCCTGAGAGGTAATCATGTAAGCTGAGCTGAAAATTCTCAGCAATTGTATAAGTTCGTTAACAGCACAGATGCAATGTGACCTATCATGTCTCCATCTCTTTGTTAGGACAATACAAACTAAAAATAGAATTATTATTTCTTCCCATAGCTCTGTATCTTCCTCTGCTTCTGTATTTAACTGGTTATCATCTAAAATCTGCAATGTGCCTGCTCCAGTCTCCCCTTGTAACAAAGCATTCTGCATTCTCAGAACTCCAGTGAAAGAAATTCCTGCAGATCCTTCTCTATACTCAGCAGACAAAAAATAGAATCGATCAACCAGACTTTTTTCATGCCATAATTCTGATTTAAAAACCTGGACTGAAATATATTATTTATTCATCACATTTTTTAAAAATTGTTTTTATAACTGCAGTTCTCAAAGGATTCAATATTTCACAGAAACAGGTTTCTGAATGGTGGTTCTGCATTATTTCCTGCCATCTGCACAACTTCAGGGTCAATGGAATAGATTTTTAAAAATTGAGGACTATAGTACTTTCAATTTTAAATACTGGCTCTGATAATAGTTTGGGATGGGACATCAAGATAGCAAATATGTTTCTTCTTGTAGTCTGTGCCATTGACTTCATGACTGTCCCAACCACAATTTGACATGGAGGGATAAGGCCAGAAGTCACATGACACCAGGTTACAGTCCAACAGCATTATTTGAAACCCCAAGCTTTCAGAGTGCTGCCCATTTGTGTGACTTCTGACTTTGTCTACCCAGCCCCACATCTGCACCTTCACATAATGACATGGAGGGTGTGTTGATGATCTTGGTCTTTAATTTTTCCTGAAAATGAGCTTCCAAGCACATATGTGCAATATCATTAAAACATTCTATTTCTACCTCTATTAACATGGCCCATTTCTGCCCTTATCTCAGTTCCCCTGATTGTGAAAGTCTCATTCATGTTTTTCTTCTCTCCAGACTTCACTATGGCAATTCCCACCTGGTTAACATTCCACATTGTACCCTTTGTAAACCTGAAGTTGTCCAAAACTCTGCTGCCCGTGTATCTCAGTAATCCCGTCCAACCATGCAAGGTATCTACACTTCCCCAATTCTGGCCTCTTGGAGTGATTTTAATCACTCCACGATCGGCAGCTGAAGGGAAGGCTTGCCGAGGTCCTTAGGTCTGGAATTCTTTTGATAAACCTTCCCATCTCTCTTTCTTCTTTTAAGATACTCCATAAAACCTTTTTCTTTGGACAAGCTTACAGTCACCGATACAAGTATTTCCTTAAGTGGCTAGTTGCCTAGTTTTGTTTGATACAGTTCCTGTGCACTACTGTGGTACATTATACTATGTTAAATGTGCTATATAAATAAAAATTTTTGTTGTGAGAATGTGTTCTTTTATAATGTCTCAGTACTATATTAATCCATTGATTAGCTGTTCAAGTCTGAAAGCAAGAATATTTTTAAACTCTTCATTTGTATTGATGTGAAATCTCAGTGAACGGATACATTGTGTGATTGTGAACTGAGTCATACAGATCAGAAATAGTGGCTGTTCTGAAGCCTTAAGCTGAGCTGCCTGAACTTGGGATGAGGGACTATAGGAACCCTTTCTAGTAACGGTGTATGTCAATGTTAACTCCACCCCTCCCTCATTGTCATACTGGGTAAATAATCCCAGTGGGGTAATAAACGTTTTTTTGACAGTACCTAGTTGGTATCCTATAGTGGGTGGTATTCTGGTATAGCAGGTTTACATTTTAATGCAAACGTACTTTCAGAAATCCAAATCTCAGGTGTGGGAAAATCATAATCAGACTCCATGTGCATTATGCACAGAGAAGAATGGGCAATTGATAGAAGGATTGTCCTACGGTGAGATTATTCATCTTGGCCAGCAGAGCAGAATGTGTGACATGGATCCTTTGTCAAATTCCTGACCTGGATAGAGTCACAGAGTCATAAAGATGTACAGCATGGAAACAGACCCTTCGGTCCAACCCGTCCATGCCGACCAGATATCCCAACCCAATCTAGTTCCACCTGCCAGCACCCGGCCCATATCCCTCCAAACCCTTCCTATTCATATACCCATCCAAATGCCTTTTAAATGTCCCAATTGTACCAGACTCCACCACTTCCTCTGGCAAATCATTCCATACACGTACCACCCTCTGTGTGAAAACGTAGCCCCTTAGGTCTCTTTTATACTTTTCCCCTCTCACCCTAAACCTATGCCCTCTAGTTCTGGACTCCCTGACCCCAGGGAAAAGCCATTGTCTATTTACCATATCCATGCCCCTCATAATTTTGTAAACCTCTATAAGGTCATTCCTCAGTCTCCGACGCTCCAGGGAAAACAGCCCCAACCTGTTCAGCCTCTCCCTACAGCTCAAATCCTCCAACCCTGGCAACATCCTTGTAAATCTTTTCTGAACCCTTTCAAGTTTCACAACATCTTTCCGGTAGGAAGGAGACCAAAAATGTATGCAATATTCCAACAGTGGCCTAACCAATGTCCTGTACAGCCGCAACATGACCTCCCAACTCCTGTGCTCAATACTCTGACCAATAATGGAAAGCATACCAAACACATTCTTTACTATCTTATCTACCTGCGACTCCACTTTCAAGGAGCTATGAACCTGCTCTCCAAGGTCTCTTTGTTCAGCAACACTCCCTAGGACCTTACCATTAAGTGTATACATCCTGCTAAGATTTGCTTTCCCGGCACAGTGGTTAGCACTGCTGCTTCACAGCGCCAGAGACCTGGGTTCAATTCCCGCCTCAGGACCTTACCATTAAGTGTATACATCCTGCTAAGATTTGCTTTCCCGGCACGGTGGCACAGTGGTTAGCACTGCTGCTTCACAGCGCCAGAGACCTGGGTTCAATTCCCGCCTCAGGCAACTGTCTGTGTGGAGTTTGCACATTCTCCACGTGTCTGCGTGGGTTTCCTCTGGGTGCTCTGGTTTCCTCCCACAATCCAAAAATGTGCAGGTTAGGGTGGATTGGCCATGCTAAATTGCCAGTAGTGTTAGGTGAAGGGATAAATGTAGGGAAATGGGTCTGGGTGGGTTGTGCTTCGGCGGGTCAGTGTGGACTTGTTGGGCCGAAGGGCCTGTTTCCACACTGTAACTAATCTAATCTAATCTAATCAAAATGCAGACCTCACATTTCTCTGAATGGAAAGATAAGATTCAAAACAGAGACGGCATGAACATTCAAAACTGACAGACAGCAAAAGAGCAGCTGGTTCATCCAACTTGCCCCTTGTCATGAAGGTTTGAGCATTGTGACTGAACATTTCCTTATGTAAGCAAAGTCCAACAACCCACTCCCTGCACCTCAGTAACTGTGTGTGATACTAACATTTTAGGCTATTGAGTATAATAATGTTGGTGCATGCATATAGTTCCTTAAGTGAGTGAGCTTTTCTGGTATGGTGAACTTTAAATGGATTACTGTTCGTATTCCAAGTTAGATATCATAATTATATTCTAAAAATTGACTGTCAATTATTTATTTAATACATAAAATATGCAGCTCACAAATAGTGCCTTTTTTTCCTTTTCTGTTTTGAGTCTGATCTTGTGAAATAAACTGAATGTTCTCTTTTGCTGAATGGATAATTGGATTTAATTATCAATCACTGGGCCCATTAGTTTATTAATGAAATGCTATGACATTTTGAAATGTCAAGATGTTATCATTCATCTGATTTAATCTACCATGCAGCTTAAATTCTCTGAGAAAATGTTTATTGTTTAAATAATTAAAATCTGGAGTATTATTCATTCGAAGATTTCTTCAGCATGCATGAAGCATGTTTATCCCTAATTTGTCCTTCACATTCCCCTCGTACAAAATAATTTCTACAGTTACATTCCAAATGTTATTCAAGCTAATAAGAATCTATCAGGAAGGTTATTTAATGAAAATTAGTTGGTATTCTGAAAAATTAAGATGTTTGATGTGAGAATTCATGTTTTTGGCTTCCACTGGGCAAAAACTGCGTTGTTCATTGAACAGTTAATACATAGATCATATCCACAACAAGTTAAAACGTAGAAACTAATGAGTTATAGTTGTCATTTTGTGAAAAGGAGCAACAGTTGGCATAAAGATTCCACAGAGGAGAAAGTGATGGCTGCAGATGCTGGAGATCAGAGCTGAAAATGTGTTGCTGGAAAAGCACAGCAGGTCAGGCAGCATCCAAGGAACAGGAGAATCGACGTTTTGGGCATAAGCCCTTCTTCAGGAATGAGGAAAGTGTGTCCAGCAGGCTAAGATAAAAGGTAGGGAGGAGGGACTTGGGGGAGGGGCATTGGAAATGCGATAGGTGGA
>NC_057710.1:107751064-107809308 GCF_004010195.1 Chiloscyllium plagiosum
GGACCAGTGGGGTTCTGTCCTGGTGGCGGTTGGAGGGGCGGGGCTCAAGGGCAGAGGAGCGGGAAGTGGAAGAGATGTGGTGGAGGGCATTGTCGACTACGTCTGGCGGGAAATTGCGGTCCTTGAAGAAGGAGGCCATCTGGGTTGTACCGTTTTGGAACTGGTCCTCCTGGGAGCAGATGCGGCGGAGACGAAGGAATTGGGAATATGGTATGGCGTTTTTACACGGGGCAGGGTGGGAGGAGGTGTAGTCTCAGTAGCTGTGGGAGTCGGTTGGTTTATAGTCGATGTCTGTGTCGATTCGGTCACCCGAGATCGAAATGGAAAGGTCTAGGAAGGGGAGGGAGGAGTCTGAGACGGTCCAGGTGAATTTGAGGTCGGGGTGGAAGGTGTTGGTAAAGTGGATGAACTGTTCAACTTCCTCGTGGGACCACGAGGCAGCGCCGATACAGTCATCGATGTAGCGGAGGAAAAGGTGGGGGGTGGTGCCAGTGTAGCTGCGGAAGATGGACTGTTCCACATATCCTACGAAGAGGCACAGACAGATAGTAATTTAAATATGAGTCACAATTCAGCAAATTGCTTATGTCCTGCTAAAGGAGGCACACATAACAAACTGAGTGACATAGCTCAACCAAATCAGGCAGGTGATTTTGGTGATTCCAGGTAAGCAGCAATTTGCATTTCTTTAAATTTATCATACTCTATTTATAATGCAGCCTCCTCTACATTATGGAGACCAAACGCAGATAGTGTCAGAATGCCTCATTCACTTGATGTTGCTTGTCAATTTATCTTTCTGCTTCACTCTCACTTTGACATCTCTGTCCTTGGCCTCCTACTCCATTCTAATGAAGCTCAATAGAAGGTGAAGGAGCAGCACCTCACTTGTTGACCAGGCACTTTATGGCATCGTGGATTCAATATTGAGTTAAACCATTTCAAATGATAACCTCTGTCCCTATTTTTTGGGAATATAGTAGCTGTGACCCATAACACTGCCTTTTCATATCTGCACCTCCTTTATACATGTACCTTCTTTCTTTATCTGACGAATTACCATCTAATTCTGCCTTGTACTATCGACCCTTTTATGATTTTATCTCTCCTGCCTGGGACTCTATTGGAAAATTTCCCTTGTGTTCTTTGCCTGCCTACCACCTGTCCAACAGTTACAGCTACCAAGTATTCCCAACCTTAACTTGTGTCTTTCTCTTGCAAATGCTGCCAGAAATGCTGATTGTTTTCAGATATTTCTATTTTTATTTCAAATTTCCATTATCTGTCATACTTTGTTTTTGTACAGGTTATTCCAGTAATGGGCAAACCCAAAAATCAAAATGTGGACTTAATTGGCATTGAACCTTAAACTGCTTGAGCTGTTGGCTACGGACAATTTTCTCACTCTCAGCATTTCAGAGTTTGCTTCATAATCTTGTCTAAGCTGTGATAAAGTCCATTGTAATCACAAACCATAAACTGGAAGCATTTTACAATTATTTTGACATTTTTAAGAACTATTTATTTAGTTAATTAATGTCCTTGTTCATTCTCAGCTATTACATTTGGAGACAAAGCATTGATGCATGTTGCTATACCAGCACTAGCAATAAATACATCACAGTACATTCTATCCAATCAATAATCAATTAACATTAGCTTTTATTTGTTTTCAACAATATTTCTTTCATTTTGTATCACCAAATTAAAAGTGAATGCTGTTAAATTAAAACATTTTTGGTACACCTTTTCTTGACTATAACTCAGAGAAATAATTGTTACATTCTTGGATGCCAAAATATGAATGCGGACAAAAATAGTTTTAAAATACTACCAGTTGGAATAGGAATCTCTATGTAACATGATGATATTGAAATATGGTCACATTACCCTGAACTGCCTCAATATGACAGAAGATGATATTGTGACTGTAAGCTGTTTTCCTGTTAAGATAGCTGCTGTGTGTTAGCAGCATATGGCTATTACCAAAAGCTATCCATAAATGGCAAATGATTGTTCAGATTTGCTAAAGATAAAACAAAAATCAAAATTAGATATTTCAAGCAACGGCAAATAAACTGCAATCAATTAGCAAGTTGATAATCTAACATGCATTGCTGACTCTTCATTAGAAAAATCTAGTAATGGAAGCAGAAACAATGTTTTGCATTGTGAAAGCAATCCATTTGTGTTCTTTTATCAATTATACAGCACTCACAGACATCAAGGTAGTCTAGACAACAGCCATTACTCTGTTGTTAAGGCTGAAAAGACAGTAATGTCCTGAAGAGCTTATAAATCCTGAGTGGTCTTTGATCAGGAGTGTTAAAATAAATTGGAATCACCAAAGGCAGTGTAACATTTCTGATTAAGCTAATCAAAATAGCAACTAGGAAGAAAGCAAAATAAGATTAATTACCCTGGTCAGTCACTGCAAGGTTTACTAAAGGCTGCCAATGTACTTTTAACAAAAGAATGTGAACTTATTACAAAAAAACTTATATGTAGAAAACAATGTGGAAAGATCTTATCACAAATAGCAAAGAGAAAGGTAGCTTTTTTTCCTAACAATATCCTTGATGGACACACAATCCCATGAAGTGTAACCCCTATCTTCATTTTTGATTACTTAACTGAGGAGGTTGCAAGAATTTCCTATGAGTTACTTTCTTCATGTTAACCAGATGTGATCCTTCCCTTTACTGTCTTTGCTGAGACACCACATATCACTGACTTTTCCTCACTGAACTGTAGGAAAGCTGAGGTTTTTTTCCACTCTTATCTACTTGGCCTCTAAAGAGCTTAATACTACTTTCCAGCTTTGATAGTCTGGAAACTGCTAAAACTAAACTGCCTTTCTGCTGGTATGGATCTTTTATCTCTGAACTGGACCTTCTTGTTGTCTCTCTCCATCTCTCTCTCTCTCTGAGATTTAAATGCTCAATATAGTAAACTCTTCAGCATTTACTGAACCAGGTAACTTATCCAGTCATTTAGCTTCAGCTGCATGATTTCTTCAAAATGCTGTTTAGACTCACTGTTAAAAAAAATCAGTCTCTGACCCTTAAAAAAGGACTGAAAACCAAAATTGGGCTAGATAGAATAGAAGAAGTTCCTGTTCTGTACAAAGAATGAGAGAACATTGATTTAAAGGGATGTACAAATGAACCAAGAGTGATATGAGAAAAACTTTCACACATCAAATGGTTAGGATAAGGTTAGGAGGTATTCAAGAGGGCATTGGATGATTATTTGGTTAGAACTGTTGTTCAGAGATACAGAGGAAAAGGCAGGAGGTTGGCAATAGTTAATAGGACTGGTGTAGACAAGATGGCTGAATTGTTTCCTTCTGCACCATAACAATTCTGTTATTCTGTGAACTCGTCTATCTCTACTTTATAACTCCAGTTCCAGAACAATAACAATATATTAGAAAGCTTCATCAGCTAGAGATTAGGAGTCATAAATAATCGCAGAGACCATGACTCATTTGACTGAAGGTTTCAGAAAAAGAAGTTTTGAAGACTTGAAAAACTCTTAGTTTTGATAAAGGAACCGATTATTCTGCCCGGATATCAATCCACTTAAGGAAAGCAGTTTATAACATCAACAGGGCTGCAACTTGCTCCAATAAAATTCATTTATTTGTTATTAGGAATATCTGTATAATATGATTAATTTAGCGATGGCAATGGCCTAGTGATATTACCACCACACTATTAATCGAAAAGCTCAGCTAATGTTCTGTGAACCGTGGTTCAAATCCCACCATGGCAGATGGTGGAATTTGAGTTCAATGATAATATCCAGAAATAAAAATCTAAAGATGAGGGTGAAACCATTACTGATTGTCAGAAAAAAAGACGTCTGGATCATTAATGTCATTCAAAAAAGGAAATCTGTCATCCTCACCTGGCCTGGCTGACATGTGACTCCAGATCCTCAGGATTGTGGTTGACTCTCAACTGCCCTCTGAAATGGCCTAGTAAGCCACTCAATTGTAGCACTCACTATGAAGTCTCAACAAAGAAATGAAACTGGATGGATCATCTGGCATAGACCTAGGCACCAGAAACCACAACAGAGAAACAGCACTGTTGACATTGCAATGTCCTCCTAATTGTCTCACAGTCTAGTCAAGTGACAGCTTGGGCATAGTCATACTTATGGAACCATGCTGTACAATGTCCCAGACATTACCATCACCATCCCTGGATACGTTCTGTCCCATTCACAAGGCAGAGGAGGCACTCCAGTGGTTTACAGTCATTAGGAAGTTGCCTTGGGAGCCCTCAACCTTGACTCTGGACCTCATGAAATCTCATAGCATCAGATTAAACATGGGCAAGGAAACTCCAGCTGATTATCCATCTTCCCTCAGTTGATGAAAGAGTGGTCCTCCATATTGAACAAAACTTGGAGGAAGCTCAGAGGGTAGCAATGGTGAAAAATGTACTGTGGGTGGGGGATATCAATGTCCACCACCAAGGGTCGCTCAGCACCAGCAATTACCACTCTGTCAGTCTACTCGAGATCATCAGTAAAGTGTTGGAAGCTGTCATCAATAGTGCTACTAAGCAGTACCTGCTTAGTAATATCCTGCTCAATGATGCCCAGTTTGGGTCCTGCCAGGACCACTCAGCTCCTGAACTGATTACAGCCTTGATTCAACCATGAACAAAAGAGCTGAATTCAAGAGGTGAAGTAAGAGTGACATCCCTTGACATCAAGACTGCATTTGACCAAATGGGGATCAAGGAGCCCTAGCAAAACTGGAATCAATATGAATCAAAAGGCAAACTCTCCAGTGGTTGGAGTCATACCTGGCACATGGGAAGATGATTGTGGTTATTGGAGGTCAGTCATCTCAGTTTGAGGACATTTCTGCATGAGTTCCTCAGGGTAATATCCTCGGCCCAACCATCTACAGCTGCTTCATCAATGATCTTCCCTCCATCATAATATCAGAAGTGGCATATTAGCCAATGATTGCATAATATTCAGCACCATTAACAAGTCCACAGATACTCAATTAGTCCATGTTCAAATGTAATAAAACTTCTATAATATTCAGGCTTGGGCTGACAAGTGGCAAGCAACATTCATGCCTCATAAATTCCAGGCAATGACCAGCTCCAATAAGACACCATCTAACCACCATCCCTTTGACTTTCATCACTGAATCCCCTACTATCAGCATTCAGAAACTCAACTTTACCCACCACATAAGTGCAATGGATACAAGAACAGGTGAAAGGCTAGGAATCAAAGGCAGTAAATAACTCAGCTCCCAACTTTACAAAACTTGTCCACCATCTACAAGGCACAAGTCAGGAGGGTGATGGAATATTCCTCACTTGCCTGGATAAATGCAGCTCCAACAATAGAAAAGAAGCTCGACATCATTCAGGATGAGGCAGCCCGTTTGATTGGCACCATATCCATAAGCTATCACTCCCTCCACCATCAACAATCAATAGCAGCAGTGTGTATTATCTACAAGATGCACTGCCAAAATTCACCAAACATTCTTAGATAGCACCTTCCAAACCCACAACGACTTCCAACTTGGACAAGAGCAGCACATATATGTGAACACCACTACTTGAAAAGTACCCGCAAGCCACTCACCATCTTGACTTGGAAATATATTTCTGTTCATTCACTATTGCTGTATCAACATCCTGTAACTCCCTCCCTAAGGGCATTGTGGATCAACCTAAAACATATGGACTACAACGGTTTAAGAACGCATGTCACCACCACCTTCCCAAGGGCAATTGTGGATGGGCAATAAATGTTGGTCACCCAACAATGCCCACATCCCTCGAGTGAATAAATAAATAAATAAATTAAAAGGAGAGGAAACTAATCCAATTACAGGATGCAAACTGTGATATCCTTATCCAAATATTGCAATCCATTGTCAGTACCTGCCTATTATGACCATGTCACTTGAAACCATTCATAATACATGAAATATAAAGAGTAAATCTATAGTTTAAGTGCACAACAGTCCACTTTGCCAGTGATAATGTCACTCCATCCCTTCATCACGCATTGCTATACTATTTCAGTGAATTATCAAGTCTGCTTGTTTTGAATTAAAATGACTACCCTGTCTTTAAGTGATTTGTTCATAATGGCTTAATTCACATAAGTGTTTAGGCCATTAATGCATTAAGAGTTCTCCACCACTCTGTCCTATAGCTCAGAAGCAGAGACATTGTAATTGTCATTAATAATTCCTAAAACCTGCTCAATACTGTTTGCTGCAGTGATACTCAAATCACAGGATAGAGAGCTGCCTCTGAATCAGTTATTGAATATGCATCATCAATAAACATGGCCATTCGTTATGTCATATCCTGAGTTACGGATAACATCAATACTATCAGAATTAAATCTCAGATTTTAGTTTTTTAGCCAATAAGCAATGCTTTGAGTGTCATGTGCAGGAAACAATTATCATCAATTTGTTCAAATTTATAATTGTCAGTTCAAAAGTATCTTATCAGCTTTGAATACAGACCCATCACCACCTCTTCTCAGGCTGATACGGATTTGAGTCTGCCCTATGGAGAAAGTTGGAATAAATAGAATAAAAAGTCCAGCTGTTCCCCACTGTGCCCCAATTCAGTGACCCTCTTTGAATCTTTGAAACATGTTTATTAAGGTACATTAGTTTAGTAGTTCTGATTATTTCCTAGCACACTCCACTTCCCAAGATCCCTGTTCATCTTGGTCACAGAGCCACACTCCTCTATTTGTGAAACTCAGCTAAACATGGATATCTCAGCCACTGGATTGTTTCATGTCCTACGATTACATTAACTGATTAATAATTGATAAGTCGCGGTTGTAATGAAATGTTGCCATGATATTTCCTGTCGTTACAGTACTTCTTTTCCCCCTATTCCTCTGGGTATCTATTTTAACAGCCTGCGTCAGCACGCAATGCCTGCCAAGCTCAGCAGGGTTACCGAGGTGACACGCAAGCTATTTTTAGACCAAATACAAATCCTGCAAGTATCAGTAGCCACCCAGCAAGAAGGGAGCCGGTCGCTGCCCAATCATTCTGGGGCCCTGGTGTTCGCTGGGTTTAGCACGTGGCCAGTTAGCTCCTCCCGTGGTGGCTGCAGGCCTCTGACAGTGATGGGACTGTCCTTGTCCAAGGTGCTGATCGCTGGCCTTTCACATTGTGCTAATGCCCAACTCGCCCTCAGCCAGGGCACGCAGCCAATACAATATTCGCCTGCGGAGCTCACCACGTGTATTAAGAGTTTACCAGTGTCTCTTTCGAATGAAGCGAACATACAAGTGCCCCTTGGCTGAAAGATTTGCAAACCACGTCGATGCTAGTTATCATTGTCATTTCCCCACCGAGTTATTAAACTGAGCAGGCGGGGGCCGGGGAGAGCTGGTGTTAATAGGAATGGCTCAGTTTTTATTATGGGAGGAAAGGCGCTAAATTCAAATGAAGGATTCGAGAAAGCATCTTTCAGGAATGGATATTAGGCATATTAGTTGGAAAATTGTAGAGGACATTTGCAAATCGCTCAGGTGAAGAGGACACGAAGTAGTTTTGTTTTTAAACAAAGTCTCTCAGGGAGACCATTCGGATCCTCAGTCCCAACATGGGGGGGGGGGGGGGGGGTCAGTTTCATTTGGAAAAGCTTCAGTGCTTTAAGGTTCAGCAGTTGGCGAGAAGTGGCGAGTGAGTTGCACACTCTGCGGTCACCCACATGGGGAGAAAGCGAAGCCGGTGCGCAAGGGCAGGTTGTGGCTGGAAGTGGATATTTTTAAACTCTCTGGAGTCAGAACATTCAATAAATAATTCATTGGAGCCCGGGCTGCAGCTCCTCGCTGATGTCAGCGCTCTGTGCAAACGGCGGACGGTGCAGAAAGTGCGAGCTGCAGGCAGCACTGTGCAGGGGATGGGACTGTTGGAAGGCGAGCATGTCAAAGCCCAGAGATGGGTAGTCTGAACAAGAGCTTGGCGTTTCTCTCTGCCGCAGTTGGGATCAGCTTGTTATCCGGAGCTCAGCTGAGAAAGCCGGGGAGATGCCCAGCTCGCTGCAGCTGTACGAGGGATGCTGTCATGTGCGTTGGAACTTCATCTGTCCCGAGGATTGCCCCCAATGATATAATCTCCCTGTAAGTAACCAGCAGCCAGTAACAGTGTTAGTCTAGTTTCTGTTCTGTATCTGACTGGGAACGAACTGACAAGCCTTATTGCTTCAGATGACAGCATCGCTTGAGAATAAAACAAATCACAAACAGGGGAATGAAGTTTAAATTGAACGACCAGTGAGAGAGATTGTTCATATTCTCTATAACTGGATCTCTCTGCACTGTGCAACATCCAAATAACTCTCATTTATTCAAGAACCAGAAGGCTAGCGCTGAATGTTAGCGAGGCTGGACGGCGGCTGTTAGCAGTGCAGGAGATTGAACAAGCTGCCAATTTGTGATTTAACAGCAGTTTTGAAACGCAGTGACAGGATACTAGTGAAGCTCCTTTTGTTTTCAATTTTAAATTTTTACTTCTTCTACGAAACAACAGAAGCAGGCGGTCTTTCAGCAGCTGCCCCCATCTCCCGTGGGAGCTTCAGTCACCAGCCCATCAATCCCAGCTTTCAAACCAGCAGATACCTTCCTGCTTCCATACAACACACACAAATTAAAGATGAAGGTAGTCTTTGTGCGAAATAATAAATGTTAGATTCGTTTTGAATTTTTTTGCCCCTCATTCTAAGCAGCTATGCTACAAGTTTGCAGAGTCATCCACGATGCAAGGGATTTCTCTTCCATGAGAAAGTGTAAAGAACTTTGAAAGAGAGAGACTGCTAGAGAAAAACAAAACTGACTAAAGTACATCATGGCAAATAGACGCATCTTTATCTAAGCCTGCAAGACACAGGGATGTGTGTTTATTTAGGAGAAATGTCTCACTGTTCGCTTTAAATCACCCCAGTCATAATCAAGGTCAATCTGTACTCATGACAAACAATTGCATCCTCTTAACGCTTTTGCTTGTATTTTGTTCCCAGGAGTTTGGTAAACGGAAGTTATCGTGAAATAACAGAAGGCATGTTCTCAAACTTGCCGTTTTTGCAACTTCTGTGAGTATTGCACTGCTTTTCTGGGGACGGGTAGAATATAGCCGTCTTTTCATTGTCTCTCTGGATCACCCAGTTCGATTCTGGCGCAATTATTGAGTTAAAAATCAAAAGATTTGCCAAGTTATCAACGCTGTTGAGTTGGTAGCAGTGGTGAATCTGAAGTTCTGTATTTTTCAGTGATAGATAACTAGAATATAGAAATGACTCATCTCTGAAAATGGCGAGAAGGGCAAATAATTGCGACATTTGGCATCGGATAGTTTTCACATTCTCAAGCTGAGCAAAGTAGTTCTGGGAGAGAAGGGCCCCTTATGTCCTCTATTTGGGACCTTCTCAACTTGCCAGCAATCAAAGCTCTTAAGTGATCAATTACCGGTCACTTATGAAATTCACCTCATTCCCGGCCTGATCAGCTGCTTCCCAGAAAGTGGGAAAGATGGCTGGTTTCTAAACTCAGAAACCAGAGCAACTGTCCTGTTTGCATGACAGGGAGGCTCCATTCGGGGACTTCAGCTCCCTCAATCCCACCTTCCTCACCACCCCTATCCTGAAAGAAAAATGTTACCTTCTTGCTGTTGGATTTCCTGATCACTCGCTATGCAGTGACGGTCTCTAGGACCCAGCCTCTGATTGGCTGGCAGCTTCTGGCTTCGCCAGAGGCACCCAAACAGGAAAGTTGTTCTGGTTTCTGAATTTAGAAATCAGCCACTTTTCCCACTCTCTGGGAAGCAGCTGATCAGGCCCGGAGTGAGGTGAATTTCATAAGTGACCGGTAATTGATCACTTAAGAACTTTAATTGCTGGCAAGTTGAGAAAGTCCCAAATAGAGGACAGAAATGACCCTTCTCTTCCAGAACTACTTTGCTCATCTTGTGAGAATCCATCCACTTCAGCATCAAGGTCTGCAATTCACTGGGCAGTGGACCTCTTAATATAACTGACTGGAGTTCAGTATGGTGAGCTTTCTCTTAGTGGGGGCAGACAGTCAGTCACCACTGAATATGTACTCACTCCCATACCTCAGCTAAATGTTAGAAAACCAGTCAGAGTTCGATTACACCATTGACTTCATCTGTTAAAGTATTGTTTATACTTGCCTGATGAGAGATGAAAATAATTTACATTTGATGTGATGTTTTCCTTCCAGCAAGGTGGCTCAGTGGTTAGCACTGCTGCCTCACAGCGCCAGAGACCCGGGTTCAATTCCCACCTTAGGCGACCGACTGTGTGGAGTTTGCACATTCTCCCCGTGTCTGCGTGGGTTTCCTCCGGGTGCTCCGGGTTCCTCCCACACTCCAAAAATGTGCAGTTTAGCTGAATTGGCCATGCTAAATTGCCTGTAGTGTTAGGTGCAGGGGTAAATGTAGGGGAATGGATCTGGGTGGGTGCGCTTTGGCGGGTTGGTGTGGACTTGCTGGGCCGAAGGGCCTGTTTCCACGCTGTAAGTAATCTAATCTAATCTAATCCTCCCACAGTCCAAAGATGTGCAGGTCAGGTGAATTGGCCATGCTAAATTGCCCATAGTGTTAGGCGCATTAGTCAGAGGGAAATGGGTCTGGATGGGTGACTCTTTGGAGGGTCAGTGTGGACTTGTTGGGCCGAAGGGCCTGTTTCCACATTGTAGGCAATCTAATCTAAGCTAATGTTCTCCTTAACAGCATGGAAAGGAATGATAAGGAAAATCACCTTAATTCCAGAATATACCCTGTTGGCAAGTTGAAAACACACACACAACATAAATACTTTAGGAACATCTCCACACGTTTTAGATTTTCAATAGGATTCAACCAATTTTTAAAAAAATAATTTTTGCCACATGAGCATTTTGCTCACGTGAGCATCCATGGCAAGGTCAGCATTGACAGCCCATGCTGAACTGCCCTTGAAGTGGTGGTCAGAGAGTCACTACTTGGCAATTTAAATAGGAAGGTACAATTTGTCCACCAAACCTGGACAGCAGATTTCCTTTGCTCAAGGAGTTTAGTGAACCAGATGGGTGTTTAGGGCAATCAATGGTAATTTCAATTCCAGATTGATTAAGTGAATTCAAATTCTAACAATTGTGGTGGTTGGATTTGAATGGCTGTCCATAAAGCAGTGGTCTGGATTATTAGCCCAGTGACATTATTACAGTACCACCAAGTCCCTATACAAAAGAACAAAAGCAGACTGTTCAACCCTTCAGCTTATTCTGCTATTACATGAGATCATGTGCTTCAATCCCTTTACTCCATATTTCTTTGATAGGATGTAGTGTGTGGGGTGAGTGTGTTAGATGGTGGTAATGTGTTCACTGAAGGAAAATTCATCTGATCATGCCTGGTGAGAGCTGACAGGTGAATGTAGGTATGTTTCTTGATCCATCACAGGCCTTGACATCAGCATCCTGGGTTACCAGAAATTCCAGGCCCAGTCTGATATCAGTAGCTTCTGGACCCTAAAGATCACAGCTCAAGGCCTACTCCATGGGGGAATCTAGCAGCAAGACGTTAACTGATTCTTTTCTCCTCTTGACATTAGGTGGAGGTCACAGGAAGTGTGTTAGTCAGGTGGTCTGAGGAAAAAGCAGAAAATGATAGGCTGCCTCTTGCTTGCACCTCTGATGCCTCCAGATTGGAGGCGCAAATGGAGGCTTATATGTGAAACTCCCATCCCTCTCGCCCATTAGGAAGGTAGGTAATTGAGGACAAGGCCAGGTGAGGTCCTAAAGTGGCCATTAACTGATCCCTTAAAAGCCTTAATTAGTGGCAGATTGAAAGGTTGACCACAGTCTTTTTCGCCCAGAACCTAATTAGTGAGGAATTGAGAAGTGCATGAGTATCCTTTGAGGGCATACTCACGGATAGAAAATAGGAGGAGCTGGCTACTTGGCCCTTTAAACCCTGCTTCACTATTCGTTATGATCATGGCTGATCCTCCAACTCAATAGTCTGATCATGTTTCTCACTCATATCCTTTGATCCTTTTCACCCCAGTGCTACACCCAACTCCTCCTTGAAATTGTACAATGTTTTGGCCTCAACTGCTTTGCGTGGTAGAGAATTCCACAGAATTTCCATTCTCTGGGTTTCTCCTCATCTCAGTCCTAAATGATTTACCCCTATCCTTAGACTGTGACCACTGTTTCTGGACTTACTTACCATCAGAAATATTCTTCCTGCATCTACCTTGTCTGGTCCTGTTAGAATTTTGTAGGTTTTTATGATATTGCCCCTCATTCTTTCAAATGTTGGCAAATATAATTCCAACTGAATCAACCTCTCCTCCTATATTAGTCCCACCATCCCAGGAATCAGTCTGGTGAACCTTCACTCTGTTCTCTCTATAGCAAAAATATTCTTCCTCAGATAAGGAGATCAAATCTGCACACAATAGTCATATTCCCCTCAACAGTATCTGAAGCAACATATCTGTTTTGTAGAGTAGCCACAGGAAGCTTCTGCACTGCCTGTCTAGTCCTCTTGCTCTGCCTGGTGGTCACCTATTCCCTTTCTTCCAATGGTGTGACTACCTCTTTATACATTCTATCCACAGTATACATGGCCTTACTGATGCTGCACAGTGTCCCCAGCTGCTGCTCCAGCTTTGAAATACAGGCCTCCAGAGAGTGCAGCTGGAGACCCTTCCTGCACACATGTTGGCCCGACGTATTGGAAATATTCCTGGCTTCCCACATTGAGCAGGAAGAACACACCACAGCCTTAAGCTCTCCTGCCATGCATTATCCCTTTCAAATTAAACCTTTAGAAAATGTTTAATTTTGAATAATATCAATTACTCGAGGGTGCTTCTTCCCTGGCCCTCATTACTATAGAATTTCATCCATCCAAGTCATAAACCACAAAGAAGTTTAAAAAAAAGTCACCTCATCTCCTTTGTACCAAATTCCCGGAAACATATACTCAGTCTGTCTGTCATGCACAGAGTGTGATTTCTCCCAATTGCTCAAGTGAAGCTTACTAATCATGCACTTCCAACAATCCCTATCTTAAATTGAGCTGAGGTGATTTGAGATTACCTTAGAGGTGTATAAAATCATGAGCGGCATGAATAGCATCTTTTCCCTGGAGTAGGGGGACTCCAGACCTAGCGGGCATAGGTTTGGGGTGAGAGGGGAAATATTTAAAATAGATCTAAGGAGCAAATTTTTCACACAGAGCGTATGGAATGAGAGACGAAGTGTTGGACCCTGGTACAAATACAACATTTACAAAGCATCTGGATATTATATGCATGGGAAGGATTTGGAGGGATATGTGTTAAGTGCTGGAAAATGGTACTAGATTAATTTAGGGTATCCGGTTGGCCTGGGTGAGTTTGACCAAAGGGTCTGTTTCTGTGCTGTACATCTCTATGACTCTATGGCTCACAGTCATTGAGCTTCAAAAGTAATTAACATCTATTGAAACCCTATTCAGGCTTCAGGTGTCTGACTGGTAACTGTCCCTCAGTCAGCTAAGTCAGCTACCGTATTAGTCTTTAACTAGACGTCTGAATTTTTGAAAAAAAGAAACAACTTACCAGTTCAATGCCCACTGTGCTCTAAATTCCCAGAAATACTCCCTCCATCTGGCTGTGTCTCACTCAGGATGTGCTATCTCTCTACGCCTCATGCAAAGCCCTTCTTCCTACCCCATTAACTCTAGAGAGGGAAACCTTCCACCCTTCAATACCTAACAAAAGTCTTGAAAGTTTTAATTGATGTATTATCCACAGCTGTCTGGGGTAGAGTTGAAAATTTCTATAAACCTGCATGAAAAATTGCTCCCTTATTTCACTCCTGAATAGTCAATTTATAATTGTGGGATTGAGCCCTCTTATTGCAGGTACCATCACTAAAGGAATTATCTGATTGACTTTCTCAAATCCTTTTTTTGAAGTTAAAAATATTTGGAAAATCATCCAACCACCTACTAAACTCAAGAGAATGTAAAGCAGTCAAAACTACCTGTCTTTATAATTTAAGTCTTTCAGCCTTAATAATGCTCTGGTGAATCTACGGCTTATCCCTCCTCCCACTATCATTACACCTCACTCTCAACCACAGGAACATATATCTTTCTGAAACGTTAATGCCCAGTACCAAATACAGTGGTCCACATAGGGTTGACTGAATTCCTGTGCAACTGAAGCATAATTCTTCAATCTTGTAATACAATCCCTTGCAATATAAGTCAACACTGCATTAACCTTTTTCATTACTTTTTGCACCTTTGCACTCACTTTTAGTGAATTGCTCAGGGAAAATTAAAATTTACTTTTTTTTGCAACACCTAATCTTTCACCATTAAGAAATTCCTCTGATTTCAGATCTAACATTGATGAACTCAAATCTCCAAAATTTGCAATCCATCTGTGACAGTTCTTAATCTGTCAACTGTAACTTTGTGTTCCTTCTTCACAGCTTATTGTACCTTCTAACTTCGTGTCTTATGTTGACCTAAATATATACTTTCTTACTACCTCACACAAGTGTTAATATGTAGATGAAATGCTATGGTTCCTGTGCAGATCCTTGAATAACCTCACTGCTTTGATTCATAGAAGGTTCCTTATGCCCACTCTTCGTATCATATTTTCTAACCATATGATTACCTCCAATTCTTTGTGCTTTAATTTTTGCTCATGTTGTCTTGTCCTCCACCTTATCAGCTCTCTACTGCAAATGCTGTCAGACAATATCCATAAGTCCTGTTCATGACCTATTCAAAACATTTAGCAACATGAGAAATTCATGTTAATGCTCGTGTTAAACATAAATTGATAACTTAATGTTTTGGTTGGAGCACAAAATTTGAAAGCAATTTTGAGAGGCATGCCAAGGTAAAAACTGAAAATTAAGCATTCAATATTATTGTGTTTCAACTAATAACAGAATAAACAAAAAAGGAATGACAAATTCACTTCACCTTCTCATGAATAGGATGCCTATTTGGTAATTATCAAACCTTACAGTTATTAGTTCTGAAATATTTAATGAGAATGATATATGAAATCATTGAGAGATGAAGTAACTAAAATGATGCTGACTTCCAAAGTAATTCACAAAATAATGTTCTTCTTGGCTGTGGATTCTATTAATTAAAAAATGTGCTGACTGAAGTATTGCATGTTAGTACTGGGCAATGAAACTCTTGCATCTGAGGAATCTAGTGTAAACATCCATTACTCCCAGTTCAGATGGACACTGGCAAGGTAAAGCTGTCTATAATCTGTGCCAGCAACCGAAGTCCCGAACAGTACCACACCGCAATTCCTGCATCAGTATGACTTTTCTTTTTACATTTTTCATATCAATTATCCTGAGATGTCTTTGATATTAAAATTGATTATTTAGGGATAGTTTTGTCCCACAGGTCTATGCCCACTAGAGACAAAAGTCCTTTGGCTTAAACCCATCTCACTTCGAATCCTTGATGCCAAAGGCAATTTTCATTCTATCTATTTGGGTTGGATATGAAAATATGTCTGAGCAATGAAAAGATTTTGCAAAGGTTCCACCATGAAGATCGATAAATAAATTGACTGATTGTTGAAGTTATAATTTTTATGTTTGGCTCATAGAAATTTTATAGCTTAATATTTCAGAAGCGGATGCAACAGGATAATCTATGCAGATGTTATTTGACAAGGAAACTTGCTTGATGATATTATTGTTTAATTCATTATCTTCCAAAATTGCTTTACAGCTCTTTGTTAAATATTTCACATCAAAACTAATAGAGTTATAGACATAGAGACGTACAGCACGGAAACAGACCATTTGGTTCAACTTGTCCATGTCGACCAGATATCCCAACCCAATCTAGTCCCACCTGCCAGTACCCTTCCCAAATCCATCCAAACCCTTCCAATTCATATAACCTTCCAGATGCCTTTTAAATATTGCATTTGTACCAGCCTCCACCACATCTTCTGGCAGCTCATTCCATACACGTATCACTCTCTGCATGAAAAAGTTGTCCCTTAGGTCTCTTTTATATCTTTTCCTTTTCACCCAAAACTGATACCCTCTAGTTCTGGATTCCCCCATTTCGGGGAAAAGACTTTGTCTATTTATCCTATCCATGCCCCTCATGATTTTATAAATCTCTATAAGATCACCCCTCAGCCTCTGACACTCCAGGGAAAACAGCCACAGCCTATTCAACCTCTTCCTATAGCTCAAATCTTCCAACCCTGACAATATCCTTGTAAATCTTTTCTGAACCCTTTCAAGTTTCACAACATCGTTCTGACAGGAAGTAGACCAGAATTGCGTGCAATATTCCAACAGTGGCTTAATTAATGTCCTGTACAGCTGCAACATGACCTCCCAATTCCTGTACTCAATACTCTGACCAAAGGAAAGCATAACAAACGCCTTCTTCACAATTCTATCTACCTGTGACTCTACTTTCAAGGACCTATGAACCTGCACTCCAAGGTCTCTTTGTTCAGCAATGCTCCTAAGGACCTTACCATTAAGTGTATAAGTCTTGCTGAGATTTGCTTTCCCAAAATGCAGCACCTCCCATTTATCAAACTTAAACTCCATCTGCCACTCCTCAGCCCATTGGCCCATCTGATCAAGGTCTCATTGTGATCTGAGGTAACCTTCTTTGCTGTTCACTGCACCTCCAATTTTGGTGTCATTTGCAAACTTACTAACTATACCTCTTATGCTCAAATTCAAAACATTTATATAAATGATGAAAAGTAGTGGACCCAGCACTGATCTTTGTGGCACCCCAATGGTCACAGGCCTCAAGTCTGATAAACAGCTCTCCATCACCACCCTCTGTCTATTATCTTTGAGCCAGTTCTGTAACAAAATGGTGAGTTCTCCCTGTATTCCATGAGATCTAAACTTGCTAACCAGTCTCCCATGGGGAACCTTGTCAAATGCCTTACTGAAGTCCATATAGATCACGTCAACTGCTCTACCCTCATCAATCCTCTTTGTTACTTCTTCAAAACTCAATCAAGTTTGTGAGAGATGATTTCCCATGCACAAAACAATATTGACTATCCCTAATCAGTCCTTGCCTTTCCAAATACATATACATCCTGTACCTCAGGATTCCATCCAACAACTTGCCCACAACAAAGATCAGGCTCACTGGTCTATAGTTCCCTGGCTTGTCTTTGCCACCCTTCTAAAACAGTGGCACCACGATAGCCAACCTCCAGTCTTCTGGCACATCACCTGTGACTATCAATGATACAAATATCTCAGCAAGGGGCCCAGCAATTACTTCCCTAGCTTCCCACAGAGTTCTTGGGTACACCTGATCAGGTCTTGGGGATTTATCCAGTTTTATACATTTCAAGATATCCAGCTCTTCCTCCTCTGTAATATGGGCATTTTCCAAGATGTCACCATCTATTTCCCCACATTCTATATCTTCCATGTCCTTTTCCACAGTAAACACTGATGCAAAATACTCATTTAGTGTCTTCCTCATCTCCTGCAGCTCCACACAAAGGCTGCCCTGCTGATCTTTTAGGGGCCCTATTCTCTCCCTAGTTACTCTTTTGTCCTTAATATATTTATAGAAACCCTTTGGATTATCCATAACTCTATTTGCCAAAGCTATCTCATGTCCCATTTTTGTCCTCCTGATTTCCCTCTTAAGTATACTCCTCCTGCCTTTATACTCTTCTAAAGATTCACTCGATCTCTCTTGTCTATACCTTACATATGCTTCCTTCTTTTTCTTAATCAAAACCTCAATTTCTCTAGTCATCCAGAATTCCCTACACCTACCAGCATTTCCTTTCACCCCAGCAGGAATATACTTTCTCTGGGCTTTTGTTATCTCATTTCTGAAGGCTTCCCATTTTCCAGCCGTCCCTTTACCTGCGAAATTCTGCCCACAATCAGTTTTTGAAAGTTCTTGCCTAATACCGTCAAAATTAGCCTTCCTCCAATTTAGAATTTCAACTTTTACATCTGGTCTATCCTTTTCCATCACTATTTTAAAACTAGTAGAATTATGGTCGCTGGCCCCAAAGCGCTCCCCCACTGACACCTCAGTCACCTGCCCTGCCTTATTTCCCAAGAGTAGGTCAAGTTTTGCACCTTCTCTAGTAGTTGCATTCACATACTGAATCAGAAAATTTTCTTGTATACACTTAACAAATTCTTCTCTATCTAAACCCTTAACACTTTGGTAGTCCAAGTCTATGTTTGGAAGTTAAAATTCCCTTCCATAACCACCTTATTTTTCTTACAGATAACTGAAATCTCCTAACAAATTTGTTTTTCAATTTCCTGCTGACTATTAGGGGGTCTATAATACAATCCCAATGAGGTGATCATCCCTTTCTTATTTCTCAGTTCCACCCAAATAACTTCCCTGGATGTATTTCCGGGAATATCCTCCCTCAGCACAGCTGTAATGCTATCCCTTATCAAAAATGCCACTCCCCCTCCCCTCTTGCCTCCCTTTCTATCCTTCCTGTAGCATTTGTATCCTGGAACATTAAGCTGCCAGTCCTGCCCATCCCTGAGCCATGTTTCTGTAATTGCTATGATAACCCAGTCCCATGTTCCTAACCATGCCCTGAGTTCATCTGCCTTCCCTGTTAGGCCCCTTGCATTGAAATAAATGCATTTTAATTTATTAGTCCTACTTTGTCCCTGCCTGCCCTGACTGTTTGACTGACTTCTGTTCTCATCTGTACCAGTCTCAGATTGATCTCTTTCCTCACTAACTCCCTGGGTCCCACCCCCTCACCTTACTAATTTAAATCCCCTCGAGCAGCTTTAGCAAATCTCCCTGCCAGTATATTAGTTCCCTTCCAATTTAGATGTAATCTGTCTTTCTTGTACAGGTCACTTCTACCCCAAAAGAGATTCCCCAAATGTGAAACCTTCTCCCATACACCAGCTCCTCAGCTATGCATTCATCTGATCTATCCTCCTATTCCTACACTCACTAGCTCACAGCACTAGGAGTAATCCAGATATTACTACTCTCAAGGATCTCCTTTTTAAATTACTTTAATCACAAAATTCATTATTTTGTAACAAAGTCCTATGTTCTGTATTTTTTATATTTTACGACTGTGACTAATACACTTTTGGGGAACAGCAATCAATCAATGAGATTTATTTTGAAAGTTTTAGGTGGCTAAGTTATCCTATCCTTATACCCAAATACTAATCACATTGAATCGTTATGCGAAAAACTGGTACATGGGCAAAGCTGGTTTCAGTTATTTACTGAATGTATTGGAGCAACAATTATTCTACTGAATACAAATGTATTATATAATCATTCAAATCAGAAATTTGAGTTATAATTTTAAAGCAAACAGATTTTGTTCACAGATATAATAAAGTAAGGTCAAGATTTAGTGCTCCATGCATTAAAAGTCTCATACCCTGCTTCTCCCAATGAAAAAGCCTGCCAGATCCAATCAACTGCTCTAATCAGCCATTCGTGCTTCTTGCGAATCACAAGCCTTGACACTGAAAGCTAACTTGCTGGAAGCTGCTAGGTGTTCTGGCAGCTTGTGGGTCCTGAAGATCGTCATTGGAGGCCAAGCTTAAGGGGCATATATTGGTGAGAATGCATCTGCTTTTCTTTTGGGTGTCACCAGGTGGATGCAGTGTGGATATTCAGAGGCAAAAAGGTAGGGTGTAACCTTCATTGACTAGTTTCTTCCCTGCCTAAACCCTGGCCCCAATTCTTCCCAAATGTAGGCAAATGGAAGACCCCTCCCAGGCAGGTTCACACTGGTTTTCCAATTCAGAAACTGGAAACTTTTTTGATCTGCCAGGAAAGCAGGTCATTGGGCCAGTGGTGAACTAAGGTCCTCAAATGGCCATTACTGAACCATTTAAGGGCCCTTGATTGGCAGTTCGTTGAGAAAGCTGTTTATGGATCTTTGTGCCTTGAGCTAGCTGCTTATAGAAGTTACTTTAGTGCATTTTTGGAGCACTGGAGCATTTTAATCTCTGCAATTCTTCAATTCAATCAATATCAGTAAAAGCTTAGAGCAGGACAACAGTAAAACCATTGATGTATGCCTGCCAATGACTCTTGAGGACAATTGACTAAAAAGCTTTGCCTTCTCTGACTAATTGCAATTTGCTGTTGGCATACATAGTTTGACATGTGGTTGATCTGTCCTGATCATCAGGTGGGAGGATTTGCCACTGTGCATTTTTAATCCAAACTTTTCTTTTCTTTTGGAAGAGCAAATCAAATAGAGGAAAAATAAATATGTAATTTATAAATAAAGTACAAATTGTTCAAATGAACGGATAAACAAGATGAGCAACTTGCATAAAAAGCTGAATTAATAAATAGTTGTGAACTGGAAAAAAATTGCCATAAAGACAATGCAACAGCCCAAAAATGTTTAAATTATTCCAAAGCTGGTCACATTTCCTATTCATGACAATTTTTTTTCGGTTTGGTTTGTATGCTTTATCTCCAAATGAATGTCACCAAATGGGACAATGCATAGAGAGCCACGGTGAGCATCTTTATTGATCTTCAGTCAATGAATAATGCCATATTCGTATTATTAAAGCACATACACACTCTTTCATGTGGAAGTTTTGCAATATGTAGATATGTTAACAGGTGAATATTTGTCATATTAATAAAACTAGTTAGAGACAAAAAAACTGCAGATGCTAGAGTCCAAGGTCCTGAGGAGCTGGAATCCTGAAGAAGGTTACCCTAAACGTTGACTTCTCCACTTCCTGATGCTGACTACCTTGCTGTGTGTTCATCCAGCCTCCTGCTTGTCTATATTAATAAAAGTGTCCTGTTAATTTAGTGGTAGCTGTAATCTGTTTAACATTAACACAATAACATGCATAAGAATTCCATTTGCATGGCTTAAAAATTCATGTGCTAATAAGGTACATAATTTCATGGCTCTTAAGGATAATTATCTTGCTTGGTAACTGAATTAACTTTGAGCAATCCCACACAAAAGCTATCTTTTCCCTGACCTCTTGGATATTAATTGATGATAACTTTCAATGAAGGCCAAGGTGCTGTTTGCATTGTGGTTCTGTCCATACATGAACATAACCAGGAAAAGAAACAAAGACATAAGAAAAAGTAAATAATAAGAAATTTTTCAACATTTTTCTATTCGATTCCTTTTCTCTTCTTCCTTCTTTATTACAGATTGTAAGAAATCTATTGCTGTTCATGGGTGTTAGGACCAAACAGTATCTTTGGCTCAGCCACTTGGTTGTTACTTGTTGAACTCATGGAAAGAGCTTTGGGAATCTGCACAATAGATACTGTTCCCAGCATAACTGGATTTACGGTTGACTCTACAACTGTATCTCCTATACAATTCTCTGGTCCACTGGCAGGCCTTTAGGAAGCTGAGACTTGTATTACAGAGCAAACCAGTAACTAGCATTGAAAAGCTGCTGCAAGGACATTTTAAGTGCTGGGTTTGGCACTGAGCTCACACATTGGACCAGTCCACATCACACGAATGCTCGTTTGCTCTCTTAGCACTCCCTCGCTTAGTACCTAACTGGATACTCATAGCATCCTTCCCTTGCCGTGTTATGCTGATTTGTTCAGTTTCACAACCAAACAGCTTGCCCTCCTGATCTACAGCCCTCAGTCAAGGGGATGTACAGGGGGTTACATCTCGCTGTATGGTAGTGTGCTTTGTCAATCTCACACATTCACCAGCGGCTTACATGGTAAACATGCTGTGTGTGCAGCAAGTAGCCATGTCTCAATGTCTATGGGGCATAGTCCTCTCTGAAGTCCATGGAAGCATCCATCAGCCGGGAGGTCTCAGCACTAAGCCATGGGCAGCCTGCTATACCAGACAGGATTAGTCACAGTCAGGCATCTGGTTGGGGGCTCATGGTCAGTCTGTGACTAGAGGTGTAACTCCAGAAACTGGGGCTAACTCAGTTGTGGATATGCATAGCACTGGGTGTCTGGGCACTTCTCTGCAGTGTGTTTGGTCAGTTTGTTGAAGGCCTTGGTCAGTCCATTGGCTTCATCCAGATAAACTAATTGGAAAGGTGAGTATGAGGGCAAGGGGAATAGGTGAGGGACAAGGATGAGGAGGAAATGGGTGCTTCAGTTAAGCAAGGAGACCTGGGAACCTATTCTTTGGGGCTGGGGGAGGGGCCTGATAATTGTGAGGGAGCAACTGTATTTGTATGGGAGAGATATAGTACAGCATTGATGAGAAAGGGATAATGCATGGGAGGAGGTGGTTTATCCATGTTCAACATCACCCAGGCTTCAAAGAAGGGGCGCATTGACTGACATCACCTGGCGTGATCATCACCTACACTAGTGCCTGGGGGCAGGGAAAGTTTAGCAGCTGCAGGTTCATGCAGGTGGGTTGGGGAAGGACCTGGGAAGGTGCGAAGCCTGTGGGGGTCATGGGAAGGGCAGTTAGGATGGGAGTCAGGGTCTTGCCAACACGGGGAGCTGGAGGCTGGAAGCCACTGAGTGAAGGTGCTCACTGCTGCTTTCCATTGTGCTGGAAATTGCCAGTGCGCAACACAAAAGAAAATGACTGCCACCACAGCCTGAGTGACCACCTCATTCACATGAAGACTTTGGACCCAGAAGCCAAGGAAAGAATAGGGATGTTTTAGGATGTGGGGCAGTGGTGTGAACAGGACCCAAGGCCCTCTGTACACCTTGTTTATCTTTGTCCCACAGACTGCAGCCCACTCTTGCCGCCGACATTAATCTATGGTACGTCCCGAATGGACAGGAAGTAGGTATCACGCTGATACAGTTACATTCAGGGCTCCACAGAGAGAGTCAAACAAACCCAGACATAGTACACAAGCAATCAAATTTATATAAACATAATATTTAATGCGCAGAGAAATGTCATCCATGCCATAATGGTGGCCTCAATAGTTTTTTTTTGTCTGCCTCCCACGATGCCTCAGTATAGTCCCTGCTTTCTGTCTGGGGTGGAAGGAGGATGTTAGCCCTGGAGGTTTGATCAGATGACCCAGTGGGAATTTGTGTCTGGACAGCCCATACATGCTGTGGATGGTCTTGCTGGAGCAAATGGACTCTCCTCGGCTTAGACCTGCAAGCGTCAGAGAGTACAGTCAGGGTGGAGGTAGAGGGTAGGCCACCTCTACAGTGTGTGCTTCATTCCCCCTGTCACCATGCCTGCAGCCCAGAGGAGCGATGGTTGGGCCAATGGAGTACGGATATGGGTACTTCTCCTGCAGACCTCGAGGATGCTGGGTAACCACCAACCTGACTGTGTGGTCAGCCAGACAGACACATCCTTGGGGTAGCTGTGTCCCTATTGCAAAGCTGCACTCCTGCAGCTTCTGTGGAATAAGGCCATTGCCTGCCACACGCTGTCTGCCATTGCTGTTCCTCCCTGGGCATGTGGGTGATGTCCCTGATTGCCGACACCACCAGGGACCTCCCCTGCCTGGGGCTGAGGCAGTGCCTGGTCTATGGCAGCCCTCTGAGTGCCAGTGACCCTGGGAGATTTCTTCCATTGCCCCATTGTGGGCTGTTTTTTCTGGGAATGAGAGAAAGAGAAGACTTGCAGGTGCCGTAACTGATAGTGCTGGTGCAGCTCGGGGAAAGTTGATGTGGTGTCGCAAGTGAATGAGTAGGCAGCGCAGAGGTCAGGCAGGGGTCAGTGGTGTGGAAACTTGGGTGAAAATCAGAGTGAGTGAGACAAGATATTGGAGGCAAAAGTAAGAGTGGTAAAGCTTGATCCTTGGTGGGAGGTGGATGCAGTAGTAGGGATAGTGAGGTAGCGGGAAGAAATGTGTGGCACTTACCCTGGCAGAGTATAGAAGGTTTCTGATCTTCTTGTGGCACTGCTGGCTGTTCCTTCCCAACACTGAGACTAGGCTGTCACTTGGTGGGCTGGTCTTCTCTGGGGTTCTGTGCTCCACTTGACTCACTTGACTCACCAGTACCTCCAGGTGTCTGCCTCCAACATCTTTGCACATGTCTGTCATCAAGCAAGGCAGCTTTTAAAGATGGTGACAATGTCAGGGAAACTGGTCTTCTGGTAGATACTCACAGAGTGGCAAATCTTCCTCAGAATGGCACATGTAAAATTGGGGGGGTGGGGGTAGAACTGGACATCAGAGATACCAAAGGGATGGCTAGATAGTTTATAGAGTCATAGAAATGTACAGCATGGAAACAGATCCTTTAGTCCAACCCGTCCATGCTGACCAAATATCCTAAGTTAATCTAGTCCCACTTGCCAGCATTTGGTTCATATCCCTCTAAATCTTTCCTTTTCGTATACCCATCCTGATGCCTTTTAAATGTTGCAATTTGTAAGATATGGCAAGACATCTTGTGAGGTCTTGTGGTGGAAAACTCTCCCAAAAACTCAATCTGACTCGCACTTAGCTAAAAGAGTACACAAATCAATCCTGTGTGTTTGGCACAAATGATAAACAGTTAATATGCTGATTCTTCTTATAGATTTGTTTTGCTAAATGCATAACTGGATTGAAGGGAAATACCAACTTTTGACCTTCCTCAACTCACTCATTTGTTTTTTGCTTGAGCTGTCTCTGTCTTTCTGAAAACATCCCTCTTCTCTGCTCTTCCATCTTGATTGTATATTTACTAACTCTTCTAAATGATTACTCCATTTTTCTGCTTTCTTGAAGTTAATGACATGAGGAGAGAAACTCTCTCCATTGCTCCATTTCTTTTTTCCATGCTAACCAACATCCAGCTCCAGTAAATATTAAGAATCCTCTGCTCTGAACTTTAATTATACTCCTCTCACCATATTCAAAATGTTTGTCTGCATTAATTACTTTCCTCTACGATATCCATTCCATCATATTTTTGTTTGCATTTATTACTAAGAAAAATGATCAATCTGAACATTTTAATTAAGACCATTCTAACAACATGGTGAGGTGCTGGAAGACTGGAGGTTGGCAAACGTGGTGCCACTGTTTAAGAAGGGTGGTAAGGACAAGCCAGGGAACTATAGACCAGTGAGTCTGACCTCGGTGGTGGGCAAATTGTTGGAGGGAATCCTGAGGGAAAGGATGTGTATGTATTTAGAAAGGCAAGGACTGATTAGGGATAGTCAACATGGCTTTGTGCATGGGAAATCATGTCTCACAAACGTGATTGAGTTTTTTGAAGAAGTAACAAAGAAGATTGATGAGGGCAGAGCGGTAGATGTGATCTATGTGGACTTCAGTAAGGTGTTCGACAAGGTTCCCCATAGGAGATTGATTAGCAAGGTTAGATCTCACAGAATACAGGGAGAACTAGCCATTTGGATACAGAACTGGCTGAAAGGTAGAAGACAGAAGGTGGTGGTGGAGGATTGTTTTTCAGACTGGAGGCCTGTGACCAGTGGAGTGCCACAAGGATCGCTGCTGGGTCTTCTACTTTTTGTCATTTACATAAATAATTTGGATGCGAACATAAGAGGTACAGTTAGTAAGTTTGCAGATGACGTTAAAATTGGAGGTGTAGTGGGCAGTGAAGAAGGTTACCTCAGATTACAACAGGATCTGGACCAGATGGGCCAATGGGATGAGAAGTGGCAGATGGAGTTAATTCAGATAAATGCGAAGTGCTGCATTTTGGGAAAGCAAATTTTAGCAGAACTTATACACTTAATGGTAAGGTCCTAGAGAATGTTGCTGAACAAAGAGACCTTGGAGTGAAGGTTCATAGCTCCTTAAACGTGGAGTCGCAGGTAGATAGGATAGTGAAGAAAACATTTGGTATGCTTTCCGTTATTGGTCAGAGTATTGAGTACAGGAGCTAAAAATGTGTTGCTGGAAAAGCGCAGCAGGTCAGGCAGCATCCAGGGAACAGGAGAATCGACGTTTCGGGCATAAGCCCTTCTTCAGGGCATAAGCCCTTCTACAGCCCTCCTGTATTGAGTACAGGGGTTGGGAGGTCATGCTGCAGCCGTACAGAACATTGGTTAGGCCACTGTTGGAATATTGTGTGCAATTCTAGTCTCCTTCCTATCGGAAAGATGTTGTGAAATTTGAAAGGGTTCAGAAAAGATTTACATGGATGTTGCCAAGGTTGGATGATTTGAGCTATAGGGAGAGGCTGAACAGGCTGGGGCTGTTTTCCCTGGAGCGCCGGAGGCTAAGGGGTGTCCTTATAGAGGTTTACAAAATGATGAGGGGCATGGATTGGATAAATAGGCAAAGTCTTTTCCCTGGAGTGGGGGAGTCCAGAACTAGGGGGTATAGGTTTAGGGTGAGAGGGGAAAGATATAAAAGAGACCTAAGGGGCAACCTTTTCACACAGAGGGTATATGGAATGAGCTGCCAGAAGAAATGGTGGAGGCTGGTACAATTGCAACATTTAAGAGGCATTTGGATGGGTACATGAATAGGAAGGGTTTGGAGGGATATGGGCCGGGTGCTGGCAGGTGGGACTAGATTGGATTGGGATACTGGTCGTCATGCTGTACACCTCTATGACTCTGTGACTCTATAACATTTTCTAAAGTTACAGAAGCTGATATTAAATCTGAAATTATCCATTAGGTTGAGGTTTTTCAGTTTGTATTAGGTATTGGTGATTGTTGATTGTTGATTTTTCTTATTTAAAGATATGCTTTTGTTTATAACTTCTCCCTTATCTGGTCTCCCCACATTCCTGTAATATTAACTCAAATGCCCTAAATGAATCTTTGAGTTCTGATCAAAATGAATACAAGAAGACAAAAGTGCTTCGCTATAATGCAAATGTATTAGCTTAAATTACAAGTATATATTGGAAATAATTATTAGCTGACACTACTTTAGATATATTTGAACAAAGTTATTAGCTTAAACTGTTTTGATATATTCAAACAAGTGAGTGTGTCCTTTCACTTGATGGGGACCCTTCAGCAACTGCTGGAAGTTGGAGCTTGATCTTGATTTCCACAGCACTGGGCTGATAAAGAAACACAACGAGCTGTGAAAAGTCCCCAGTATTAATAGGATACTGGGTTTCATGTTGTGCTCTGAATTGCCTCTTCTGAGTACATTCCTCAAGCACCCCTCTGAGCTTGCTGGTCAAAACAGGTCTAGACGTTGCTACAAACAGCTTGTTCCCATGCCAAGTCTATTTTCTTACAGAACAGCATGTTCTCTCAAAGTTTTCCACTCTCTATCAATTGCTTACAGTCATTTCCAATTAACTGTTAAAGATCTGTTTTAGAGAGATCATTTTTGGCATCATACACTATAATCCCTACCAACAGGCATGTGGAATTCATGGATTTTTCCATCACCATGGTGAGATTGTCCAGCTAGCTCCACTCCAATTCTTATTTTCCTGTCTCTCAAACCAATTCACTCACATTCCTTACACTCTAGCTTTGACGCTGCTTTACTTCCAGAACAAAACTCATCCATTTGTCAACATCTGTTGCTTACGTTAAGTTTCAGTTAATTCCACGGCCAATCATTTTTGTTTGGATGCAACTTTTTATAACATGAAGTAAAAGTTCCAAGATCTTCAAAAGAGTTGGTGATTGTGTTTTTCAGACTCCTGAATTCAAATTCAGTTACATCAATAAAAGATGATGCCTTTGCTGGGCTTCCACATCTAGAGTATTTGTGAGTTTTTTATTCTTTTTCCTTGTTCTATTTCCTTCATCATCTTACTGATTAACTATTTGAACTAACTATTTGCCTTGTCTTCTACAGATTCATTGAAAACAATAAAATTGAGTCTATATCGAAACATGCTTTTCGAGGGCTCAGGGATTTGATCCATCTGTAAGTTTTGTGTTATTGCCAGCTATTTTAACATAACCTAATTTAAAAAAGACCCTATTGTGTAAATAAAAACCAAGTACAAAATAAATAATTTCTCTGAAGATATTTATACTAATGAGGTTATTTTATTTTTAGTTCTTTGGCTAACAGCGGCATCAGATCCTTACCAAGAGATGTTCTCAGTGACTTGGATTCCTTGATTGAATTGTAAGAGTCTTCTCTATTTCAGCATCAAATTAGTTTAATCTTTAATATTCATAATCACTTCTCGTAGACATTCTATCAACATAAGAGAGACAGTGGCATAGTAGAAATGTCACTACAGTTGCGATCCAGAGTTTCAGGATAATCCCCTGGCTTCACATTAAATCCAAATAATAAAATCTGGAGTTGAAAGCTATTCTCAGTAATAAAGCTCTCTCATCGAATTCACTTAGGTCCTCTAGGGAAGGAAATCAGCCATCTTTACCTGGTCTGGCCTAACTGTGACTCCAGACTCACAACAATGTGATTAGCTCTTAATCACCATCTGAAATGGCTCAGGAAACCACTCAGGGCAAGAAGGGATGGGAAACAAATGCCAGCGATGCTTACATCCCATGTAAGAATTAATGTTTAAGAAATGGCTATTGTTTTTCCTTTCTTGTTGCTAGTAGATCTCCTTCAGGCAGAAGACTGTCAAGTTGTGAGAAGTGCTATTCCATTATCTGCCAGCTCGAGGCAGTTCCTATTTATCTTTGTTTCCTCTGCCACTCAAGGTGATGTACTGAATAATCTAGAGAAGGAAAACTCATTCAATGCTGGCAGAATTCCAAAATGTTATTTTGCACACTTCAGTTCAACAGTTGGTTCAATATGAATCATGTAGATCATAATTGACACAAACATACCCAGAACTGGAAGATTCTGTTGCTCTTTCCTAAAACATGTGTGCATATTGGGATAAAGGTGTTAAAGGTTAATAAGATGCACAATTACTTCTCTTTTTTGATTTGATTTATTATTTTCACATGTACCTAGGTACAGTGAAAACTTTTGTTTTGTATGCAGTAGTAGCAGATCATTCCATATAAAGATGGTGGAAGAGAACTCGGAATACTTCTCCTTGCTGTTTATTTTATATATGTCAAGACACTTACTACCATTCAAATTTTCAGGTTGAACTTGTAAATGAGCCTACTTTAGAATCAAATATAATGTAGTGAAGTCAGAAAATTTGTGAAAATGATGCTGAGGTATTCAGAAGGACATGCAGCCAGGGCTTTATGGGTTTGTGATGAAGAATAAGAACCTAAACTTGACTAGAAGAAATATTGTAAAAATAACTCAGAGGGTACAAATAAAATTTCTTCAACATAAATATATTTCCAAAAAATATTGAAGGGATTCATATTCTGCTAACACTGAAATAATATCATGTAAAAGACTACAATCATGACCATGTCAGTGAAATTTAAATTGAATTAGATTAATCTGAGCTTCTGTACATAGATTCCTCCTCCAGACTAAAGGTTAATAGGAAAAATTGAATAGTGAATATCAATAGCTTATGATTTCAGGAATAGATCAAACTTATAAAAGTTCACTTGTTTCTGTTTGTGCCACCTTCCGATCAAACTGGCAATCTCACCTTCATTTCTTAAGGTGCCTCACAAGTTAATCAACCTCAAAGAGCAAACTGTGGTCACTTAGCATGTCTTCACCAAAGTTGATATTTCACATTGCTGAAGCAGTTCAATAGTAATTAATTGCCACTCTCTTGTTCCCAGACAGTGGCTCCATAAAGCTGCAGTCTTTGTAATGCATTATATATAGACATTTGAATCTGTTAATATTGTACATAGAGTCATAGAGATGTACAGCATGGAAACAGACCCTTCAGTCCAACCCATCCATGCTGACCAGATATCCCAACCAATCTAGTCCCACCTGCCAGCAGCTGGCCCATATCCCTCCAAACCCTTCCTATTCATATACCCATCCAAATGCCTTTTAAATGTTGCAATTGTACCAGCCTCCACCACAACCTCTGGCAGCTCATTCCATATACGTACCACCCTCTGTGTGAAAACGTTATGGTGTAGCAGAGCCTTGTTGAATATCTCCGACTAATAATGTCTAGATGTATCACTGTTGCTGAAAATAAGGGTGTGCGCAAGATGGCCTACAGTAACACCAGTAGTGACAGCAACGCAATGGAACGCCTAACAACCTTTTATCAAAGGATCCTGGCCTACATTAACAGTGACACAGTGAAAGGAGAAGCAGTTGCAATGTTACAATTTGTTCTGCTTCCTAATTTTTTACTTGCCACTTTCATGTGGTGAGAAATGGTATTCCACATCACTATTTCAAAGACAAGGCTTTAAGCAAAGTTTGTTCATAGACTCGGAAACATACCCTCTTGTTTTCTTCACAAGTGATAATGCCAGAACCAGTAGTATGCAGTGAAATTCAGAACAGTGCAGTTTTTCCTGTAACACCATTTTTACTTCAAAATATATATTGCATCTTAGGAGTCATGGTTGTGGAGAAGCCAATGGAAAAACTAGATGTTACACAATGTGATGGTTTTGGATCTGTAGAAGAGACAGAGATGCTCATGGGCAACATTATAGATTTGGGAAGCTGTCACTTTGACTGTCTTTCCCAGTGTTCCTAGTATCCGAGCACTTCTTGCCTCACAATCAATAAATGGATAGTTAGGAGAAGTGTTCAGAATCTACTCTTCGATTAATAGGAGGAGTGAATAGACAGTTGTCTGGTTAGGAATCTGCTGTTGGCAAGCAACCATCATCATGCATGACAGTTCAATTAACTGTAAATCAAACCAAATGAAGTTCATCCAAAAGGGGCTATTTATAATCACTGTGAAGGGACTAAGGTCCTTTCCACATTATTATTACTTTGTCTGTGACAAATGAGTCTTTCCCCAGAAAAGAATTACATTGAAGCAGCTTCAGGTAAAAGCTGGCAAAACAGAAGTTTAGCGACCATGAGATTGGCTGAATTCTTGCCAAAAAAACTTGTACAACTGGTTTCCAGGGGAATCTTTATAGCAGCAACACCTCAGTGACTGAAGTCCAAAGCATCCAATGCACCCCAGCCCATACTGTCAACTCTGCAAAAGGGATATCAGTCACAGTTCCTCCTAATTAGAGAGAACTTGCAATCTCAGAAACAACAGAAGTCTTTTTCTCAGGATTATGCAGATTATGGCAACCGACAACAATCCCACCAGGATAAAGAAAACACTGCTGCTGTTTGAACAAAATTGGGGAACAAACATTTGTAGTCAGATTCATAGGAAGATTGACATGTGCAGAAAATACTGTAGCAAAGATGAATAAAAGCATATCCTTTTATTTAGTATTGCATATTTGTGGCCTTATTATAAAGGAACTCAATTAATTGTTGCATTCCACAGAAATTGTCAATTTAAATTGGTACATTAATTAGACCTGGTAATTAAGAGCAAAAATACCTTGTTAATGATAACATTCATGATCCTGCAATGTCACTTAACCACTTTGACTCAGTAAGGGAACAATTGTGATTTGGACTGCTGTGTTCAAAAAGGCAACTCACTCTCAAGGGCAATCGTGGATGGATAACAAATTCTGGTGTGGCTGGCTTTATTCACATCCTGTGACAGAATAAACCAAGTAAACATTTTTTAAACTAAAACAAATACTTTGCTTCCATTTGCAAAATTAATTTGATGTCCGTCTAGACAAGTGCTATGAATTGTTTGTGAATTGTCACGACACAAGATATTCATTAAGCAACCATGCAACTTTAATAGTTAACATATCTCCAACAACCTTTCATTTCTTTTTACTTTTATTGACATACAATCACCTTATGAAAATCTGGAACATAAATATAAGCTTAGGCCCATTGAGACAAATGCTATGTTTCTATGCTATGTAAAATTGAATAATCACCTGCTGATTATTAAAAAGTACACATTTTCTAAACTTAAATTAGTTTTTAAGGAAACTTACAAAAACAGTTTCCTCATTTGTATTCAGTTTTCACTTAAAGGTTCATATTGAGGTAACATAAGCCCTTGAGTCAATTCCATTAGAGCTTTACTATTTAAAAAAAAGCAATGGTGCTCTTCTGGAATCTTAATGGAATCCAAGTAAACTTCTTTTTCTGCTTTATTTAAAGTATGTGATCAAACCAAATGTAAGACTGAGTAAATCTTTGTAATGTTCTGTTGTGGAATCAGATCAAATAACCCACAGTCTGGAGAATTAAATATAGACATAGGTGCTCCCAAAATGTTGCCCTGGTTTACCAGTGATTAAAACAAATCCTTAAAAAACTGGAGTTCTGTTAATCACATAGCTCTGGTTCTCCATTCTGCATTGTTATTGATTTGAGTTTAAAGCTGGGAGCCCTATCTCAGAAAATATGCCTTAAGATGATAACTTTGACTGCATTTAAAATCATGTAACAAGAAATGCTTCAAAAGTCTGTTCATCAGATGCTAAGTGGCATTTTAATAACTAAAGGCCTTTAATGATGAGTTTTGTTTCCAGGTCATAGAGTCATTGAGATGTACAGCACAGAAACAGACCCTTTGGTCCAGCTCGTTCATGCCGAACAGATATCCCAACCCATTCTAGTCCCACCAACCAGCGCCTGGCCCATATCCCTCCAAACCCTTCCTATTCATTTACCCATCCAGATGCCTTTTAAATGTTGTTTTAAATGTACCAGCCTCCACCACTTCCTCTGGCAGCTTATTCCATACTCGTACCACCCTCTGTTGAAAAGGTTGCCTCTTAATACCCATCCAGATGCCTTTTAAATGTTGCCTTTTAAATGTACCAGCCTCCACCACTTCCTCTGGCAGCTTATTCCATACTCGTACCACCCTCTGTGTGAAAAGGTTGCCTCTTAGGTCTCTTTTATATCTTTCCCCTCTCATCCTAAACCTATACCCTGAAGTTCTGGACTCCCCCACCCCAGGGAAAATACTTTGTCTATTTATCCTATCCATGCCCCTCATGATTTTAGAAACCTTAATAAGGTCACCCCTCAGCCTCCGACGCTCCAGGGAAAACAGCCCCAGCCTGTTCAGCGTCTCCCTATTGCTTAAATCCTCCAACCCTGGCAACATCCATGTAAATCTTTTCTGAACCCTTTCAAGTTTCACAACGTCTTTCCGATAGGAAGGAGACTAGAATTGCATGCAACAAATGTTGAAAACCTCAGCTTTCTTTCAGATATTTTTCGAACAAATATTGGAAAAAAATGAAGGTAGATGAAGAAAAGAAAATCAAAAATGATGAAAGCGATATATTACCAAATCTCAAACAAATAAGCAAGACTAACAAGAAACTATTAATGAGAGGATTCTTATATTTTACACAGTTGACAGATACCACTCCTACCTCTGTGGCGATTCCAAAGTGATGAAAGTAAATAAGGATGAGAGAGGATCATTGCAGTGAAATGGCAAATGGTACTGGATAAAGTGCTGTGTAATGTTGATCAGAATTACTAGTTGACTTGAAACTTGCTTTAACTGACTTTACTGTGCATCACTAATTTTATGTATTAGGCATACAGGTTACAGATTCTATATGATTTGAGGCTGTGGTCAACTCCACTATGTAAAGTAACATTTGCCCATCCATTGAATATTTCATCCCCACATGAGTCAACAATTACATTCAGCTCATCAACGACAAACCACAACCAGTTAAATTCAGAAAATGTTACCTGTTTCAAAGATTGCAATTCTTGATGGTTAAACTTCGCCCATAACAATATTTGCAAACAGTATAGTTCTTGTCTGTTTTGAAAGTTTGGGGGAAAATCAGTACAAATGCATATATTAAATTTAAAAATACAGACGCTAATTAAGATGAATGACATGGCATTGAATGTGAACACGAAGGAGATGTGGTTGAGCATCCATGCATAAGGAGTAGGCAAAAAAGCATGTGAAATTTTGTCATTTTCATTCAGTGTAGATTTTACAAATAATATAGAATAGTAGGTGCAGCTCATAAGTTTGTTTTTAAGTCTGACTTTTTAAAATTAGTTCATTGATAGGATGTGGCATTGCTGACATGACTGGCATTTATTGCTGTGGAGAAGTTGGTTTTTGAGCTGCATTTTCAAATTGCTGCAGTTCATATTAAAATACACTTACAGAGCTGATATTTCCAGAAATTTAACCCTGTGATGGTGAAAAAAAGGTAATATTTGTCCAAAGTAAGGATAGACTAATCACAGGTGCAATCCAAATAGTGTGGTCACTCTTCATGGATAATGAAATGTGGAGACTCCCCATTACGAATATTCATTCAGTACTTTCTTTAACTGTTTAGAGATTTACGTGGGAATGAGCTCCAATGTGACTGTAAAACAAAATGGATGACCACTTGGCTGAAGAGCATAAATGCCACTGTGACAAATGTTTTCTGTGCTGGCCCACCAGAACATGAGGGCAAGAAACTAATAGACCTGACAGCTTCTGACTTTGACTGCATGTCAACAGGTATGTAATCTTCCATGTTATGTGTTTGCAAATTGGAAGTAGAAATGTTTTCAACATTTTTATCATAATTTTTTATCAATAATATTTTATCATAATGGCCAATACTCGTAAGATCTTTGTAATAATAACCCAAAATATGGCCTATTAAGTTCACACATTTACGCAATATTTTCTACTGTTCCAATCACCAGAATCTCAAATGAAATTTGGAAATAAAGTAAATAACTTAGACAATTAGAATGAAAATTATTTTCTGAATGTATTTTGTTTCATGTGCCTTTCTTCTGAAACATAACTTTGGGACAACCAATAAATTGTTTAGCGGGTAAGATGCAATATCAGTTTTGAGTTTGGAGACACTTAATGTGAGTTGATCTGCAGTAGAAATGCTACATTTGTCCTTAAGGCTCATTGACTTGTGCAGGCAGGCGATAGTGGGGCTAACAATAACTAAAGTTCCCACTCCTGATCACCAAGTTGTGATTCCTGTTGGGAAGTGCATGTGATTAATTTTGCAAAATAACTTGTTACCTTAGTGCCACTCCTTGACATTAATTAATTAGCCTGACATCACTATACATCAATAATTAACACTGTGATTCAATAACTTCCATGACTGAAAGGGAAGTAACAGGAATAGTGGAAATGGAATTGACACCTAAAATAGATGGGCAAATTCTGTAGGTATATTAATAATAAAAGGGTTGTCAGAGGAACTATGCCGTCAATTAGGGACCAAAACAGATTTTCATTGGTTAGCACAGAAGACTTGACTGAGATATTAAATGAGTCCTTTGCATTTGGTGTTCGTCAAGAAAGAATAATTTGCCAAAGCTATGGCAAACAAGGCAGTTACTGAGACACTGCATGAGATAAAAATAAAGAGGTTGTGCGTGCAGAGCACAGGCCAAGCAGGACAAGGTAAGAAAGTAGAAATTGTGTAAGTACTGGCAATAGTCTATCAAACATCCTTAGATTTGGAAATAGACTGTATAGAAAGGGCTAGAAAATTGAAAACATCACATCTTTGATTAAAAATGGGAGAAACATAACCTCTGGCATTTATACACTGGTCAGTTTAATGATGGTAGTGGGTTTTTTTTAGAAATAGTCAACCAGAGAAAATTACCAGCCACTGAGAGATGCATGGATGAATAAAGGAGAATAGCATTTATTCAGGTCAAGTCATGATCAACTGATTTGATTGAGTCTTTGAGAGGACAGAGAAGTTGGATTTGGGTAGCGTAGTTGATGCTGTAAATACAGAGTTTTAAAAGGCATCTGATAAAATCTCATGTTTGAGATTTGGGAGCAAAATTGGGGTAAATGGTGCAGTAGCAGCAGAGATATAAAATTAGTTGGGGACAGAAAGTAGTGAGTTATGTAGACTGCTTTTTAGACAATGAGATCCACAATGTTTAGCTTTGTTATTATGCCAATTGGCTCGGATATGAGGCACAGGATGTAATTTCAAAATCTGCAGATGACTGGAATCTTTGTAGTCTTGTGAATACTCAGGACAATAGTTGTGGACTTCAAGAGGACATAGAAATGAAACTAAGAACAACATGAACAAACAGAAACTAAGAGCTGAACTGAAATATTGAGCAGATGCTTTGATAACAGCTCATTGATCTAAACCACTGGATTGGATTTTACCCAAGGCTTTGAAGTTCCACCATCAGTACCAAATCAAAATTGGGATAAATTAGAGTGAGATGGTCATACATTGACAAAGTCACTACACTAGGAGATAATTTCAAATCCCATCATGGCAGCTGATGGAATTTAAATTTATGGAATTCAACTGATTAATGAAAATAAATATTTGGAATTGAAAGCTGCTGTCTGTAATAGTGCCAGGATACTGTCATCAGTTATCGTAAAAACCTATCTGGTTCATAAATGTTCTTTAGAGAAGGAAATTTGGTATGCTTAGCTGGCCTGGCCTATATGTGACTCTTAAGTGGCCTCTTACATGGATTAGCAAGCCACTCAATTTTACCAAACTAATACAGAAAAGTCAAAATGGTATGAGGCCATAGCAATCATCTAGCATTGACTTAGGTGCTAGAATTGATTGTGTCATACCCAGCCCTGTCAACCCTATGAATTAAGTCATTTTTACCAATAACCTGGGCTTGAAGTAAAATTATTTCACACATGTGACAATGAACAACCTGGACAAGTTATAAAAGTTCTGCTCAAGAATGGCTCATTGCACTACTAATGACCGATCTGGTTGAGTCCTAAAATGTATAGCTACCAGCAGCAGATGGTGAGTGAATACAATAAAAGACATACTAGTCCTTGTCCACACCAATTGACTTGTTACACATGAGCCTGTCCATGACAGCATTGACCGCTGCACAGCCTTTGTGAAGACAAAGTCCGATCTTCACACTGAGTATGCCCTCCATTGCGTTTTTGCCACTACTACTGTGTTCAGTGGGATAGATTTCAAACAGATAGAACAACTCAAACTTAGGCAACCATAAGGTGGTGTGAAGCATCACCAGCAGCAGAATAGTACTCAACAGTCAACCTCATGGAACAGCATATACCCCACTGTACCATTAATATCAACTGGGCAGGGAGTTGATCCTGGTTCAAAAAAGAGTGCAGGAGGGCATGCCAGGAACAGCATCTGACATACCTAAAATGAGGTGTCAACCGCGTGAAGCTACAACATGGGACTACTTGCATGACAAAAAGTGTAATGAACATATGATAGTCAGAGCTAAGTAATTCCACAATCTATAAATAAAGTCAGAACTCTGCAGTCTACCATGTCCAGTTGTGAATGGTAGTGGACAGTAAGGCAATTAAGACAAGATGTGGCTCCACAAATCTCCCTATCCTCAGTGATGGTGGAATCCAGCACATCATACAAACATGTACATACAAAACAGGAGCAAAAGTAGACCATTTGGTCCCTTGGGCCTGCTCCACCATACCATAAGATCATGACATACCTGTTTGCATTTTGAATTCTACTTTTCCATCTACTCCCAATAACCCTTGAGTCCCCCTGCCAAACATCCATTTTTGTCTAAAAATTATTCACCACATCCATTGCCTTCTGCAGAAATATTCCAAAATTGTGCAACCCTCTGAAAAACAAATTCCATTCAGGATCTTATATATTGCAATCATATCACTCCTCTTTCTCATTTCCACTGGAAACAAGCTCAACCTGTCCAATCTATCCTTATAAAACAATCTACTCATTCCAGATATCAAACTAGTAAACCTCCTCTGAACTGCCTTTAAGACAATTACATCCTTAAATAAGGAAACACAAAATCCAAGTTGTGGTCTTTCCAATGCCCTGTGCAACTGAAGCATAACATCCTTGCTTTTATGAACAATTTCTGTCACAAAGGATAGCATCCCATTAGTCTTCTCAGTTACATGATGTACCTGCATATTAATTTTCTGTGACACACACCACATCATCCAAATCCCTCTCCACCTCAGAATTCTATCGTCATTCTTTAGTTAAGTATCACTCTGCTTTTTTATTTTTCCTGTCAAAGCATTTCTCTCAGGATTGTAATTATTCTAATTTCCTCTCTCTCTTGCTTTATATCTATCACTCAGATGCTTTTTGTATTTTCTTTGGTGAAGACAGAGGCAAGATATTTGTTCACTTCATCTGCTATTTCCTTATTATCTACTATTTGTTCACCATTCTTAATCCCCAGAGGTCCAAAACTTACTTTACTTAACCATTTCCTTGTTTAATACCTATAAGATTGCTTGCTATCTGTTTTACATTCCTAACTAGCTTCATGCTCTAATTTCTTTTTCCTGATTAACTTCTAGTCATTCTCTGTTTTTCTTTATATTCTGATCAATCATCTGACTGCCATTCATTTTTGCACAATTAAATGTTTTTTCATTAAGTTTGATGCTTTCCTTAAATTCTTTAGTTAACCACATGGTGGGCCCACTCATAAGACCTTTTCTTTGTAGCAAAAATATACATCTTTTGAGTGTTCTGAAATATCACTGAAATGAATGCCACTTTTTCTCAATTGAATCTAACCCCTAGCCTCGTATGCCAGTTCATTTCAGCTAGCTCAGCTTTCATGCCCACATAGGTACCCTTATTTATGTTTAAAATACTTGTCTTAGATTCAATCTTTGCCCTTTCAAATTAAATATGAAATTCCAACATATCGCTGTGACCTCAGAGTGCCTTAATTCGGAGGTTATTAATTAATGTTATGAATGCTGTGTGCAGAGAATGTAGTTTTGCCTTTTTATTATATTTGTAACATTGAGTCTTGATTGCTGGTGTATGTCTAGGTGTTTTCTCTCTGCTCTTCCCTGCCATTCTCTGACCCTCATTTTCCAAAGTACAATTTTCCGGTTTTACCATGTACTCTTTGACAGACCACACCTTTGCACATTTGACATCTTGCCCTTTAAAATTGATACTACTTCCATAGTTACACAGTCTACAAGAACACTGACCCCAACATAGTTCAGGTGTAGACCTCCCAATGGTACAGCCCAACATTTCCCAGTGCTGGTGCCAGTGGCCCAAGAGCTGGGACCAACTTGCCTCAAATTAATGTTTGATCTATATATTATTTTCTCTGATTTGATGTACGCTATACTAATTCACATACAGCTCAGGTAATTATCCAGTGATTATCACTTTTGAGTATCTATAGTATTTTTAAATTTAGTGCCTAGCTCCACATACCCCTTGTATAGAACATTTTTCCTAGTTCCGCCTATGTCCTTGGTACTATGAGGAGGCAATGGACTACTATCGCTAGACTATTAATTCAGAAATTCAACTAATATTCTGGGCTCCCAGGTCCCAAAACCTTACCATGGCAGATAGTAGAACTTTAATTCAATTTTTAAAAATGTGGAATTAAGAATCTACCAATGGCCATGAAACCATTGTCAATTGATAAAAAATCCATCTGGTTCACTAATGTCCTTCCGGGAAAGAAATCTGCCATCCTCAGCTGATCTGGCCTTCATGTGGCTCCAGGCTCATGGATGTGTGGTTGACACTCAATTGCCCTCTGAAATGGCCTAGCAAGCCACTCAGTTGTATCAATTGATAAGAAGTCTCAACAAAGGAATGAAACTGCCATCTGGCATTGACTTAGGCAACTGAAAAGACAATGGCAGAAACAGTCCTGTTGACCCTGCAAAGTCCTCCTTAATAAGACCCGGGGGCTAGTGCCAAAATTGACAGAGCTGTCTCCCAGATTAGTCATGCAACAGCCTGAAACAGTCACACAGACACACAGAATCATACCTGACAGACAATATTCCAGGCACCACTATTACCATCCCTGGATATGTCCTGTCCTGCTGGCAGTATGGACCCAGCAGAAGTGGCAGCACAGCGATATACAGTCAGGAGGGAGTTGGAATGGGAATCCTCAAAATTGACTCCAGACTGCATGAAGTCTCATGGCTTTAGGTTAAACACAGGCAAGGAAACCTCCTGCTGCTTATCACATTTCGTCCTCCCTCAGCTAATGAAGCAGCGCTTCTCCATGTTGAACAAAACTTGGAGGAAACACTGAGGGTGGTAATGGATCAAAATGTACTCTGGGTGGGGGACTTCAATGTCCACTATCAAGAGCAATGGATAGTTTAAAGCATTGACAATAACCCAGTAATAACATTAAAGACTTACACTCCAAAATGACTGTGCCCCTAACCAAGCTAGAAAACCAAAAAAGTACAAAAATCAAAAAGCAGGAAAAATCCAATTTGACCAATTATTGCCCTATTAGTCTACTCTTGGTTATGAGGAAATTTATTGAACGGTTTACTCAACAGTGCTATCAATCAGTTTTCACTCGGCAATAAGTTGTTCATAGATACCCAGCTTAGGTTGCGCCAGGACCATTCAGCTCTTGATCTCATTACAATCTTAGCCCAAACATGGACAAAAGAAATAAACTTAGGAGGGAAAGGTGAGAGTGACTATCATAGCATGTGAAGGCAGTGTTTGATTGAGTGTAATATTATTGAGACCTGGCAAAATTGGAGACAATGGGCATCAGGATGAAAATGATCCATTGTTTGGAGTCACATCAAGCAGAAAGGAATTGATTTCAGTTGTTGGAGGCATTGACAGAGGAATTCTACAGGATAGTGTCCTCAGTACAACTTTACTTTTTTAGTTCTCTCTTGATCAATGATCTTTCTTGAAATATGATATTAGAAATTGTCTGACTTCTATGTGACACTAAAATTCTCGAATTTTTTGAAAACTTTGTAAAACAAAATTTGTACATTGTAAAACGGTGTGTAATACAATGAAAATCAAAGCAATGTACTGTAGATTCTGGAAATCTGAAATAAAAAGTGAAGGGCTGGAAAATCTCAGCGGGTCTGGCAGCATTTGGGAGAGAGAAACAGAGTTAATGTTTTGCATCTGATATGACTCTTCTGTTCCGAGAAATAGAGTTATATTGGACTTGAAACGTTAACTCTGTTGGGTTTCTCCAGCATTTTATGTTTTTATTACTTAATATAATGAAGGCTGCTAGACAACTTATTCTGAATTTTCAACTTATGAACAAATGAAGTTATGTACATAAAAACAAATCACAAATATAATGTAGCTCAGATATTGTCAGTTCCCATTACAGATTCATCACTCCACACATATTTTCATTCTGCTTCTCTGTTGTTAGCATTGATTTGTGTAATGTAATTATTCCCTTTCATGTAGTTGTAAACAATCAATGTTACTAAAAACAAGTTAAAAAACATATTGGCAAGCAAATCTTGATCTTAACTCTAAAATGCAGCTTTGGTGTAATTTTAGTTCTGCATAAGACAAAGATCACAGAGTATTATTGTCTGTTTTACTCTTTGTTTGACAGAGCAAAATTCATAATGTCAGAAACTGTTTCGTATCTTTAAGATGAGCATAATTTTATTTTACAATTCTTACTCTAAACCAAACTGTAAAATCTTCTTATTTATATTTTTCTGAATAATTAGCCAAAGGTTATGAAGTTAAATTATTTTTTCAAATTATTTTGGATTGTCATGTCTGTGTACATTAATTAACCGTGCCAAAACGCTGAAAATGAAAATACATCTGAGAATTGTGTCTTTTATGTATCAAACAGAATGATAATAATAGTATTCCTGGTCTATAACTGAGGAGATAAGAAGCAAAGTGGTAGAACCTCAAATCAGAAAACCAGCATGTGATAGCTATGGCTTCCAAACCACACAGAGCTTCCAGAAAGCAAAATCTATCTTTTATGACCTTGACATAGAAATCGCAAGAAGGCTGACTTAACATTAAAATCATGAAGGCAATTATGTGCTTAACACTGTAGGCTATTAATGATTCGGTAGGTAGAAGGTAAATCAGTTATGGTGATATTTATGTAATAACGACCAGTAAAAAACTGTTTTTATTTGCAGAGTTTGTGCTGCACCAGGTCTTACCATATGAGTCTATATCTGTGAACACATTCTCTTTTAAGGATGATGTGTATGTAGCAATTGCCGAACCTAATGTAGGAAACTGCAGAGTACTTGAATGGAGCTACATTGAGATGAATTTTAGAAGTTATGACAATATAACTGGTACGTATGATTCTAAGTAATGGCTATTAAATGTATTTGTGCATAACTTATTTGAATCCCTGTTAATATTTTAACGTCCTACGTGACCACATGGTGTTATCTGGCCCTCAGCCATACAAACAGGGAAGGAAGGAATGAGCCTTGTCACATATTTTAGATGTGGAGGAGCCATTGTTGGACTAGGGTGGACAAAGTGAAAAATCAACTAGGCAGAAATGGGTACTGCAGATGCTGGAGATTAGAGTCAAGATTAGAGTGGTGCTGAAAAACCACAGCAGGTCAGACTGCAACTGAGGAGCAGGAAAATTGCCGTTTCAGACAAAAGCCCTTCATCAGGAATGAGGCTGAGAGACTCCGGGGTGGAGAGATAAATGGGAGGGGGTGGGGCTGCGGAGAAGGTAGCTGAGAGTGCAATAGGTGGATGGAGGTGGGAGTGAAGGTCAGAGAGGAGGGTGGAGCGGATAGATGGGAAGGAAGATTGACAGGTGGGACAGGTTATGAGGATGGTGCTGAGCTGGAAGGTTGGAACTGGGGTATGGTGGGGAGAGGGGAAATGAGGAACCTGGTGAATTCCACATTGATGCCATGGGGTTGAAGTGTTCTGAGGCGGAAGATGAGGCGTTCTTCCTCCAGGCGTTGGGTGGTGAGGGAGTGGTGGTGGAGGAGGCCTAGAATCTGCATGTCCTCGGCACAGCGGGAGGGGGAGTTAAAACATTTGGCCACAGGGCAGTGGGGTTGATTGATGGAGATGTCCCGGAGATGTTCTTTCAGGACCTGATGAAGGAGCAACACTCTGAAAGCCAATGCTTCCAAATAAACCTGATGGACTGTAACCTGGTGTTGTGTGATTTCTAACATCTCTTAGAGATATACTGAAACACTTCACATGTAATGAAAGACTTTCTCATCTTGGTAGATAGGCTTAGAGTTGATCTCTGTTGTGCAGTGAGTTGCCCCTGCCATGTGCTTTTTTGATCCCTGCTGTGAGCTGAGTTGATCTTTGTCATGAGCTGAGTTGATTCCTGCTATTTGTTGTGTTGATCTCTTTTCTGTGCTGAGTTGGTCCCTGCTGTGAGCTGAGCTGATCCTTGCTGTGTGCTGCATTGTTGATTTCAGCTCAGATACCAGTGAAAGACCCACAATGGGTATTGGTTGCCCAGGTGAGATTCTGATATCCATCCATCAGTGTTGGAAGGTCCACGTGCATTAAAATCAAGTGAGAACAGGATAACATTTTGTCTTCTGCCATTTGCTCTGTAGAGTCACCCATGTTGGTGATGTATAAAGGAGCTTCAGTGTCACTGGACTGCACTGCACTTCCAAATCAACCCTCAGCTTTTGGAGAGGAGGATGTCAGGGTTATGCTAATAATGTCATATTTCAGTTCAGAATTTACTGAAGTCTTAATTACATTGTTCTAGTCAATTGTGCTAGGCTGGCCATTGATAATGCATTTGTGTAGATTTATACAATTTATAAGCCTTTGTATGTGACTTTGTATAAACAATCTTTTGCTGGCTAACTCTTAACTGTAAAATCAAAGTTGTGTACATTACATCAGTATGTCCAATACACTGGATTTGATTAAGCCATCTTTGCATTATCTGTGATTCAGTCAGAATGATAGTAGCCATGAGGTAGGAACTACTAAAGGACTATTTCAATATGCTTCAGTTTTTAAGAATGAATAATTAAACACAAATGAAGATAATGAATCAAAAATCTATATCAGTAGCAAGTCAAACATAGGGAAGAATTCCAGTCTCCAAGTGGAGTAGTCAGGTGGGAAATGAAAATGAAAGAATATGAATTTATAAACCAAACTAATTAATGTCAGTATTTCGAGTTCCACACTTCCTGGATTATATATTTGTGGAAAATTATTAGAAAGCAATGTGGACATATTATTACTGTTTTATATATAAATAATTTGCACTCAATCTTAGTTCAATTTGCCATCTCGTTTTGAGATTCTCCCATTATATACCAGTCTGAGTCTCAGAGTGAAGATGTAACTGAGTTTCAAGCCTCAGTCAGTGGCATTTTACAACTGGTAGCCAGGAAGTGCAAATGCAGTGTATGCTAAATATTCATGAGGGTCATTAATGTGGATTTCCCAAATTATTTGAAGCAGAGGCCTGCCTTTCACCTGATGTTGACAGCAAACCAAAACGTGAATATGAAATCCTTTGGACACAGACAGTGTGCACAGTTTATTGCAGCCTAGATGTCAACAGAGCAACCTTGAAAATGAGCAAAAGTTGAATAATAGTTTCAACAATTTGACAAAACCCTCAATGTAACACATCAACAGACTGAATGTGAAAAGAATTGTTATGCAGACTTTGTCACGAGCCAATGGGCTGAGGAATGGCAGATGGAGTTTAATTTAGATCAATGTGAGGTGCTGCATTTGGAAAGGCAAATCAGGGCAGGACTTATACACTTAATGTTAGGGTCCTGGGGAGTGTTGCTGAACAAAGAGACCATGAAGTGTAGATTTATTGCTTCTTGAAAGTGGAGTCACAGGTAGATAGGAAAATGAAAAAGGTGTTTGGTAAGTTTTTCGTCAGTATAGGAATAGGGATGTCATGTAATGGCTGTACAGGACATTGGTTAGACCACTTTTGGAATACTGCTTGCAATTCTGGACACCCTGCTATAGGAAGGTTATTGTGAAACTTGAAAGGGTGCTGTCAGGGTTGGAGAGTTTGAGCTATTGGGAGAGGCTGAATAGACTGAGGTTATTTTCCATGGAGCGTTGGAGGCTGAGGGATGCCCTTTATAAAGGTCCTTTATAAAGCGATTTATAAAATCACGAGGGGCATGGCTAAGGTAAATAGACAAGGTCTTCTTACGGGGTAGGGGAGTCCAAAACTACAGGTTTAAGGTGAGAGGGGAAAGATTTCAAAGGACCTAGGGGGGAAATTATTCACGCAGAGGGTGGTGCGTGTATGGAATGAGCTGCCAGACGAAGTGGTGGTGTTTGGTACAATTGCAACAATTAAAAGACATCTGGCTGGGTATATGAATAGGAAGGCTTTAGAAGGATATGGGCCAAATGCTGGCAAATGGGACTAAATTTATTTACGATATCTGGTGGACATGGACGAGTTGGACCAAGGATTGGTTTCTGTGCTGTATATCTCTATGATGTAAATATTACAAAGTTCCAAAACCATAAGTCCTTCTGATTGTGAGTGCAGGTCAATAAAGCCATGAAAGAAATGCAACAGGATTTTAGATTTCATAATTGGGATGTCCTGGTGTCTGTGAGATTCTCATAACTTAAGAAAATGATACCAGAAAGGTCAGAAATTATGGTAATGGCCTTTGGTCCCCACAAGACCTTCTCTTCCTCCAAACTAATGTCTACTAGTCTTGTTTTGTAGGCCTAAGTCTCTGCTGATTTACTGCTCTTTTGGGCCTTTATGCTCCTTTAACTGGCAACCAGTTCTGCTGGTACTGCAGCACTGGTGTCTAAGTAATGTTGCAGCCAGTTACTGGCTGGATCCATCTCAAAGTTATGAGATGGATCCAGGCCTCAGTGATGGTAACAACTAAGGAAATGGATTAGGTTTGAGACAGTTTCAAAAGTGAATGGAAAAGGCTCATCCTTTCAGAATTGTATGTGTGTGTGTTTTTCTACCTGCATCTCCCAATGCTTAATAGCTGTTATGATTGAGATTGTGAATATAATATGTGATAATTAGTGGCTGGTTGCTTCAAAATTCAATGTTTTGTTTTTTAAAAGGAACTAAAATATGGGAAGAAAACACATCTCTCTAAGCAGAACCATGTTCTCCCCTCTCCTTATCTCCATAACCACTCTTCCTCCAGACCTACTACCTGTGAAGGATCTTCGTGTTCCTCCAATTCTGACCACTGCTGCATTCCCAATTTTTGAGTGTGCAATTGGTGATTTGATCTGTAACTTAATAAACATTGCACTCCTGTTGATAGCTATATTTTCAGCTGGTCTCCCAAACCCTTTTGTTTCCACCTCTCCTTCTGTTTTTAAATTGGCCTGTAAAACATTTTTGATTAAGTTTTCAGTCATCTGTCCTAATATAGCTTTGTATAACTTGATGTCAAATTTGTTCCTGAAAAGCACGTGGGATGCTTTACTGCATTAAAAGCATGCATAACTGCAATTCGATATTGTTTTGAGCAGCCTCTTCAATGTCTTTCTCTCTCTCTCTCTCTCTGGTATACAGCCTCTTTATGTAAAAAGGCCCTTTTTGAAAGAAGTGTTCATCAACACATCTTTCACATTTATTGAGGTGTGTGTATATGGCATTGCGTGGCCTTACCTAATGAATGCAATATGAGATAACAGCTCTGTACTACTTTTACAGGTCAATCGATAGTTGGATGTAAAGCAATACCTATTCAAGAACAAGTCTTTGTGATAGTTGCACAACTCTTTGGTAATTCTGTCATTTACAAATATAATGAGAGCTGGACCAAATTTGTGAAATTTCAAGAGATCAATGTTTCTCAGATTTCAAAGCCAAATGATATTGAGGCATTCCAGATTGAAAATGAATGGTTCTTCATAATAGTCGACAGTTCGAAAGCTGGGTTATCAACAATATATAAATGGAGCGGCAAAGGATTTTATCCTTATCAGACTCTGCATGAATGGTTCAGAGACACAGACTCAGAGTATGTCAATATTGATGGGAAATCATGTTTAATATTAACAAGTCAGTCGCAAGATCCAACCATCTTTGAATGGAACAAAAAAACAAAACAGTTTGTGCAACAAAGTACAATGCAACATATGGAGGATGTTATAGCTGTGGAAAGTTTTAGAATTAAAAATGATCTGTTCATCTGCCTGACAAAATTTATTGGAGATTCTAAAATTATGAAATGGAATATAACACATTTTGTTGAAGTTCAAGATCTTCCTTCAAGAGGGTCAATGATACTGCAGCCATTTTCATTTAATGATCGACACTATTTGATCGTAGGAAGTGACTACACTTTCTCTCAGATTTATATTTGGGACAATCAAAAGAAAGCATTCATAAAATTTGAAGAAATGTATGTACAGGCCCCTCGGTCTTTTACTGCTGTATCTACAGATCGAATGGATTTTTTAATTGCTGCAAGTTTTAAAGGTAGCACTCAAATTTTTGAGCACGTAATTGTTGATTTGAGTCTGTAACTTAATAGAAAGACATTGAATCCAAATAGGTGAGTTAGATTGCTATTGAATCTTCTGAAGTAAAAGCAGAGAAAGTTTGAGCAAATATAAAATATTGAACAAAAAATCAAATATATCATTAGAAGAAAACAGAGCCATGGAAACTGAACAGTTGGGCAGTCTTGCCTTTCTGTGTCTGCTGATTTTCTTCCTGGGAAAAGCTGAAACACGTAATTTTCCCCGTTATCTGTCAAAGATGCAGTTGCAATGACTGTCATTTTGAAATTGCTAACCTCTAAACAAAAGTATATTTATTGACGATAACAAAGTAATTTTAGAAACGTGCTTTCCTTTTACTATCAGTACATTACCTGCAGTAGCAAAATATTTATGAAATGAGCTCTTGTTCATTATTAATATATATTCTAAGTTTAGGATATGCATATTACAATTCTAACATGTAATGTTAGGTAATAAGTACAAATGTCCAAGTTATAAGCAATCTTATAGAATAAAATATTCTTCCTGAATTAACACTATATTAGCTGGCTTACTTGTTGTTAGCACAATTTACACAGCTCATTTGGATAGGCAGACTTTGAATTGGCTCTTTTTTTGACATGAGTAATTTCCACTGCTGAACTATGTTCACCATATATGATACATTTTAACTTCTTATTTACCTTGGTGAAAGAAGCTAGACAAGTAAGAGGGAAAGTTACTGAACAACAGAAGGGCAGTGGTGAGAAATTGAAAGGAGTGTATACCTGCTAGCTTTCTTTGACAGAAGGCTGTGTTGATTTCTGATAATGGGAGAAATTCCTACAAATATACAGTGAACAAAACCAGGCAGTGGGGGACCATTTTGGAGATAGTGACCATACTTCAGTAAAATTTGAGATGACTATGGATAAGGGCAAAGATGGAATGAATATAATTGGGGGAAGGCCAATTTTTCTAAGACAAGATCTGGACTGGAGCAGCTACATGCAGGAAAATCCACATGAGATATAGTTCTATAATGACAGTGTTCCCATAAAAGACAAAAGGATCAACTAATTCCAGAGAATTGTGGATGTCAAAGATGTGCAGAATTGGGTAAGGAAATGAAAGGAAGGTTATGGTAGATATCAAAGACTCAAAATAGCAGATGTCTTTGAGGAGGATAGAAAGTGAAGGGGTGCTTATAAAAAAAATTAGGAGACTACAAAGGAGAGACATTAAAAAAAACTGGCGGGTAACATTAAGGAAAATACAGGTGCATTTTATATGTATATTAGGGATAAGGGAAAGAGTAGCACCCATTAGGGACTAAAGTGGTTACCTGTGCGTGGAGCCAGAAGATGTCGCTGAGATCTTAAGTGAGCAGTTAGTTTCTGGATGGTTGCATCTCTCTTTCTGTGATGCATGAAACAATAAAAAAGAAGTTTAAATGTTCCAACCAGCCTGTGTATTTAGCTCTACAGTAGGATTTTAAACAAGTCCTTTGTATGCTGTTGAGATGGCTGACCAGCATGTCTGTAATGGGTGGGATTAGCAGGAATTTCTGTTTCAGGCAGATTGATGTATTTCGATTCTTTCCAGTTTGACATGATAAATGTTTGAAACATCATAATGGCTAGAAATGTACATACAAACTGGTCTTGGGATCATAGAAAATTATAATTTATAAACTTGAGATTTGGATAATCAGGTTAGCACAGGGATATTTCTCCATAACTTACATTTAGCTTAATCCCAATCTGTCATGTATTTTGCACTGCAATTTACAAGTATTTTTGAGCAACGGATTCATTTATAAAAGAAATAGCGAACTTCACTTCAAACATTTGAAGCACAGAATTCCAAATATACACTAAGAAAAAAAGTAATCACCTTTCAATTCTCTGCATGTCAACATAAATGTGTGCCCTTTCATTATAGCTGACTAATCAGTGGAAAACTTTTGTCACTATTTACTTAATTATCATTAACCTTTAACTAGGTCAACCATTATCCTTTCAGTTCTTTCCTTTTATGTCCTTACTCACATTGTACCCAATTTCACAGATGTTATCTAAAATCAGCATTTTGTACTAACTTCTGAAATGTGTGGCTTGGATCTATATCCAATGGTTTAATTTGTTTTCTTATCACCTTATATCTTTGAGCTATCATTTCTATTGATGGCTGGTGTCAGGGGTCACACCTGCCAGTTTGTGAGCTGCAAGAGACATACACGGCCTCTTCCAGGGAAGACCTGGGAAACCACATACCCACATATCCACAGATCCAGTAAGCCACATACCCAAGCATCAGCAAGGCCTGTGGTAGCCTTCCCCTGGAATCTAAACTCCTGGGGAAGAGATTCCCTCCAGTGAGAGCTGCTCATGCTCAGTAATGTCACTAAGGATGCTGATGAAAGAGTACCCTCAGAGACCCAGAACTCAGGGAGGACTCAGGAGGAAGGTAAATAATGTGAAGGGTTGTCGCTCATGCTGGGAGTCATGGCTAGAAAGAGTGTGGGCATATCAGAAACAAAAGATCAGGAGGGTGTTTTCCTAATGGGCACTGCTTGTCTAATATCCAGTGTCTTGATTTGGCTTTGGAGCAAGGAACTCTCAGACTTTTTCTAAGCTGACAAGCTGCCTGCAGGGTAGCAGCTATCATAAACACCACACAGTGAGAGACAAATTGGAGCTGGCTTAATCCCAGTAACATCAATCTGAGGCCCTCAAATTTTTAAAAAAATTCTCCACATAGGAATTATTGGCTGGGCAAGATGGTCAAATTTCCACCAGGAACTTGACTCTGCCAGAGCTGGCATGGTGATGAGATGTAGGTATATCACCACCTCATCTAATTAAGTGATGTAATGTACATCTATACTCTGAATCCCTGAGCTCCTCTACTCCAAGTAAAATATTATAATATAAGAAATAATCTTACATACTACTTCACATTTGTTTCCATTGAACTTTATATCACCTTTATGCCCATCGTGCTACTGTATGTTCTTCTGCAATCTTTCCAGATGGTCACAATTTGCCAAAACATCCAATTTGAACTCATTAACTTTCAATAAGGATTCCTAAGTGCTTGAGTCGAGATTACTTATGGATTGTGCAGCCATGAGTCAGCCACTAGAGAACTTTGTAGATTACTGGTCACTGTACCGTTTCATTCTACAAGAACTTTTTCTTTGATTGTAGGGATGCGGTCCATGCTGTCAAGGCCAGTTTTAATGCAAAAGCCGAGTGGGCTTGAGAAGGTGTTGGCGGGCCTTCTCCTTAAACTGCTGAAATTCTTCTCATGACAGTGCTTTCATGTTGATGTTGGGTATACAATTCAAGGTCACTGATCCACTGACACCGAAGGAACAGAAATGTATGGCAAGACAGAATGGTGTCCTGCACATTTGTCCATGACATGCCGACATAGGGAGCTTGGGAATGTGCCTTCCGGTTGGCTCTGCTGAATGGGATGGTGAATAGGACTGGTGGAGAAAGACATGACACCAGAACATGCTAGCATAGACCTTCTCCACAACATTAATATGAGCCCCATCATCTTCTGTCCAGGATCTTACACTCACTCTTTCTCTGCTATTGTATCCACACTCTCCCTTCTTACTATTGCCTCATTTGCACACACTCACGCATTCCAACTCATGACACCACTTACGCTGCCTGCTCTCTGTGCTACCTACTCACTTGTTTGGGACACCTCCCTATCCGCAGCAACAATAGCAGCTTTGGCATTCACTTTTATCTCCTTTATACCCGCGTCTCATTCCAGAAGGAAAACAGCTTACAATAGGGCAGAAAGAGTCAAGACGAATAGTGGGCTACCTAACATTTGACTCCTCACTCATTATGTCGATAGGATCCTAACTCTGACCTTGTCATGATTGTCAGCAGATCTCAGTCACATCAAGAGAGATGGCCTTTTCTCAGCATGTTCTGGCACAGTAAATCAAACAAATGGCTCTGATACCAGTCCAGGAGCTTTAATACAACCAGTATTACAGCTCCTGGACTGGTATCTCTTGATGTGACTGAGATCTGCTGACAATCATGACAAACTTCCTGCTTATGTCCCTGCACTAACTGGCAAGGCAAGACAGGAGTAACATGAGTATGGCAGCTCCGGCTGAGAAGGTAAAGCATGCAGAGACAAGGTATGGATGGTGTGGGCACGCAAGTAGGCTTGGAGTGAGTGAGTGCTGTAAGTGAAAAGCTGTGAGATGCAACATGGACCAGAACATGGGCAGGGTATATGTCCTTGAGCACAGCTTCCTTGCTGCAGTAATGCAATAATAGTTCTTGGTGTCGCCCAAGGTGCAGCACTGAAGAGTCCTGTGAGAGAATCAAAGATGTGTCATTTGAGTTCCTAGTGGCTGGCACATTTGGATGCCAATGACCATGTACATGGGGTGTGTGGTTGGAGTTCATGGAGCATGCTCTGAGATTTGGCGTCAGGAGTCCAACATTCATTTATAAATGAATCCGTTGCTCAAAAATACTTGTACCACACTCTTGACTCTGATCTCCAGCATCTACAGTCCTCACTTTCTCCCAGTTTTGATGTGCCTCATTTTTGTGCCTTCTCACCTACCCAGGATATTAGATGTGGGTATTCAGCAGTAGCAGTACCACCAAAGGCTGAGGAGTTTTGCATCTTTTATGATCAATACCTAGCACTTATGAGACACCCGCAATATTATTCAAATCTAATTTTGGATATCATCCAGTCCAGCTTTTGGTTGACGTAGGTGCTTCATTATGACAACAGAGAAATGGAACCAAATGCTCTAATTTTTATTTAGCCAAGATTTAAGGCTGGGTTTCTGTTGGTCAAGGTCTATAACAACAAGTTCCTTGTTACCAAAAACCTTAGCAGATACAAATAATGTTAAGATAGACAATCTTTACCAAGTAATTTTCTAGGACCATTGAGACGTTTTTCTTGTCATTTGGTCCTGGGAACACCTAATCCTTTGGCATACAGTCAGAAAAAAGGTGACAGTGACCCATTTACTGCTCCCACAGTTTCATGTGTTTACTAACAGATGTAGCAGGATAGTGTCAGTTCTGCAATTGTAACGAGAGGGAGTAGGACACGACAAGACCCAGTGGCCCAAAAAACACTGGATGTCAGTCTCATGCCTGGTCCCTAAACAAGTCAGATAGCTTGAGGAGATCAAGAAAGCATCTAAAGGAAGTCTAAAATTTAAGGCTTGGTTTTCCTTTTGGTGCTTGGATGATGTTTCGGTGAATGTGTATCTGGCTGTTATTGGAGGTCCATGGACAGTCTTGTTCATGTGTGTATTCTCTATTTCAATCATTTTTCCAGGATTGTAAAACTTTGTAGCCAGAATCCACCACTCTCTGAGAAGTTTTGGTGGCTTGTAGTAGCATCTGGGCCTCCCATTATTGGTTTCCCAGATAGACATAAAATGTGGTTGGTGACTGCTTCTTTGCATGAGTCTTCTCATCAGTAAATCACAGAAAATATTGCTTTCTGCCTATATGGGTATTTGCTTGTGTGATCAGTCCATGATTTCTACACCTTTGATTTTAACTGAAGACAACCTTATTGGGAATGGTAAGATGGTATTATTTATTTATTCATGGTCCACCTCCTTGTACACATTAGAGATGATTTTCCAGGACATAAGTCATTGCCTGGACACAAGACAGAAACATTTCCCATACAATTTCTGATTTCTCTTTCTAAAGTAACAAATTCATTGCCGTTGTATTGTTTGACATGTTATTTTGCTGACTAATGCACCATCTGCCAAAAACAGCAAGAATGTATTTGGTAGAAGCTACAATTATATAACCTGCAATCATCAATAATTCACTGCTTCATTTATCAAATCTGTCACTACATTTGTTGAGTTTAAGTATTTTTTATAACTTCTATGACTTAAGGTCCAAAGCCAAATTCAAATTCAATACTCTATTACAAAATATGCATTTCTGGGCTACATCATTCAAAATTAGGTAACCATATAATATTTTATCTTCTTTTTTGTTGCTATGCAAATTATAATACTTCCTCCATATTTAACACACAGCTCCCAGCAATGAATTGGCGCACTCGGCCTTAGCATTCATTAAGATGGTTGATATAAATATTGTTGGGCACTGGACATGGTTCTTCTGGATTTATATCTTGGACTTATTGAGGATTACTTGAGATATTTATAATCTCGCATCATGAGGTTTATGATGGTAAAGTGATGAGGACTAAAACTAAAGCCAAACATCAACCACTGCCACAATTTAACGGAGGAACATAGGGCTGGAAGGTGGGGCAGAGGGGAGTGACCAACCCATTCTCAAGGTGCCTGTCAATTCTTAAAATATTGTGTGCCACTATTTTAATATTCTTTTGCATTATTTCACCTATAGGCCAGATTTTGTTTGGATCTCAGGAAAACTGGCAACTTAAGGGAGACATAAAGGCATGGATGGAATGAACAGATTATTTTGCAGTACTGCTTGTGGGTTAGTGGAACAGTAGTGTTTCTGCTAGACCAACAAGTAAACCCATAAACCTTCCAATGATCTGACCAATCATCCACCTCCCTTAAAGTATATGTGATTATATTAATAGTTAATAGCATCAGTATGTCAGATCCATATGAGACTTGGCGTTGATGAAAGTAGGTTCTACTGAAGTCCAGCTCAACCACCTTTCTGCACATAGCATAAATAGTCAACAAACATTCACCAGTTTGTCCTAGTATCGTATCCGCTTTCAGACTATCTGTAGCTTCCAAAACGTGCCAGTAATATTGATACAACACCCGCTAAAATTCTACACCAACTATCTGAATCCCTCTCCTGGTCACTTTACTCTTGATTAATGTTAGAACCCTGGCTGCAGACTGCAGCCGCAGGTCTACTTACACAAGGTTTAGTAAACCAACTTTCAATCTGGCTGGCTATGGATGAGAAGCTGAGAATTTTTTGAAAGTCAGGTTCTGATATTAAATTTAACAGAAACTCTGGGAAATCCAAATCTCCAGGTTAAGGACTATGGTTTTTGAAATTGTTGTGTCTGTACGTTTGATGCCCTTTCCATACAGTCTGCAATTCAGAAGGTAGAACTTAGTGAAAAGATCATGAGGGCTTGTTTTATGAATAACATTCAAGATGGGCATGTGGTGAAATGAGCTCAATGCTTGTTTGATTTTACAGTTAATAAAATTGTGAGAGCAGGTATCTATGTCTGAAGTCCCTATTTACACTTCTAATGTGTGAATCTTTGCACTGTTCTGGAACTGCAAATTCATAAAATTATTCTTACTGTTCTTACATATATAGTGCATTGGACACAACATTGCTTTTGGAAATTTGCAAGATGCTTTGTTAATAAGGAATGGATTTCTGAAGAATCATTATTTAATGTTTTAACTGTTCTTGGAAATAAAGATCTGCTTAAAAGTAAATAAAGTTTGTAAAAATATAAAATGCTGAAGAAGAATTAAAATAATTTGAAACAAGTGGAACTTAATTTCCAGAAGTCTATCAATACATGAACTGAAGTTAAACTAAATCAATGTGAAATATAAATGTACTAAAAAGAAAAGGGTGGCACAGTGGCACAGTGGTTAGCACTGCTGCCTCACAGTGCCGGAGACCCAGATTCAATTCCCACCTCAGTGGAGTTTGCACATTCTGCGTGGGTTTCCTCCAGGTGCTCCAGTTTCCTCCCACAGTCCAAACATGTGCAGGTTAGATGAATTGGCCATGCTAAATTGCCTGTAGTGTTGGGTGAAGGGGTAAATGTAGGTGAATGGGTCTGGGTGGGTTGCTCTTTGGAGGGTTGGTGTGGACTTGTTGGGCCGAAGGGCCTGTTTCCACACTGTAAGTAATCTAATCTCTAATTAGCCAGGTGCATTAAACATGTTCTGTCCAGTTATGGTTCTACTTGTACACAAGGAGAAGGTGAGTACTGCAGATGCTGGGGATCAGACTCGAGATTGTTGTGCCGGAATAGCACAGCTGGTTAAGTAGCATCTGAGGAGCAGGAGAATTGATATTTCAGGTATAAGTCCTTCATCAGGAATGAGGCTTGTGAGCTGGGAGGCTGAGAGATAAATGGGAGGGGTGTGGTGCTGCGGGGGAAGGTAGCTGAGAATACAATAGGTAGATGAAGGTGGGGTAGAAGGTGATAGGTCAGAGAGGAGGGTGGAGCAAATAGATGGGAAAGATGATGGACAGGTCAAGAAGGCAGTGCTGAGTTGGAGGCTTGGGACTGGGATAAGGCAAGGAGATGGGAAATGAGGAAACTGGTGAAATTCACATTAATCCCGTGTGATTGCAGGGTTTCAATGCGGAAGGATGCCAACTTGAGGATCATTTCACCAACCAACCCTACCACCCTGTGGCTGAACACTTCAACTCCCCTCCCATTCCCCCAAGAACATGCAGGTCCTGGGCCTCCTCCATCGCCAAACCCTAACCACCTGATGCCTGGAGGAAGAATGCCAATATTCCACCTTGGGACCCTGCAAACACATGGGATTAATGTGGATTTCAACAGTTACCTCATTTCCCCTCCCCCAGCCATATCCCAGTCCCAAGCCTCCAACACGGCACCTAGCTCTTGACTTGTCCATCATCATTCCCATTTATCCACTCCACCCTCCTCTTCGACCTATCAGCTTTTCCCCATCTTCATCTATCTATTGCATTCTCAGCTCTACCCTCCTCCCATTTATTTCTCAGCCCACAAGCCTCATTCCTGATGAAGGGCTTATGCCCAAAACATTGATTCTCCTGCTCCTCAGATGCTGCCTGACCTGCTGTGCTTTTCCAGCACCACACTCTAGCTGTGCACAAGTCATACAATCTTTGAGGAGATGCAACAAAACAGAAAAAAATCTAAAACCAATGTAGGAAAATCTCTTGGAAAGTCCTCTCCAATTGCAAATAGATATCACACTTAGCATTCTTGATGCAGTTAAGGATTTTAACAAAACATGTAATACTTTCTATAGTATAACAACAGATGCAATTTTTTAACACAATTTCCTTTTCCTCATTATAGACCCATCTGCATCTGTTTTAATGGGGCCTTATATTACTTTTCTTCCCATCACATGTATAAATATATTTGCCTTGATGTGTATTGCAAGTTATTTTCCCATTCCTTTTCAATCATTTTGTTGCGTATGTAGCTCATACAGCACATTGGATTTCAACTTATTGGGCTAAATTTTCCAGGTAAGGCTGCAATCCTAATGCTGGTTAAGAACCTGTATATCAGTTATGATTGTCCTGGAGAAGTCAATGAAAGCATGTTGTTCACATTCCAGCTGGTCTGTGCTGGGTGGTTAACTGGAAATATCGATGCCCATGCCTCCGCTTCATCTTTCCTATCCTGGTCTGCCACACAGGGAAGACCTTGTTCAAGTTGCCACCACCTTTCTGATTCACAAGGGCCAATCTCACACTGAGAAGATCCTAATAGTTTTCTCACCCTGCCCCAATGGGCCCCTAAATAGGCTAAGTAGCCAGTGCTGCAATGATCCTGCCTCTAGGTAAGTACTTGGGAACCAGGGAAGCACAAGGTCTCTGACCTGAATTTGTCTCCAGCACTACCTTTACAGGGCCAGAAGGAACAGCTTTTCTCTGTCAATTCAATTAAATCCTCTTGTTATTTTGAAAATCATGTTAGGTCATCTTCCAAGGCAGATGGCCCAAATGTTTTCAACTCTCTTCACAACCAAAGTGCACCTTCTATGGTAACATCCTCATAATTTGCCTCTGTATATTTTCTAAGGCCTTTACATCTCTCTTGCCCAGAAATCTTTCAACTAAGGCCTAGCAAAGGATTTTTAAAGTTTTGTAATTATGTGATTTCAATTACATTCTATGCCTCTATTTATAAAATGATGTAACTCTCATTTAATAGATATATAAAGATACAAAATAGTAATAGAACTATACCATTCAGGCCTTTGAGCCTATTCCACCATTTAATGAGATCATGATTGATCGGTCTGTATTTTGAATTCCATATTCCTATCTACCCCTAATAATCTTTGATTCCCATGCCCATTCAATCACCCCACTTCCACTAGAGGTCCAAAGTTACACAACCCTCTGAAAGCAAAACAAATCTCTCTCTTCTTGGTCCTAAAATGATGACCCCAAATTTAAAACAATGTTCTACATGGAAACCAAAGTCTCTTTGCTCATTTCTACTTTTCAGTGTCATGATTTTACTGTAGATTATCTTTTCACATTAATCAACCAAAATGTGTGGCATCACAGTTTCCTTACTTTACCTGAAATCAATTTTTCCTCCATTCTACTTTATTGAATAACATACTCCAGTCAGCTTTCCTAAAACCTCTACTACTCATAAATGAGATGAAAAGTAACAATTTATTTATTTTATGGAGATGTCAGTGCTGGACTGGGATGGACAAAGTTAAAAATCACATAACACCAGGTTGGAGTCCAACAGGTTTATTTGGAAGCAGTAGCTTTCAGAGTGCTGCTCCTTCATCAGGTAACTACAGGAGCAAGATCAACTACCTGACTCGTTACTTAGAGTCATAGAGTCATAGAGATGTACAGCATGGAAACAGACTCTTCAGTCCAACCTGTCCATGACGACCAGATATCCCAATCCAATCTAGTCCCAGCTGCCAGCAACCAGCCCATATCCCTCCAAACCCTTCCTATTCATATTCCCATCCAAATGCCTCTTAAATGTTGCAATTGTACCAGACTCCACCACATCCTCTGGCAGCTCATTCCTTACACGTATCACTCTCTGCATGAAAAAATTGCCCCATAGGTCTCTTTTATATCTTTTCCCTCTCACCCTAAACCTATGCCCTCTAGTTCTGGATTCCACGACCCCAGGGAAAATACTTTGTCTATTTACCCTATCCATGCCCCTCATAATTTTGTAAACCTCTATAAGGTTACCCCTCAGCCTCCGATGCTCCAGGGAAAACAGCCCCAGCCTGTTCAGCCTCTCCCTGTAGCTCAGATCCTCCAACCCTGGCAACATCCTTGTAAATCTTTTCTGAATCCTTTCAAGTTTCACAACATCTTTCCGATAAGAAGGAGACCAGAATTGCAATATTCCAACAGTGGTCTA
>NC_057710.1:107810126-107829053 GCF_004010195.1 Chiloscyllium plagiosum
GTGTCTCCCCCATTTTCTGTGGCTGCACAAAAAGGCCACCTTGCTGATCTTTGAGGGGCCCTATTCTCTCCCTACTTACCCTTTTGTCCTTAATATATTTGTAAAAACCCTTTGGATTCTCCTTAATTCTATTTGCCAAAGCTATCTCATGTCCCCGTTTTGCCCTCCTGATTTCCCTCTTAAGTATACAAAACGATGACCCAGACGTGATTGATAACGGAATAGCGCTCTGAAAGCTAGTACTTCCAAATAAACCTGTTGGACTATAACCTGTTGTTGCGTGATTTGTAACTTTATTTATTTATTTATTTATGGCTTTTGAAATAGTGACACATGGGCTTTGGTTACGTTAGTGAAGGGTTTTCTTTAAAAAAGGAGCCCTTTGGGAATCAGTGACCTAATCCCAGAGTTGTCAGACAGCAGGTGACTCTAAAATGTTTATGGAAAGATGTTTATACTGTTTGGTTTACAAAGGTTGAGAGTAAATATGTAAAGTCATTAGCTTGCTTTCAGTGGAGGATTTAAAAAAAATTCATTTTATAAGCTCCTATGTTGTGATTAGATATCAATAGTTTCTCTTCTAGAACAAATGAACTCATGGGAAAACTTCAACAAAAAGTTAGTTTGTGAAGCTTCTAAACCAGGAGGATTGAGTTAGAAATCTGCAGGTTATTAGAACTGGGAAAGTTTAATCTCACAGAGTTTGAAAAGTTTATGTTGGCATATTTGTAAAAGATTCATCAAACTGTCTCGAAAATCTGCAGAAAAGGTACAGTCTGACGTCAGAGAACTAGAATCCTAAGGTGTTGAGATAGAGGTGTATTTTCATTAGACTTGAATCTCTGGAATGATTACTGTAGAGAAACACATTGAAATTGTTCTATTCTGTACTTTCAGATCATTCCATCTTTTGTTAATATATCGATAATTTGTTTTGTTTCTTGTTCTATATAATAAAGTTTTGATCTGTTTTTGAAGAAATTCTGCAGCCTCATGTGAATATGTCTCAGTGATTACCATCATGTTTACTAATTAAATCTAAAAAAAACTATTAAGCCAGGTTTTTGTTCTGGAATCTAACTTGTCCAGTAGCACTATCAGCTTAGATCATAACACTAAAAAATCTAGTACGTGGAATGTGTAAACAATGTAGTTTGTGAATAACAAATAGTTTTATGTAAAGTTGTATTCAATATACAGATATAATGTAAAAAAAAGTAAATTTATGAGTTAGTTTATGTCATAGGGAAAGGTTGTATGGTTTTTATTGGGTTGTGTGTCAGCAAGTGTATCAAGAGGCAAGAAGTGGGCTTAAGGAAAAATTAATCAATCCTCTGGGGCCTGTTATAGGAATGATATTACTAAACTGAAGAGGATTCAGAAAAGATTTATCAGGATGTTGCCAGGATTTGACGGTTTGAGTTATAAAGAAAGGCTGGATAGGCTGGGACTTTTTTCACTGGAGTGTAGAAGGTTGAAGGGTAACCTTATTGAGGATCATAAAATCATAAGGGACGTAGATAAGGTGAATGACAAGTGTTTTTTCCCTAGGGTGAGGGAGTTCAAAACTAGGGGGGGCATATTTTATTTGAGAGGAGAAAGATTTAAAAAGGATGAGGGGCAACTTTTTTTGCATGAGTGTGTGAAATGAATTGCCAGAAAAAGTGGTGGATGCAGGTACAGTTACAATATCAAAAAGACATTTGAATAAGTTTGTGAATAGGAAAAGTTTGGAGGGATATGGGCCAGGCTCAGGCAGGTGTGACAAGTTTAGTTTGAGAATGTGAAGGTGTGGACTGGTTGGTCTGTTTCTGTGGTGTATAACTCTATGAATCATGCTGGATGGTAAGGTATGCTCGAGAATTAAATATGAACCCATCTCCCACTTGCATTTGTTCAATGTTATGGTAGAGGACCATTTGAGAATATGATTGAGCACTGATGTACCATGGTTGTAATATTGTTATAGTCTGAGGCCTACTTGCTTTGAAAAGGAATAAGCCCAGGAGTGTATGCATTGCATCTCTACAGGGCTGTTAATTACCACAATGCCACCAGTTCAGTTGATAGATTTCACAACTTTAACTAAAAATGTCCCAAAGCCATTTGTTGGTTATCAGAAAGCATTTAAAAGAGGGAGTGGTATAGAGGTTGAGTCCCTTTGGGAGACTGGGACCAAGATAGCTGGGGCCTCAGCTATTGAGGATGGAAGGAGTGAGATTATAAAGTAAGTCAGAGAAATGTAACACAGAATGGAGAGTAGGTCCAAAAAATTGTACAGAGATAAAGTTACAGACAGATAATTAGGGAAAAGTCCAAGAGCTTTATTTAAAATAAATGTTGTGGAACATAAGGGAACTTCACTACTCTCTTGTATGTCATTTGCTACAGACCCAGAAATGTGTAAATAAACGTTTATAAAAGGAAATAAATAACATTCAATCATTTCTAGCTCATTCCAGGAATTTGGTAGAAACTGTCGGTACTAGTTGGAAAGGTGAGGGGGAGGACAGGTATAATGCTTAAAATTTACAGACTGTGTAAAACAGGTGACAATACTGTGATCCACTGGAAGGGAAAGCCCCAGGACTTAGGGGCCAAGCATCAGAAGAATGGATACAAAATGTGGAATGCGGGAGAACTGGCAACGTGGGTAGCTGGTGGTTTTGGTCACAGCAAATTCTGAAGGGGGTGGGAGGTTCTTACTAAAATTATGTCACCGGGGATTTGGAAAACTATTTTTCTTAATACTGTTGGTGCAGGAACAATAAAGCTAAAATAATTCGAGAGGTGTCAGGAAGAAAATAGGACAATTAAATAAATTTAGCGAACAAATCTTCTTTCCACGTTATAGGAATGCAGTAATAATTATCCAGGATCAGACTGTAGTAACATTGCAAGCATTGTTAAATGAATCTCCTGCTGCAGCTTGGCTTCTATTACCCCGGGTTGACCTGACGTTGGGCTTGGTCTACACATGGAAGTGAGGTAGTACCGGGAGGAAGCGACTGCCCACGGTTCACTGATCCCAAAGCTCGCGAATAATTTTGTTTTGGTAGCTGCATTTACCGTCTGTGTCTGTATATATTTGTAATAAGATGACTTCAAAGAGGAGCGAAGGCGAATGGCAGGGGCTAGTGAATGAGGTGAGTATGTTGCAGCAATCAATCTAAACACGGTTTAAAGGAAATACCATTCGTCCCGCCATATGTGGGGAATTAAATGAAACAAATACTTGCTCCGGCAGGGACAGTCTGGCAGCTACAGAATGTTTATATATTTAATTTGGTGCGAAACGTGAGGGGTTCGGGTACTAAGCCCAGAAACTACAACAGGCGCCCGAGACTGCGAGTTGACTCCCTGTCAGCCCGAGCAGACAGCGGCGGAGCGCAGCCTCAGCCTCAGCATCTCCGGCCCGGATTGCCGGATCCGGCTCAGATCCTCCACGTCAGGATTACTGCTGCAGCCAGTGCGCATGAGCACAGGTAGAGTCAGGTCCCACTGCTGCAGATCAAATGCTGAAAAAATCCGGCTTGTACCATTTCCATGTGGGGAAGAAAAACAAAACCAAAGAAGTTGTTTGAACAGGACAACCAGTTAGCAGGACTGTTTGATTTCTTCCCCATTCCCCCGTCCCCTCCTGTGGACACAGGGGAAATATTTGCACTTGTTCTCACTTCGTGCTGCCTTTTCTGAGTGCAATAACAGGCACACCCAGAAGGAGAAGAGTGGAGGACAATGAAGCCTATACGTCCTACATCCTTTATTTTAAATGAAGAAAATAAACTTGAAAGGCAAACGTTTTACAAAATGTCTAATTTAAAGCTTTGAATTTTCAGCTGTTCACTCAAACATTGGATAGTTGGCATTTAAAATCAGAAATTTGGCAACCTGTAACTAATCGATAGCTATCTTAAAACACGATAATTCAAGATTCTGTCAAAGATCTTGGCGCTGAGATTGGAAAAGGTGTTGCCCCATATTGTTAAAGAGGACCAGACAGGTTTTACACTGAGCTTGCAGGTCTTCTAATAATATTAGAAGGTTGCTGAACATGATCCAAGTTTGTCAGCAACGATCATTTCAGGAGTTGGTGATTTCCCAAAAGTGCAGAGAAAGCATTTGACTGGATGGAATGGCCATAGCTTTTTTATGTCTTAGAGTGGTTTGGGTTGGGTGGTGTCTTTGCTAGGTGGATGGAGGTTTTATATCACCACCCTCTGGCTGCAGTCATCACCAATGGGGTGAAGTGTGGGAATTTAAGGAATGGTAGGGGTAGTCGTCAAGGCTGCCCCTTTCAGCGTTGTTGTTTACATTGGTGATAGAACTGCTGGCAGAGGCCATTTGTCAGAACGCCCACATGACCACTCCGGAAGTGGGATTGAGAGTACACAAGATTACACTGTATGTGGATGATGTCCTTCTGTTTTTATCGAACTTGATGACCTCCGTATCCCATCTAATACAATGTATTAATTCATTTGGGGTTATTTCAGGATATAAGATCAACTTTGCAAAATCAGAGGCTACCTCAAGGAAGTGTCAGAGATTGAAGGTGGCCTTAGGTTCCCTTTTAAGTGGTCACGGGTGGGGTTCTGAAACCTAGGCATTTTTATTACCCGCAAGTTTGATCTGTTATTTCGGACTAACTTTGCTCACTTGCTCGACAATATTAGGCAGGATCTCCAAAGATGGGAGGCTCTTCCAATTTCATAGCTGGGCTGAATATCTCTCATTAAGATGAATGTTCTTCCTCGCTTGTTTTATCCCATGCGTATGGTCCCATGTCAATGCTGCGGAAACTTATGGGTTGGTTTGGTTCCTTTGTCTGGCATTGTGGGTGGCCTCTCATCAAATTTACTAAATTGCAGTTGCCTCAAGGAGGGGGAGGAGTTGATTTCCCAGACATCAGGAGGTATCAGTTGAGTTCCCTACTATCCTTTGTCTGTGATTGGGTAGGTAATGATCCGGGCTCAATATGGCTGGATATCAAGGTTTCCCAGACCAAGTGCCCTCTTATTAACCTGTTGTTCATGGATAAAATTAGGGCAGTTATTGACTGCTGCCGGAACCCCATTGTTATTAGTACGGTCAAGGCATGGAGGGCGATGCTTCAGAGTGAGGGTTGCTTGTCCAAGACTTCGCCACTTACGCTATAGTCGGTATGCCAGGGTTCCAACCCAGAAGAAGACTACACTTCTCACTGAGCCCTATAAGCCTGATACAGAGAGGTTGTTGCTACGTTTCACAAGCACTCTTTCGGTTAGTGCCCTCTATCGCCTGCTGAGTGGCAGGGCCTGACAGGATATTAACCAGTTATGTGAGGTCTGGGAGCAAGAGCTAGGAGTGGAGATCTCTTCTGAAACGTGGGGGAACATATGGGAGAATACTCGAAAGATCTCAGTCTGTAATAGGACATGTGCGACGCAGTTAAAAGTTCTGCGCAGGGTTCATAAGGCACCAGACCGTCTGGCGAAATTTTAAAAAGGGACATCTTCAATGTAGGTACTCTTATCCATTGCTTCTGGACATGCCACAGGCTCCTTGTTTATTGGAGCGCTGTGGTGGGAGAGAAAGGGAGGGTATTGAGGATTGAAGTTAAAGTAGTCCCGATATCTCTCCTCTTAGATCTACCGAATTTATCATCTTTAGATGGGCATGGGAAGAAACTATTTAATATTCTTGCATACTGTGCACGGGAGAATATTCTGGTGAATTGGGTGTCTGAGAACCCACCGGGCTTGATGGGATGGTGGAAATTAGTTATGGAGCACATTCCCTTGGATTTTCTTTTACAAACATGGTGCACCACACAACGGACCATTTTTATAAGACATGACAACCCTATTTGAGTTATTTGGATATAGATTTGGCAGCTGTCTTAACTAGGCATTTGTTTAACTGGGACGGTTAGGTTTGTTGAGCCCTGGGCCTTGGAGGGGGGACACCTGAGTTAATACGGGTATATATACAATGCTCCCGTTCCTTTGTTTGGGAGCTTTGCGCCAAGCATAGCTGTTTTGTGTTTTTTTGTGTTTTCTTTTGCTTTTCTTTTTTTTGATCTATTAGTCACTTATTTATTGGTGTTGCTTTGTTTTATGTTATCAGGTTAGGGTTTGTTTTGTATTATAGGGTAGGTTTGTAGTTATTAGACAGAAGTTGTATTGTAATTTGTGTTTTTTTCTCTTTATTATACTGGTATTTGTTATTGGTTGTATTTTTAATAACTTTATATTTTCATGAAGTCAAAATTTTTTTTTGCTAATAAATATATTTACAAAAAAAATGATAAAATGGTTTTACTCATGTTCAGCACAGAAACAGATCCTTCAGTCCAACTTGTCCATGCCGACCAGATATCCTAAAATAATCTAGTTCCATTTGTCAGCACTTGGCCCATATCGCTCTAAACATTTCCTATTCATATACCCATCCAGATGCCTTTTAAATGTTGCAATTGTACCAGCTTCCACCATTTCCTCCGGCAGCTCATTCCATATATGCACCACCCTCTGTGTGAAACAATTGCCCCTTAGGACCCTTTTAAATGTTTCCCCTTTCACCCTAAACCTATGCTGTCTAGTTTGGGACTCCCCCACCCCAGGGAAATGACCTTATCTATTTACCCTATCCATGTCCCTCCTGGTTTTATAAACCTCTATAAGGTCACCCGTCAGCCTCCGACACTCCAGGGAACAAAGCCCCAGCTTATTCAGCTTCTCCCTATAGCTCAAACTCTCCAACCCTGGCAACTTCCTTCTAAATCTTTTCTGAACCCTTTCAAGTTTCACAACATCCTTCCGATAGGAGGGAGACCAGAACTGCACACAATATTCCAAAAGTGGCCTAATCAATGTCCTGTACAGCTGCAACATGAACTCTCAACTCCTGTACTCAAAGCTGTGTTCAATCAAGGAAAGCATACCAAATGCCTTCTTCACTAACCTGTCCACTGCGACTCCACTTTCAAGGAGCTATGATCTCACAGAACTAATAAAAGCACAGATACGATTTATTATTTTGCTCATTTCACACTGTGTGTAAAAGTTTTTTAGTCTGTCATCAACTCACAATGTCTAAAGTCTTTCCCAAACTAACATTTCTCTATCACAAACAAAAACAGAATTTGATGGAAAAACTCAGCAGATCTAGCAGCATCTGTGAAGAGAAATCAAAGTTAATGTTTCAAGTCCGGTGACTCTTCCTCAGAATATATCTCTTTATTTCTCACTCTATCTTCCTTCAGGTTCTCAGTGTACACTTCAACCTGCCTTGTATTGGTTTTATCACCTCTGATCTTTTGACTGTAGGGGTCTATGCCTTAGGTCAAAAGATAACAGTACGCCCTAATATGATTTAAGGATCCTATGTTGTTTAGTCAGTCAACACATGAATAAACATGCCTTTGAAAGTTGGCTATCGCTTATCATAGTTTCTTTTGAAATAAATGTTTCAGTGATATATGTGTTTTAGATTTCTGTTATTTCATTGAATAGAAAATGAGATAAACATGTGTGCTAAAATTTTCATCTGGCATTTATTGTACTTGAGGTCTTGAAATAAAACAGGGGCACTCAGTCTCAGATCCCTCGCCCATGAGGAGTCTCTGAGAAGCTATCTGGCAAAATAACCTGAAATTCTTCAGAAAATCAGTTTTTGTAAATAAAGACCACTCAAAATTGGGACAAGCAGCAGCTGAAATGCAATATTAATGATGGGATTGCAGCAATAAAAATTAATTGGAGATGGAGTCCTTTGTATTACATGTTTTGAAATGGTAGAGTGATAAAGGGAAAGAAAGAAAGCACGAGGCAGCAATGGGAGCACTTGATGTTCATATGCAATGTACTGATGGAGAGTTGGAGGGGGAGAAAAGAGGGGCAAATAAATAAGACACACTGAGGGCTGGGTTTTCACTAACCTGATGAGAAGTTTGAGTTGGAAAATTTTCCAACTCGGGAAGCACATATCTGTATATACTGATCATTCTGTTTTTGTGCTGGGCAAATAGGTTGGTATTGAGTTAGGTCTCTGACCTCATAAACGGATCAGATTTGGACTTGGAGATGAATGAGTAATAATGTGGGGTCAGTAGAATGCCCATCTCAGTTCTCTGGGCCTTCACCTTAGTTGAGACCCTATCTCCCCTATTTCACCTCCTCTGCCTCTTTTAGGTATTAATCAGGCAGCCATTCATAGCATCAGTAACAGATGAATTGTCTCTAACTTTTAAAATTCCAGGGAATACAACCCTAATTTAAGCGAACTGTCCTCACAATTTAACACTAGTTGTCCATAAAGCAATCTATTGTTCTCAGAAACTATTAGTTATTTTGCTTCATTAGCTTTATATTTCTTAAGTGAAACATTGATTGAGCAACAGCTGTTAGTGGTGGAGAGTAACCTAAACCAGTCGTGTAATGAACAAGTGATTCTATGGGTTCATGCCAAAGCGGACCTAGTCAATCTATTGTCTTTCTCAACATTGATAGTGTTAACAGTCCAGAGATATAGATGTGTGGTTAAAATAAAAAAAAAACCCTTGTGGAGCATTAATTATATATTTACTCAGAGTTACTCAACATATTCTTTCCAGGCTTCTTCATTCAAAGGAACAGCATTCTTTAAGCTAATTTTCTCCGAATGGAGTTCGCAAGCATATAAAAACTAAAGCATGTTCTAACATTCCTAATAAGTATTTTAATGACTTATTTACATTGTGTGTGACAAATTTGGTATTGATGACTATTAAGTGTTACAGCCAGAGGCTTTTGGATGGTACAGAATGGCTTTACCACTCCTAGTTCATGAGGGTAAGGGGCTTGTCAGTAATTTCCACAAACTAGTTAGTTTGCTGTTGACAATTGCTTGTATCGGGTGTTGATATTGTTATTATTGCAGCTATATTGAGCTATATAATGCCAGAAACAGTCAGTATTTCAAGAATGAAATGAGTTGTCAATAGTTGCCTCCAGCAGAACTGTTTTTATGCTATCTGGTAGAATATTAATCGAGACTTGAAAATAGACTGCTGAACTTTGAAACATACTTTGGTTTCCTGTTACTAGAGCTTATTCAAATTTAATGTAAAAGAGAACTAAGAACATAGTTTTGGGATGCAAACTATTTAAAAAGAATATTGTTGTTTTGCTGGCAATCTTTTAGCAACAGAATTTATAGCTGTGCCAGTAGAAACAACAGCCGAACCTGAATATGGTCTTAGCAATAAGAATAAAAGGTGGCTGTTAGCAGAGGGAGCACTAGATGCTGAAAAATTGATGCTTGTGAATTCATTTCCAAATTTCATCCTTTTTCTGAAGATTTTAATTCCTCTTGGTGCACCGTTCTTGGAGCTCAGTATGTCATCTAGGACAGATGCTTGGACTTTCTTTTTTTCTGACTAGGTAGTGGTGAGTTAAGATTTCTGTACAGCCAGTAAGCATCTCTCCCATGATTCCTGATCTATATCAGTTGGATAGATTTTATATTCAGGAAAGGTTCTTAGCAGGCTTCCTGCACCAAGGTGCTTTTTGTAAGCCTACTACTGGACACTTTCCTAATGCCACTACTTCAGTAACACTGTCTCACTTGTTTTGGATGTCCCAGTGAAAAGTGTTCCATATTGTGGAATGATTTGTGGAAGCTTTGCTGGGTCACATTGAGTGACAGTGGTTGGTGCTTGTGGCAAATCCACTCCCAAATGTGGCATGTTACGAAGTCAAGTATTAAGTACTGCCAGTGTAGGCGGGGAAGAGGAGGTGAAACACGAGCAAGCTCAATAATAAAAATCTTAAATTATTATTTAACATGTAAGGGAGCCCACACAGTTAATAATTATTCCTGAGTTATACAGGGCTCTTTAATTTTTGATAAATTTCCTGTGTATAATTTGATTACTTTAGGATAATCAAATAAAACAGTACTAACGACTTGCATTTTTATTGCACATACAACATAAGAAAATGTCTGAAAGTGTTTCACAGATATATTATCAAAGATACTTAACAAGACACCAACTGAGCTGTGGCAATAGACCCATAGTTACCTGGGTTCAACCTGTTGGAATTAAATGTAGGTGCTACACTTAGTTGTAACACCAGAAATCTGATAAAGTGTCCCCAGGTGTTTCACAGGAGCATTTAAAACAGAATGTGAAACCGTGCCACATGACAAGCTATTAATGCAGAGAGCCGAAGAGATAGGTATTAAGGCATTTCTTAAAGGAGGAAATTGGTAGAAAGGCTGAGTGGTTTAGAGAGGGAATTCCAGATTTAGGTCATTGCTAAGTGAAATCATGTCTTCTAATGATGGAGCAATTATAAATGTAACGTTCAAGACACCATAAGTTGAAGATTACAGAGATTTTGGATCAGAGGTTGTAAAACTGGAGTTTACAGAAATATGTCGGTGAGCTCATGTCAGGCTTTGAAAACAAGGATGAGAATTTGAAAAGCTAGGCCCTACCAAAGAGGGAGTCAGTGTAGGTTGGCAAGTATAGTGGCGATGGGTGAATGGACTTTGAGTAAAAGATATCGGAGCAGAGTTTTGGTTTACCTTAATTTTGTACAGAATCTAAGATAGGCACAGGGAAGGCCAGAATTGGAATATTCAAGATAGATAGTTTTAGCATAAATGAAGAATGCAATTTAAAAGAATTCCAACAAACCCATTCTGTCTGTGTTGGCTCTTAAAAGGATCTGTCTGATGAGTTACATTTCCCTTTCTGCTCTCCTGAGTTCTGGAATTATTTTTCCTTTTAAACATTTCACCAGTTCCCTTTTGAAAGTTGTTAAAGGTCAAGTTCTGCAAATCCTTCAGGCAATGCACTGATTGTATGATTTTTTTTCCCCTCCTTTGACTTTGGTTCTTTTGCCAATTAATTTATATCCCTGTTCACTCTACTGGAAATATTTGCTGTTAATTACTCTATCCAAACTTTTGGTGATTTGGAACACCACTGTCAGACCTGCTCCTAAATTCTCTATTCGACGGAAAGCCACCACAGCTTCTTTCATCTTTGGGCATAAATGAAGACCCTTATCCCTGATACCATTTCAAGTAAACCTCGAGATGTTGAAAAAGCCCTATTCATTCTGGCTAAAGAATCACAAATCTCCAGCTATAGTCAACCAATGTCATACTAGATTTATCATAACTGATTGGTTTTTGTGCTCTCTCCTCTCCCTCCAGGGATTCAATACTTGTTTAACAATCTTCCCAAATTGTCTTATACTCATAGAGTCATAGTCATAGAGATATACAGCACAGAAACAGACCCTTCAGTCCAATCCGTCCTTGCTGACCAGATATCCCAATCCAATCTAGTCCCACCTGCCAGCACCTGGCCTATATTTCTCCAAACTCTTCCTATTCATATACCCATCCAAACACCTTTTAAATGTTGCAAATGTACCAGCCTTCACCACTTCCTCTGGCAGCTCATTCCATACACGTACCACCCTCTGCGTGAAAAAGTTGCCCCTCAGGTCTCTTTTATATCTTTCCCCTCTCACCCTAAACCTATGCCCCATAGTTCTGTATTCCCCCACCCCAGGGAAAAGACTTTGTCTATTTATCCTAGCTACGCCCCTCATAACTTTGTGAACCCCTATCAGGTCACCCCCTCAGCCTCCAACCTTCCAGGGAAAACAGCCCCAGCCTGTTCAGTCTCTCCCTGTAGCTCAAATCCTCCAACCCTGGCAACAATAGCTACCAAGATAGTGGATGCACTGAGTGTAATCTTCCAATAATTCTTGATTCTGGAAGAGTCCCTGAGGATTGAAAAACTGCCAAAGTAACATTTTAATTAAAAAGAGAAGGAGAAAAAAACAGGAAACTATAGCCAGTTATCTTAACATGTGTTGTTGGAATAATGGAATAATATTAGTGTGTTTTAAAGAATGTAACAGCAAAACATTTAGAAATGCATGATATGGTCAAGCAGAATCACCATGGTTTCATGAAGGGAAGTCATGTCTGACAAATTCATTAGAATTCTTTGAGGACGTAACAAGCAGGATAGATAAAAGGGAAGCAGTGGATGTTATATATGTTAGGCTATTAATAAGATGAGCACATAGTGTTGTAGTAGTATGTTATAATGGTAGAGGATTGCCTAACTAATAGAAATCCGAGTTGTGTTAAAGGAGGCATTTTCAGGATGGCAACCTGTAACTGGTAGAGTTCTGCAGGGATCAGTGCTGGATCTACAATTATTTACAACATACATTAATGACTTGGATGACGAAAGTGATTGTAAATTAACCAAATTTGTAGATGACACAAAAACTTGGTGGGAAGGCAAAACATAGAATCCCTACAGTGAGGAAGCAGGCCAATCAGCCCCTGGAGTCCACACTACCCCTCCAAAGAGCGTTCCACCCAGACCCACCCACAACCCTATCCCTGTAACCCTGCATTCCCCATGGCTAATCCATGTAGCCTGCACATCCCTGGACACTATGGGCAATTTAGCACAGCCAATCCACCTAACCTGCACACCTTTGGAAACCAGACCACCCGGAGGAAACCCATGCAGACACGGGGAGAATGTGCAAACTCCATACAGGCAATTACCTGAGTCTGGAATTGAACCCGGGTCCTAGTGCTGTGAGCCACCATGCCACCTCAGATGATGAGGATAACACAAAGAGTCTATAGAGCTACATAGATAGTTTAAGCATTTGACAAAAGCTTCAAAAATGGAGTATAATGTGGGAAAACATAAGCTTATGCACCTTGGCAGGATGAATGGAGGAGCAGAAAATTGTTGAAATGGAAAAAGACTGCAGAAAGCTACAGCACTGACAGATTCAGGCGTCCTTATGTATAACTATAAAAAAACTAACATACAATTTCAACAGATAATATAGAAATCAAATAAATGTCGGCCTTTATTTTGAAGGGAATAGAGTATAAAAATGGGGAAGCCTTGATAAAACTATACAAGGTACTAGTTTGACCACCCTGAATACTGCGAACAGTTTTGGACCCGTAATCTAAGGGAAGATTTACGGCTTTGGAGGCAGTCTAGAGAAGATTGACTAGCCTGATCCCAGGTATGGAGGAGAGGATCAGTAGGTTGGGCCTGTCATTCACTATAGTTTGGAAGAATGAGAAGCAACTTTATTGAAAACATATAAGATTGTTAAGGAACTAAACAGGATAGATGCAGAGAGATTGCTTCCCTTCATAGGAGTGTCTAGAGTACATAATCTCAGAGTAAGCAGCTGCCCATTTAGGACAGAAATGAGGAAGAATTCTTTCCCTAAGAAGAGGGTTGTGAATCTGTAGAATTCTTTACTACAGAACACTGCAGAGATTGGGTCATTCAGTATATTCAAGGCTGAGATACTGAGATTGACAAATTTTACTTTGGACTACCCCACATATTACATTTTTAAGAGTGAATTATAATATGTCATCAATCAGCAAACTAAAAATGATATAGTTATTACTGGAAACATTTTATTCAGCTGTATTTTGATAAATAGTTTTAAAAAATTGTCCTGGGAATAATAATTTTGCCACGCCAACAAAACATTTTTTTTCCAAGTCAGGAATGCTGTTTGAAACATTTTAAATTTCATTTTTGCATGACTCAGAATAACATTCAGCAGCATATATATTGACCACTCAATCTCTGAAATGGAGATTTGAGGGGGGATATAAAAGTTTATGTCCTAAATTATTTCGCAATACTCTTAACGCTTCCTAGAAATGTTTGAATGAGGATGTCATAGCTGACTTCCTTATTTAAATTATGGTTGTTTGAATGGTAAGTGAAAATGCATTGGCTGAAGCTCAGCAGCTTGATCATTAGGACAGGATTGTGACTACTTTTTGGGCTCTAGTAATGCCCCAAGATTGATGCATAACTTAAAAGGAATCTTCGTTTAATGTAAATGTGGTCAAAGATGTCCTTGCCATTATTGACTTGCCTTGTCTGTCTCAGGAATCCACCTGACTGAGAAAATTAGAAAATTGCTCAACTGAGATCTTTGACTCAATAGAGCAGATGGTAGCAATGCCTTCCAGAAACATCCTTTGTACCTTTTGGCTTCTGTCATAAGTGATTGGAAAGTCTTGCCAATTTGTTTTTTAACAACATAAACGGGGCAGTCTTGACTATCCAAACGACATGGGCGGGGAGTATTTTGTTCAGATAATCAAATGTTCAGATAATCGAATGTTCGGATAACACAGTTTACCCAAGCATCGGGATCTTGAGATCTTGTTCAGATAATCCGAAATCTGGTTAATTGGTTAACCAAATTTGGATAACCGAGGTTGCACGGTATACCCAACCTTGAAGTGGACTTTATTTGTGCTGGCTTGTCAGTCAGTGTGCTTGCTTTCACTGTGCCCACTTACATGTTCTTTTTAGAGAAATAGAAACTACTCCTGTGAGTCTCTTCCCTTCTTAATGGAGGAGGCCCATCCCAAGGAAGGCCCCATGGATAATGACAGGTAAAGTTGGGACAGAGTGCACCAGCGTTTTGGTCTATTTGTTGTACTGTAAGTGGATAATTTTCAATGGCCTATTTAACTTTAGAAATTTTTATTCTGAGTCTACTCTTTAAATTTCTTGTAAACACTGATGTGTGTTTAATAATACTGACATAATTGTAAGCATCATATTTGAAGTAATCATTTTGTAACATTTTAAACGCGCCTTTTGAAGGAATTTGATTATTCTCACCTGTGGTTAGATTTTATGCATGATTCATATTTTGTTTTGTCTTATGCTCCTAACCTCCCTCTGAGGACTCCTTCTGCCACCTCCAACCTTCCTCCTCCACTTGGTCCCCTCCCATGGGCCTTGTACCTGCCTGAAACCTCTTCATTGCTGATTGCTGACATGACATCGGTTGCCTCAATTTCTCCACCCCCTCACCCGCTCCAACCTCACCCCCTCCATATGTGCAGTTGCTCTGCTCACTCCGCACCAACCCTTGGTTGACTACCACCAACCCTGACAAAGGTGGGGTGGTGGTAGTCTGGAGGATAGACCTCTATGTTGCAGAGGCTGAACCCCAACTCTCCGACATCATGTCCAACACCCCCTTGCCCATGATCTCACCGTTACCCATCAAGCCAAAATCACTTGACTGTCCATGTCCTCATTTCTCCGGTGATCTTCCACTGCTTTCAAACTCATAGTCCCCTAGCCCAGCACTGCCCGATTCTACCTGTTCCCCAAGATCCAGAAGCCCAACTACTTTGCCGACCCATTGACTCGGTATGCACCTGCCCTACCAAACTTATCATGTCCTACCTCGACTCCATCCTCTCCACCTTGGTACAGGCACTTCTCACCTACATCCACGCACGAACCACACCCCCCACCTTTTCAGTAACTTCCAATACCCCGGCCCCCAGCACTTTATTTTCACTATGGACGTGAAGTCTTTAAACATGTCCATACCCTACAAGGATAGCCTTCTGCTTCTTCCTCTCCAACAGACCCATTCCGTCCCCCTCCACCAATACCCTCGTCTGCCTCGTCAAACTAGTCCTCACCCTTAATAGCTTATCCTTTAACTCCTCCCATTTCCTCCAAATCCAGGGGGTGGCCATGGGCATCTGATGGGCCCCAGCTATGCCTGCCTCTTTTTCGGTTACATCAAACAGTCCCTCTTCAGTATCTACATAGGCTCTATGCCCCAATTCTTCCGTTGTTACATCAATGATTGCATCAGTGCAGCATCCTGCACCCAGGCTGAACTGGAGTAGTTCATTGACTTCACCCACAACTTCCACCCCGCCCTCAATTCACTTGGTCAGTCTTGGTCACCTCCCTCCCCTTTCTTGACCTCTCCATTTCCATCTCTGACTATAGTTTCCAGATGGACATTTACTATAAACCCACAGACTCTCACAACTACCTGGACTACACCTCCTCCCACCTAGTGTCCTCCATCTTGTTCTCCCAATTCCTCCGCCTTCGCTGCATCTGCTCAGATGAGGGGACATTCCACTCTCAAACATCTCAGATATCCACCAATTTAAATAATGTGCTTTTCCCCCCTCTGTCATCCAGACAGCCCTCCACCACACCACCTCTTTACCCCGTTCCACTACTCTAAACCTCCCCTCCCCTGAATGCAATGAAGACAGAATCCCCCTTTTCTTCATTTACCAACCCACCAGTCACCGCATCCAAAGCATCATCCTTAAACACTTCCGCCAATTCCAATTAGAGCCCACCACCAAGCATCTCTTTCCCTCCCTACCCCTCTCTGCTTTCCGCAAGGACCGTTCCCTTTGACAGTCCTTGGTTTGCGCCACTCTCCCCACCAACCCTGCTGAACCCCTAGGTACCTTCCCCAGCAACCGGAAAAGATGCAAAACCTGCCAGTACAGCTAGTACACCATCCCCTCACCTCCATCCAGAGCCCCAAACAGTCCTTGCAGGTAAGACAGAGATTCACCTGCCTCTCTTCCAACCTAGTTTACTGCATCAGGTGCTCCCGATGTGGTCTTCTTTACATCGGGGAAACCAACGTAATTTAGGGAACGGTTCAACGAGCATCTCAGCCGGGTCTGCAGCGGCTGACTAGGCCTCCCAATCACCACCCATTTTAATTCCCTTTCCCACTCCCTTTCTGACATGACCATCCTTGGTCTCCTCCATTGCCACAGTGAGTCAGATTGCAAATTGAAGGAACGACACCTCATCTTCCGCTTGGGCAGCTTACAGCTGATGAAATGCTTTTGGCCAAAATGTCGATTTTCTTGCTCCTCGGATGCTGCCTGACCTGCTGTGCTTTTACAGCACCACACTCTCGACACTACAGTCTGCAGGATTCATCATTGATTAGCGAGTTTTGAGAAGATTTGTGGCTCAGGTTTGAGGTTCTGGATGTAGGTTTGCTCGCTGAGCTGGAAGGTTCATTTCCAGATGTTTCATCACCATACTAGGTAACATCTTCAGTGGGCCTCAGGCGAAGCACTATACATGATTCCTGCTTTCTATTGATATGTTTGGGTTTCTTTGAGTTGGTGTTGTCATTTCCTGTGGTGATGTCATTACCTGTTCTTTTTCTCAGGGGGTGGTAGATGTGGTCTAACTCGATGTGTTCGTTGATAGAGTTCCAGTCGGAATGCCATGCTTCCAGGAATTCTCATGCGTGTATCTTTTTTGGCTTGTCCTAAGATGGATATATTGACCCAGTCGAAGTGATGCCCTACGTTATCTGTATGTAAGGATACTAGTGAGAGAAGGTCATGTCGTCTTGTGGCTAGTTGGTGTTCATGTATCCTGGCGGCTAGTTTTTTGCCAGTTTGTCCAATGTAGTGTTTGTTACAGTTCTTGCATGGAATTTTGTAAATGACATTAGTTTTGCTTGTCTGTTTAGGGTCTTTCAAGTTCATTAGCTGCTGTTTTAGTGTGTTGGTGTGTTTGTGGGCTACCATGGTGCCAAGGGGTCTGTATAGTCTGGCAGTCATTTCTGAGATGTCTTTGATGTAGGGGAGAGTGGCTAGGGTTTCTGGATGTGTTTTTGTCTGCTTGTACCCAATGAATACAGTTCGCCGATTTATCTGCTTGTTTGGGTTTGTTGCAGATAAATCGGCGAACTATATTCATTGGGTACTGTGGAGAGAAATCAGAGTTAACCTTTAGGGTCGAGTTATCCTTAGAATAAAAATGAAGTATATTATCTAAATAATGACAGATGTAGAGCTCTGAGCTGCAGAGGAATCTGAGGTGTCAGTATGCACAAATTGCAAAAGGGTAGCATGCTGAAACAGCAAGTAATTTGGAAAGCTAATGGAATGTTATCAATTTTTGTAAGGAGAATTGAATACAACAGTGCAGATTTTCAGTTAAAATGCTTCAGTTATATAGCACACTGGTAAGATTGCATCTGGAGCAGCATGAACAGTATTGGTCACCTTTATTTAAGAAAGGATATAGACAATAGACAATAGGGCAGGAGTAGGCCATTCTGCCCTTCGAGCTAGCAGCACCATTCATTATGATCATGGCTGATCATTCTCAATCAGTATCCTGTTCCTACCTTATCCCCATAACCCTTGATTCCACTATCCTTAAGAGTTCCATCCAACTCTTTCTTGAAAGTATCCAGAGACTTGGCCTCCACAGCCCTCTGGGGCAGAGCATTCCATACACCCACCACTCTCTGGGTGAAGAAGTTTCTCCTCAACTCTGTTTTAAGTGGCCTACCCCTTATTTTTAAACTGTGTCCTCTGGTTCAGGACTCACCCATCAGCAGAAACATGCTTCCTGCCTCCAGAGTGTCCAAACCTTTAGTAATCATATACGTCTCAATCAGATCCCCTCTCAGCCTTCTAAACTCAAGCGTATACAAGCCCAGTCACTCTAATCTTTCAGCGTAAGATAGTTCCGCCATTCCGGGAATTGACCTTGTGAACCTACGCTGCACTCCCTCAATAGTCAGAATGTCTTTCCTCAAATTTTGAGACCAAAATTGTGCACAATATTCCAGGTGTGGTCTCACCAGGGCCCTGTACAGCTGCAGAAGCACCTCTTTGCTTCTATACTCAATTCCTCTTGTTATGAAGGCCAGCATGCTATTAGCTTTCTTCACTACCTGCTGTACCTGCATGCTTGCTTTCATTGACTGATGTACAAGAACACCTAGATCTCGTTGTACTGCCCCTTTACCAAACTTGACTCCATTTAGGTAGTAATCTGCCTTCCTGTCCTTGCCACCAAAGTGGATAACCACACATTTATCCACATTAAACTGCATCTGCCATGCATCCGTCCATTCACCTAACCTGTCCAGATCACCCTGTATTCTCCTAACATCCCCCTCACATTTCACCCTGCCACCCAGCTTTGTGTCATCAGCAAATTTGCTAATATTACTTTTAATACCTTCATCTATATCATTAATATATATTGTAAAAAGCTGCGGTCCCAGCACTGATCCCTGC
>NC_057710.1:107829089-107838163 GCF_004010195.1 Chiloscyllium plagiosum
CGAAATGGAGCCGTTTATCACTACTCTTTGTTTCCTGTCAGCCAACCAACTTTCAATCCAACTTAGTACTTTGCCCCCCATACCATGTGCCCTAAATTTGCTCACTAACCTCCTATGTGGGACTTTATCAAAGGCTTTCTGAAAGTCCAGGTATACTACATCCACTGGATCTCCCTTGTCCATCTTCAGAGTTACATCCTCAAAAAATTCCAGAAGATTAGTCAAGCATGATTTCCCCTTCATAAATCCATGCTGACTCTGACCTATCCTGTTACTGCTATCCAGATGTGTCGTAATTTCATCCTTTATAATTGACTCCAGCATCTTTCCCACCACTGAGGTCAGACTAACTGATTTATAATTCCCTGCTTTCTCTCTCCCTCCTTTCTTAAAAAGTGGGACAACATTAGCCACCCTCCAATCCGCAGGAACTGATCCTGAATCTATAGAACATTGGAAAATGATCACCAATGCATCCACGATTTCTAGAGCCACCTCCTTCAGTCCCTGGGATGCAGACCATCAGGTCCCGAAGACTTATCAGCCTTCAGCTCTCCAACACCATTTCCTGCCTAATATAAATTCCCTTCAGTTCAGCCACTATTACATCTGGGAGATTGCTCATGTCTTCCCCAGTGAAGACAGATCTAAAGTACCAATTCATCTCTTCTGCCATTTCTTTGTTCCCTGTAATAAATTCACCCATTTCTGTCTTCAAGGGCCCAATTTTAGTCTTAACCATTTTTTTTCTTTTCACATACCTAAAAAAGCTTTTACTCTCCTCCTTTTATATTTTTGGCCAGTTTACCTTTGTACCTTATTTTTTCTTTGCGTATTTCCTTTTTATCCTCTGTTGTTCTTTAAAAGCTTCCCAGTCCTCCGATTTCCCACTCATCTTTGCTATGTTATACTTTTTCTCTTTTGTCTTTATATGGTCCTTAACTTCCCTCGTCAGCCACGGCCACCCCTGCCTCCCCTTAGGATCTTTCTTCCTTTATGGAATGAACTGATCCTGTATCTTCTGCATTATACCCAGAAATACCTGCCATTGTTGCTCCACTGCCATCCCTGCTAAGGTATTGCACCATTGAACTTTGGCCAGCTCCTCCCTCATAGCTCCATAGTTCCCCTTATTCAACTGAAATATTGTCACTTCCGATTCTACCCTCTCCCTTTCAAACTGCAGATTAAAGATTATTATATTTTGGTCACTACTTCCTAATGGCTCCTTTACTTTGAGGTCCCTGATCAAATCCGGTTCGTTGCACAAAACCAGATCCAGAATTGCCTTCTCCCTGGTAGACTCCAGAACAAGCTGTTCTAAGAATCCATCTTGGAGGCACTCCGCAAACTCTCTTTCTTGGGGTCCAGTACCATCTTGATTCTCCCAGTCTACCTGCATGTTGAAATCCCCCATAACCCATAACAACTGTAGTAATATCTTTGCGACAGGCCAATTTCAGCTCCTTGTTCAACTTACACACTGCATTCAGGCTACTGTTTGGGGGCCTGTAGATAACTTCTACCCTTAGAATTTCTCAGCTGTATCCATACTGACTCTACATCCCCTGATTCTAGGTCCCCCCCGCGCAAGGGACTGAATATCATTCCTTACCAACAGGGCCACCCCACCCCTTCTGCTTGTCAGTCTGTCCTTACAATACCACATATAGCCTTGAATATTCATTTCCCAGGCCCTGTCCACTTGAAGCCACGTCTCAGTTATCCCCACAACATCGTAACTGCCAATTTCCAAATGAGCCTCAAGGTCATCCACCTTATTTCTAATGCTTTGTGCATTCACATATAATATTTTTAATTTGTTACTCCCCTCACCCTTCCTATCAATCCCTGTTTCACTTGACCTCACGGCATGATCCTTTTTTGAGTTTTCTGCTCCATTGATTCCGTTGTCTTTCCTGACTTCCCTTGTTCTAACTTTCCCTTTAACTTCCTTTTTAAACTTCCAGTTTGTCCCCTCCCCCCTGCTGTTTAGTTTAAACAGCTGTGTTGCAGTGGCAAACCTACTTGCCAGAATGCTGGTCCCCCACCTATTAAGGTGCAACCCGTCCCTCTTGTATAATTTATCCTTACCACTAAACATACCCCAGTGATCCAAGATATAAATGCATTGGAAGCAGTTCAGAGAAGGTTTACTACACCAGTACTTGGATTAGGTGGGTTGTCTTATGAGGAAAGCCTGGACAGGCCATGCTTGTATTTGCTGGAGTTTAGAAATATAATAGGTGACTTGATTGAAATGGATAGGGTCCTGAGGGTTGTTGTCAGAATACATGTGGAGAGAATGTTTTCTCTTATGGGAGAGTCTAAGACTAGGGGTCACTGTTTACAAATCAGGGATTAAAATAGAGCTATGGTGATTTTTTTTCTCTCTGATGGTTTTGAGTCTTTCTGAAAATGTAGTGGAATGAGAGTCCTTGCATATTTTTTAAACAGAAATGGATGGGTTTTTGTTAAGCAAGAGGGTGACAGTTATCCGGGTTAGATGAGAATATAGATTTGAGTTTACGGTCAGATCAGCCATGCTCTTATTGAATGGCAGAACAGGCTGAAGGGGCTAAATGGCCTACTTACAGTCCTGATTTATTTGTTTGCTTGGGCATTTGTAATTTGAAATTTAAGCTTTGTTTTATTTGATATGGCATTAAAAGCAATGAGGTAGAATTTATTTGCTTCTTTGGAGAGGAGTGATTGTGTTGGTGGTGACTCATTGATGAAAGAAATAACAGTTGGATTTAAAGAGGTCCCATGAATTCAGCAGGATATCTCAGTTGGAGGGAAATTTCCAGATGATACATCGTTGCATCAGGAAGAGCAAAATTAGATAAAATATCCGATGTCACCGAATCTCTTAGTAACCCCAGAAAAATAACTTTCAATTGATTTAAAGTTATTTTGATACACAGTAGTCATAAATGCTCAGTGACTGATTGATATGAAAAGGAATAAAATCCGACAGACTACTGGCATCGACCAAGGCACCGAAAATAACACTCTGGCAAATCCTGTCAACCTTGTACTGCCCTACTTACTGACATTTAGGGGCTCGCATGGAAATTTGGAGAGCTGTCCCAGCGATGAATAAAGAAAGAGCTTGTCAGTAACACCATCAACATCCCTGGGTATGTTCTGTCCCACCAATAGGACAAAACAACAAGTGGAGGTGCCTCAGTTATATACAGTTGAGGGGGGTGTTGCTCTGTGAACATTCAACATTGACTCTGAACTCTGTAAAGATTCATGGCATCTGGTCAAACATGGTCAAAGAAACCTCTGGTTAATTACCAAGTACATCAAGAGTGCAGGAGGGCATGTTAGGAGTAGCATCAGGCATACCTAAATATGAACGATCAACCTGGCTTTTAGAAGCCAGTTTGCTCAGTCCCATGTTATCACTGTAGGAATTCCTCATGGTAGTGTACTGAGCTCCATTATTTTCAGATGCTTCACCAATGACTTTCCCTCCACAATAAGGTCAGAACTGAGGATATTCATTGATGATTGCACCAATATTCAGCATCATATGAGATTCCTCAGATACTGAAGTAGTCTTTATTTAATTGCAGCAAGATATGGGAAACATTCAGGCTTGGGCTAATAGGTGGCATGGACCATGTGTGCCATTCATTTGCCTGCAGTGTTCACTGCAATAGGAGACATTCTATCTATCTCTACTTGACATTAAATAGCATTACCATTGCTGAATCTCCCACTGTCCACATCCTGCGACTTATCATTGAGCAGAATTTGAAATGGACTATCCATGTAAATGCAGTGGTTACAAAAGCAGGTCAGAGACTAGGAATACAGCAGCGACTCCTGACTCACAAAGGCTGTCCACCACTTATAAGGTACAAGTCTGGGCCTGATGGAATACTTCCCATTTGTCTGGATGACTGCAGCTCCAACAACACTCAAGAAATTCAACCGTCTGTGAGAAAACAGCCCTCTTCATTGGCACCCAATTGAAAACCTTCAACCTTCACTCCCTCCATTTACAAGAGACAGTGTAACAATTCACCAAGGTTCCTTCAACTGCAACTTACAAACCCATGATCACTGCCACATAGAAACATAGAGGCAGCAGCTACATGGTAACACCACAACCTGCAAGTTCCTATCCAAGCTACTCAGCATCCTAATTGAGAACCTTATTACAATTCCTCCATTGTCACTGGGTCAGAATCCTGGAGCTCCCTGTTTAACAACGTTGTGGATGTAGCTGCACCATATCTACCGCAGTGGTTCAAGAAGCAGCACACTAGCATCATCTCAGGGGAAACTAGAGAGTGGCTACAAACGCTGGCTTAATCATTGTTGTCCACATCTCATGAATGAATAAAACAAAAGCTGCCTCAGGTTGTAATGAGGTGAAATAATTGAAGGTCTATTACACATCTCTACGTTAGAAGTGAATGCATGACGCAGTATTGATCAAATGAGTGACAACTATATTATAGGAAACGCCATTGCAGTATTGAAATTATTCAGTACCTTGCATGCATTACCATATAATATATTATCTAGTCAGTCAAGCTTTGTAAGTATAGATTTTTTTCTGCTGTCTTAGTCCTCTATTTAAATTAACTTTATAGCCATGTAGAAATGGTAATGAGACTCTGTTACAGTCACTGGTCAACTAAATTGATGTTCATTTAGCAGAATATTTTACTGTGTTTGAATAAAGAATTATGGATATCCAAGAGTGATTACAAAGCAGCTCTTCTGCCATTTTCACAAATTTGAAACTTAAACGGTTTTCAAGTATTTTTCTGAACCCCAGTATTATTCCATTTTTACTGTTCTGCCACCAGTGAAAGGTAAAGAAAGGTTGCAAACATTCTCCATCCATTTGGTGTATGATAACTTCACAATTGTGATATAATCACTCCCAGTTTATGAAGTCAGGATGAAGACTTAATTAGCAAAACATTTAAGCAGTATGCATAAATTATGTAGATTGTAAAATTAAACAAAGGAATTTATCAACTTTCACATAGCCAGCTGGAAATGTAAAATCTCAAATCGTTGCCCTTTTCTGTACAAGGGCATTGCATAGAGTTAATTTAGTGAAGCCTTTTTCTCCTCTCCTGCACCCTTCCACTTGAAAAAAGCAAACATCTACCACATATACTTGAGTAAAAGTCGGCCCTCTACTTTTGGCCAAAAAATCTGGAATTTTCCATATATCTTGTGTAAAAGTCAAACCTAATTCTTCACAGAAAACAGATAAACCTTTCTGAGGCAAGATATTATCCTGTACATAAATGTTACGACGAGGAAATAAATTTCTTTTTTTGCCATTATGTGTTTTGATGTACAATTCACATAATTTGGCGCAAAAGTTTAAGATGCATCAGGTCACAGTCAAGTGACAACCTCTCTTTGTGTGCAGCTCAGCTGAGCTCAGATCCCCTGTAGCACCCGTGGAATACAGTCAATAAGGATGGAATTTTGGATTTTAAGGGAAGTGCTGGATGGTGTACCATCGAAATACCGTAATTCATTATGTTTTTTTTCTTTATTTGTTGAGAGATCAATTGAGCTTCTGCAAATGATAAAGTATTTTGGACTGTAGTATGAATCTCAGTCCTTCAAAAATATTATCCACGTAGTAGCTGACACCATAAATTTAATCTTAAAAAAAGTCTAAAAAATTTGACTTTTACACGAGTAGATCCAGTAAATAAATAAAGTCGTAGAGATGTACAGCACGGAAACAGACCCTTTGGTCCAACTTGTCCAGGCCGACCAGATATCCCAATCCAATCTAATCCTACCTGCCAGCACCCGGCCCATATCCCTCCAAACCTAAACCTCTATAAGGTCACCCCTCTGCCTCCGACACTCCAGAGAAAACAGTCCCAGCCTATTCAACCTTTCCCTATAGCTCAAATCCTCCAACCCTGGCACCATCCTTGTAAATCTTTTCTGAACCCTTTCAAGTTTCCTTCCTATTGGAAAGATGTTGTGAGACCAGAATTGCACGCAATATTCCAACGGTGGCCTAACCAATGTCCTATATAGGCGGAACATGACCTCCCAACTCCTGTACTCAATACTCTGACCAATAAAACAAAGCATACCAAACGCCTCCTTCACTATCCTATCTACCTGTGACTCCACTTTCAATGAGCTATGAACCTGTACTCCAAGGTCTCTTTGTTCAGCAACATTCTCTAGGACCTTACCATTAAGTATATAAGGCCTGCTAAGATTTGCTTTCCCAAAATGCAGCACCTCACATTTATCTAAATTAAACTCCATCTGCCACTTCTCAGCCCATTGGCCCATCTGATCAAGACCCTGTTATAATCTGAGGTAATCTTCTTCGCTGTCCACTGCACCTCCAATTTTGGTGTCATCTGCAAACTTACTAACTGTACCTCTTATGTTCACATCTAAATCATTTATAAAAATGATGAAAAGTAGACCCAGCACCAATTCTTGTGGCACTCCACTAGTCACAATGTTTTACAAGCAGTTGTCTTTAAACCAGTACATCTAAATGCTTCACATTTTGATGCAAATTCCAAGAAATCTTGGCACAAGATTTCCACTGCAGCTGAATCTGTGGAGTTTCATATTAATGACAGTGATCTAACAGTGAGTCACTCATCATAGATTGATGAAGTCTATGGGTTCGTTTATTTAAAACAGTAAAACCTATTATAAGGTATGAAGCGATTATTACGGCAACTGATTTCGATGTGTGCACCTTACATAACTGCCAGGCACATTCAGAACATTTTATGCACACAGTATATAGAGTTGTGAAAGGGGAACCCTCTTAAAGACAAGGTACATGTAAAACATGGAAATCCCAGATTGATCAGATCCTGACATTTCAGGAAGGTTTCTGTCTTAAACCAACCATTATAAAAGCACTGATGTAGGAGGGATGTGCATTCACAAAGGGTTTTCCCACTTCACCAGCATTCATGGTCATGCAAACATAATGGATCATGGGCAGGAGTAGGCTCTCCATCATTCAGAAGGATCATGGCTAATCTGATTGTAACTTCAAATCCACATTTCTACCTATTAGGAATGAGTTTTCAACCCCTTACTTAACAAGAATTTAACTGAAAAAGCTTGAAAAGGAAACATTTGGCTAAGATGAAGATGGATTCTTCAAAAAGGTCAAGAGAATTATAAAAGTGAGTAGAAAAATGGTAGAGAAGTTAAGTTATTACATTGTCTCTGTTTATTCTCCCAGAATTAGAGATCAGATGATGAAGGAGAATAAGGAGGTGAAGGAAAATATTAATAGTAAAACACTTGTACTGTAGAAATTAGTGCGAGTTAATCAGTCTCTGGGACCTGATAGTTTACATCCTAGTGTGGCTATAGAGGTAGTTGATGCTTAGTAATCAATTTCCAAAATTCCATAGATTTTGGAATGATTTTAGAAACTTGCAAACATCATCCCACTGTTAAGAAGGGGGCAATGGGAAATTCAGGGGTATACAAATCAATCAGACCTAGACCATTAATCACGAAAATGCTTGAATCCATTGTAAAGGATGTTATAAATGGACACTTGGATAAAAATTATTTGATTGGATGTAGTCAGCACGGGTTTATGAATGGAAAATCATGTTTTCCAAACCTTTTGGAGTATTTATTGGATGGTACTATCAAAATTAATAAAGGGAGTCAATAGATGAAGAGTGTTTGGATTTTCACAAGGCTTTTAATAAAGTCCTGCTCAAGAGATTGGTTAGCAATTTTAAAGCATCTGGTTTAGAAGGTAATGTACTCATATGAATTAATAATTGGCTAACAGGTTAAAAGAAAGTAAAAACAAATAGGTCTTGTTTACATTGACAGGTGCAAATGGTTGGGACAGCAAGGCTCTATACTTGGGGCATCCAGCTGCTAATAATATGTGTCAACAATTTGGACATGGGGACCAAATGTAATATTTCCAAGTTTGCAACTGATTCAGATCGAAGTGAGAATGCCTGTCAGTCAGACAATCTTCTGCCCATGCTAATATTATACCGCCTACACCATGAGTTTTTATTTTCTGCAGTAATCTTTGATATAGCATCTTATGAAACATCATCTGGAAATCTAAGTACAATGCATCCATTGGCTCCTGTTTATCCAAAGCGTGTGTTAACACCTCGTAGAACTCCATTAGATTTGTCGTTCATGTATTCCCTTTCACAAAACTATGTTGACTCTGCCTGATTAACTTGACCTCACCCAAGTGCCCTCATTAAAATCTGTTTAATAAAAGCTTCTAGCATTTTCCCTCTGATCAGTATTAAGCTAACAGGCCTCTATCTTCCTACTTTCTGTCTCCCTCCCTTTTTTGATGAAAGGAGTTCCATTCACTATCTTCCAAACTAATCAAATCAAGTTGGCAAATCAAGGAACTTTCAGAAAATAAAAACAAATGTCTCAACTATCTCACTAGCTACTTCTTTTCAGACTCTAGGATGAAGTCCATCAGGACCTGAGCACTGGTCAGTCCCCAACTCTTACAATATATTCAGTGTCACTTCTCAGGTGATTGTGATTTTCTTGAGGTCCACCTTGCATTCCATTTGCTGACATTTTGTGGCTTTGTTACTTGTATTTTCTATAGTGAAGACAAATACAAAGCAACTGTTCAGTTCATCTGCCTGGTCTTGATAAGAGGTATCAGTGTGCTGGTGAGTCTTGTCTGTTATGTGAAATTAGGAGGAAGGTTGGGAAGGCTAGCCTAGGTGCCTTGGCAATCATAAAAAGCAGGAAACATTAAAATATATATAACTGAACCCCAACCACGTCTTACAAAGAGTGACAGTTGGGTGCAATGTTTGACTTGTTCAAGAAAGCAATCCTCACATTTCTCAGCATTCATCTCTCCCATTGCCTCGTCATTGTGTTACTGCTCAACGCTTCCTTAGTTGGCAGGTAGCCCAGTAATGAGGTAAAAACAATGACTGCAGATGCTGGAAACCAGATTCTGGATTAGTGGTTCTGGAAGAGCACAGCAGTTCAGGCAGCATCCAAGGAGCTTTGAAATCGACGTTTCAGGCAAAAGCCCTTCATCAGGA
>NC_057710.1:107838834-107840685 GCF_004010195.1 Chiloscyllium plagiosum
GGGATGCGTTGGAGGGCATCTTTAACCATGTGGGAAGGGAAATTGCGGTCTCTAGAGAAGGAGGCCATCTGGTGTGTTCTATGGTGGAACCGCTCCTCCTGGGAGCAGATACGGCGGAGGAATTGGGAATACGGGATGGCATTTTTGCAGGAGGTAGGGTGGGAAGAGGTGTAATCCAGGTAGCTGTGGGAGTCGGTGGGTTTGTAGAAAATGTCAGTGTCAAGTCTGTCGTCACTGATGGAGATGGAGAGGTCCAGGAAGGGGAGCCAGGTGTCGGAGATGGTCCAGGTAAATTTAAGGTCAGGGTGGAATGTGTTGGTGAAGTTGATGAATTGCTCAACCTCCTCGCGGGAGCACGAGGTGGCGCCAACGCAGTCATCAATGTAGCGGAGGAAGAGGTGGGGAGTGGTGCCGGCGTAATTACGGAAGATCAACTGCTCTACGTAGCCAACAAAGAGACAGGCATAGCTGGGGCCCATACATGTGCCCGTGGCTATCCCTTTGGTCTGGAGGAAGTGGGATGATTCAAAGGAGAAATTGTTCAGGGTGAGGACCAGTTCGGCAAAACGAATGAGAGTATCGGTGGAGGGGTACTGTTGGGAACGTCTGGAGAGGAAAAAACGGAGGGCTTGAAGGCCTTGGTCATGGCAGATGGAGGTGTAGAGGGATTGGATATCCATGGTGAAGATGAGGCGTTGGGGGCCGGGGAAACGGAAGTCTTGGAGGAGGTGGAGGGCGTGGGTGGTGTCTCGAACGTATGTGGGGAGTCCCTGGACTAGGGGGGATAGGACAGTGTCAAGGTAGGTATGAGCCTAAAATTAAAGTATCTTTCCCCAAACATTTCTTCCTGTTAAATGCACAATAAATAAGTTCAGTGGTAGCATTAGGCGATGCATTCTAGTATTTATAGGTGCATATGTATCCAGATACTTTCTGACTCAGGGTGTTTTGTAGATAAATACTGCAAAAGCTCTCATTAAAATTCAAGTCTGTCGGTTTTCTGTGGTAATGTGACTGTTGCAAACAAGTCATTGTCATTTGATGTAGCACTCAAATGTAGCTGCATATGGAAATTTGAGTTGCTTATTTAAGTGTTAATATATATTTCATAAAATTTCAATAGATGGTAGAAACTTGCAGAAATTTGAAGAAGAAATAAATTGTCTCTTTAAAAAGAACTAAATCTGAAATTTGTGTGGTTTTACATCATTGTTTGGTCTAACTTTCATTATTTCCCTTGTTTTAGTATTTAATATGCAAAAGAAAGCTGGAGAGCAAGAAGGAAGCTCTATTGATCCTCTCCAAAGAGCTTGATACATGCCAACAAGAACGAGACCAGTACAAACTAATGGCTAATCAGCTTCGCGAGCACCATCAATCACTAAAGAAAAAGTACAGAGAACTAATAGTAAGTTTCTATTTTAATACATGAGTCTACATCCCAATTGTAATGTAAAGTGGATTTAAAATAAAAAATGATTAGGAAAATGTTATTTGTGTTGTAGTGTTACTTCAGACTTATTGAGCTTTTAGGGTGAATTTATGCACCGAACCAAGGTTGAATTTCCTTTTCATTAATATTAAAGCAAAGTATATTCCTGTCAGGGTGAAAGGGAAGGCTGGTACGTATAGGGAATGCTGGATGACTAAAGAAATTGAGGGTTTGGTTAAGAAAAAGAAGGAAGCATATGTCAGGAATAGACAGGATAGATTGAGTGAATCCTTAGAAGAGTATAAAGAAAGTAGGAGTATACTTAAAAGGGAAATCAGGAGGGCTAAACGGGGACATGAGATAGCATGGCAAATACAATTAAAGAGAATCCAAAGGGTTTTTACAAATATATTAAGGAC
>NC_057710.1:107841292-107861280 GCF_004010195.1 Chiloscyllium plagiosum
TCAGATTACAACAGGATCTGGACCAGATGGGCCAATGGGCTGAGAAGTGGCAGATGGAGTTTAATTCAGATAAATGCGAGGTGCTGCATTTTGGGAAAGCAAATCTTAGCAGGACTTATACACTTAATGGTAAGGTCCTAGAGAGTGTTGCTGAGCAAAGAGACCTTGGAGTGCCGGTTCATAGCTCCTTGAAAGTGGAATCGCAGGTAGATAGGATAGTGAAGAAGGCGTTTGGTATGCTTTCCTTTATTGGTCAGAATATTGAGTACAAGAGTTGGGAGGTCATGTTGCAGCTGTACAGGACATTGGTTAGGCCACTGTTGGAGTATTGTGTGCATTTCTGGTCTCCTTCCTATCGGAAAGATGTTGTGAAACTTGAAAGGATTCAGAAAATATTTACAAGGATGTTGCCAGGTTGGAGGATCTGAGCTACAGGGAGAGGCTGAACAGGCTGTGGCGGTTTTCCCTGGAGCGTCGGAGGCTGAGGGGTGACCTTATAGAGATTTACAAAATTATGAGGGGCATGGATAGGATAAATAGACAAAATCTTACCCTGGGGTCGGGGAGTCCAGAACTAGAGGACATAGGTTTAGGGTGAGAGGGGAAAAGAGACCTATGGGGCAACTTTTTCATGCTGATGGTGGTACGTGTATGGAATGAACTGCCAGAGGATGTGGTGGAGACTGGTACAATTGCAACATTTAAGAGGCATTTGGATGGGTATATGAATAGGAAGGGTTTGAAGGGATATGGGCTGGTTGCTGGCAGGTGGGACTAGATTGGGTTGGGATATCTGGTCATCATGGACGGGTTGGATCGAAGGGTCTGTTTCCATGCTGTACATCTCTATGACTCTGTGACTCTGTTGTGTAGTCAATAATCCAACCCAGAAATGTAATAGTGGATCACATTAGAGCAATGGAAATAAAATCCATTGTCGCTGGAGGTTGCACATCCAACTGCAATTTTTGGACCATGCCACAAATGTGGCCTTCTGTAGTTCAGATTAGAAAGTACAGAAAAATGGGATTACTTCCTTGAGCATTGTCATGCCACAGTATCAAAAGGCTTCAGGCAGTAAACAACTAGGTTTGGAAATTGTGCAAATCAGAGCTCAGAACCTGCAATGAATTTGGTAGATATTTTGGCTTTATGAAATCCGACTTTGAATTGGCAATCAAAATAAATAACCTATCTGCATGTACCTTCTTCATTATATGTTAGTTTTTTTAAAATCTGGATTGTTTGTAATTGCAATCTTGTCTCTAATGCAAACTCTTCTAAATGTATGAATCTTCCTTCATAAATTACATCTCTTTTGCACATGTTGTTGCTGATAATTCATGATCTTTACAAACAATGTTTTTGGGTAGAGATTGGTACCAGTAAACTGGTGCACTGCACTGCAATTTCTAGGGCAGTTAATTACTCAAAATGCATACCTAGTTTGGCCATCCACCCATGATATTTAAATAATGGGAGGCTCCTCTACCCATTGAAGTCATAGGCAGGTATGTTCCTGCTCAGCTGCAATGTGGCCTATATTATCCTATATTTCATATTTGATCTGGCCAATGATCACCATAAAGTTAGAACATTCTAGTTCCATTTAGCCATTGATGCTTTTTGTGAATAAACCCCATTGTTTTATTAGAGAGCCAGATGTATAAAACCTGCATCAAATGCTTATTGAAGATTCAAGCAGAATGGCAGTAATGGATTATTCTCTACAATCAATTTCGTTAATGCTTCAAAGAATTCCAACAAATTGTAATTCATTTTCAGAGTTTTCTGGCTGGCTATAGTGTTCCTTAAATAATTCTTGATGATTTGCCATAAGCTACTCTGAACTGATTTTATTTTCCCCATGAACAAATAGCCTAATGTTGGTCAAGTCTAGAGTTCATGGCAGATTCCTCACAGAAAAGTTAGCACAGGAGGAGGCCATATGGCCCATCATTTTGTGCTAGTTCACCAGATGAGCATCTCATTTGGAGTCATATTGAGTAAAACAACCTCCCCAATGTGCCTTTTGAATGGCAGATTTTGTCACATTTTTCTATCTGTCTCAAATGATCAACCATCTCTGCTTATTGGCTCAAAATTGGACAGACTGACAGAAGCTAGTAATAATCAACCAATAAACCATACAAAGCCCAACCAAGTTACTTGTTTAGTATTCTAAAACGACTGATCAGAATTTTTAAAAGACTTTTTTCCTGACTTTCTTTAAATAGTCATGTTGTCTCTGCAGCCAGCAAACTGTCCAGATGCTAACAAACAAAAATCATAGGCGAAAGTGAGGACTGCAGATGCTGGAGGTTAGAGTCAAGATTAGAGTGGTGCTGAAAATGCACATCAGGTCAGGCAGCATCTGAGGAGCAGGAAAACCGATGTTTCGGGCTGGATCCTTTCATCAGGAAAGAGGCTGGAAGCCTCGGGGGTGGAGAAATAAATGGGAGGGGGTGTGCTGAAAAGAAGGTAGCTGGGAGTGCAATAGGTGGATGGAAGAAGGGGTAAAGGTGATAGGTCGGAGAGGAGGGTGGAGCGGATAGGTGGGAAGGAAGATTGACAGATGGGACAGGTCATGAGGATAGTGCTGAGCTAGAAGTTTGGAACTGGGGTAATATGGGGGAAAGGAAATGAGGAAACCAGTGAAGTCTACATTGATGCCCAGGGGTTGAAGGATTCCAAAGCAGAAGATAAGGTGTTCTTCCTCCAGGTGTTGGGTGGTGAGGGGGTGGTGGTGGAGGAGGCCCAGGATCTGCATGTCCTCAGCAGAGTGGGAGGGGAAGTTGAAATGTTCGGCCACGGGGCGGTGGGGTTGATTGGTGTGGGTGTCCTGGAGGTGTTTCCTAAGCGCTCTGCATGAAGGCATTCAGTCTCCCCAGTGTAAAGAATTTGGTGGGCGGCACGGTGGCACAGTGGTTAGCACTGCTGCCTCAGCGCCAGAGACCCGGGTTCAATTCCTGCCTCAGGCGACTGACTGTGTGGAGTTTGCACGTTCTCCCTGTGTCTGCGTGGGTTTCCTCCGGGTGTTCCGGTTTCCTCCCACAGTCCAAAGATGTGCAGGTCAGGTGAATTGGCCATGCTAAATTGCCCGTAGTGTTAGGTAAGGGGTAAATATAGGGGTATGGGTGGGTTGCGCTTCGGCGGGTCGGTATGGACTTGTTGGGCCGAAGGGCCTGTTTCAACACTGTAAGTAATCTAATCTAATCTAATCTAATCTAATCTAAGACCGCGTCAGGAGCAACAGATGCAATATTACATCCCTCTACGTCCACTGTTGCTAGGTCAAAATCCCAGAACTCCCTTTCCCATAGAGTGTAATTGCTTGAACAAGGGCAATTAAGGATAGGAAATAAATGCTAGCCTTGCCAGTGACGCACAAACCAAAGAATGATTAAAAAGAAATGTGCTTGAGTTTTTTGAAGAAGTAACAAAGAGGATTGATGAGGGCAGAGTGTAGATGTGATCTATATGGACTGCAGTAAGGCGTTCAACAAGGTTGCCCATGGGAGATTGGTTAGCAAGGTTAGATCTCACGGAATACAGGGAGAACTAGCCATTTGGATACAGAACTGGCTCAAAAGTAGAAGACAGAGGGTGGTGGTGAAGGGTTGTTTTTCAGACTGGAGGCCTGTGACCAGTGGAGTGCCACAAGGATCGGTGCTGGGTTCACTACTTTTTATTATTTATATAAATGATTTGGATACGAGCATAAGTGGTATGGTTAGTAAGTTTGCAGATGACACCAAAATTGGAGGTGTAGTGGACAGCGAAGAGGGTTATCTCAGAATGCAACAGGATGTTGATCAGATGGGCCAATGGTCTGAGAAGTGTCAGATAGTGTTTAATTCAGATAAATGCAAAGTGCTGCATTTTGGGAAAGCAAATCTTATACACTTAATGGTAAGGTCCTAGGGAGTGTTGCTGAACAAAGAGACCTTGGACTGCAGGTTCATAGCTCCTTGAAAGTAGAATTGCAGGTAGATAGGATAGTGAAGAAGGCTAACTAATCTCCCATGAACAACCTTGCTGAACGCCTTACTGCAGTCCATATAGATCACATCTACCACTCTGCCCTCATCAATCCTCTTTGTTACTTCTTCAAAAAACTCAAGCACATTCCTTTTTAATCATTCTTTGGCATGTGCATCACCGGCAAGGCTAGCATTTATTTCCTATCCATTTATTGGTCAGAGTATTGAGTACAGGAGTTGGGAGGTAATGTTGCAGCTGTACATATCATTGGTTAGGCCACTGTTGAAATATTGCGTGCAATTCTGGTCTCCTTTGTATCGGAAAGATGTTGTGAAACTTGAAAGGGTTTAGAAAATATTTACAAGGATGTTGGAGGATTTGAGCTATAAGGAGAGGCTGAATAGGCTGGGGCTGTTTTCCCTGGAGCATCAGAGGCTGAGGTATGACCTTATAGAGGTTTACAAAATTATGAGGGGCATGGATAGGATAAATCAACAAAGTCTTTTCCCTGGGTGGGGGAGTCCAGAACTAGAGGGCATAGGTTTAGGGTGAGAGGGAGAAAATATAAAAGAAACCTAAGGGGCAACTTTTTCATACAGAAGGTGCTGCGTGTATGGAATGAGCTGCCAGAGGAAGTGGTGGAGGCTGGTACAATTGCAACATTTAAAAGGCATTTGGTTGGGTATATGAATAGGAAGGGTTTGGAGGGATATGGGCTGGGTGCTGGCAGGTGGGACTAGATTGGGTTGGGATATCTGGTCGATGTGGATGGGTTGGATCAAAGGGTCTGTTTCCATGCTGTACCTCTCTGACTCTATGGTCTATGCTGTCTCAATCTTTACCTCCTCTCTATGCTTTGCGGTTCTTGTCCATCTTCTGCAGAACGATAAGCTTCTAATGATGGTGGTGAAACTTGTCAGCTTTTGTGTCGTTAACTTCAGCCACACTACTGGTGATCAGGCCCCACAAATTTATTGGTAATGCAGAATTTATTTCAGAGTGTCATTCTTAACACCAAATTATTCCCATGACCATCAAAATTACAGGAAGAAAAGAACTTACAAGGAGACATAAGAAAAAAGGGTACATTTTTAACACAAAATTAGTTTGCCATATAATTAGGTTTTGTTCATCAGATCCATGACAATTAAACTGAATAAATCAGTTTAAGCAGTTTAAAACATGCCCTACTTGGTAGCAATTCAATCGTCTTGAGAGATCCATGAATACAATAAATGTCTAAGAAAAGAAGGATAAGAGGAATAATTTGTGAGAGATTTATCTTAAAATTTAATTTCTGGTTATGAATGGGTTTGAATAATGATAAAGGAAAAAAAACTGTTTCCACTGGCATAGGATTGGTAACCAGCTGTCTTTTGATTTCTACCTCAGCATGCAAAGTCTGAAAAACACATTTGATCTGATATTGCTCAGCCTGCACTTTTTCTATATATAGGGTCAAAGACTCTCCGCAGTGTGAAAACAGCCCATTCGGCCCATGGAGTCCACACCAAACCTCCAAAGAGCATCACACTGAGACCCACTGCCCTACCTTATCCCTGTAACCCTGCATTCCCCTTGGCTACTCCCTTTAACCTGCATTTCCCTGAACACTATTGGCAATTTAGCACGACCAATCCACCTAACCTGCACATCTTTGGACTGTGGGAGGAAACCGGAGCAAACCCGCACAGAGACACAGGGAGAATGTGCAAACACCACACAGACAATTGCCCAAGGGTGAGATTGAACTTAGGTGCCTGATGCTGTGAGGCAGCTGTGATAACCACTGCACCGCCTCGGCTGTCTGAAATCTTACCTCTTCCATACTCATTGTAATTATTCTCAAAAGACATTTGTGTGGTAAGGGACCCGAGTTTTATTTAGCTCTGCATATCTTTAAAACATTTTCCTTTGACCTTTTTTACACTTTTTGACCAAAGTTTGTCATTGTAGTCTGATTGTGTTTCTTAATCCAGGCGACATGGGTGTTCTCTGTAGTTAATTCTAAACAGATGCACGATCTAAAACTTTCTTAATCGTCCTGAATACTCTTTTCATAGTTGGAAAGCTTACTTCTTTAGTCTCAGAAGATTATATTATTACTTTTGGCCTTGATTTTAATTACAGTGTCAAAACTTGTTGTATCAAAAAATCACTGGCACCTAAGTATTCACCCGGTTTCAGTTCACTGCTGAGTTGTGGTTGGCTGTTGCATACTAAATGCAATGCAGCACCTGCTCTTGTATTCTGTTCACTTGTGGTAGTTAACAGAGATTGTCACTTTAGGATTGGTAATATTTTTACCGTCTCTTTTGGTTGTTCCTGGTTCTGTTCCACTTCAGCTTTACGTGAGCTGGCAGTTGACAGGGATTCCCAATTAGAATATGTCACATTTGACAATATTAACTTCTATCCATGTTGCTGCATTTGCCCTTCCACAGTCGTATCTCTCCCCTTGATAGATGTTATATTTCTTGATTTCTACTTCTTGTTCATCTCTTGTATGATATTTGTGTGCTTCAGTGAAATACAGCAGCTTTTCTTAATTGTTTCTTCACTGTTTACCACATTGATGCAATTGCATAATACCGTATAAATGTATTGCCATGCAGATCGCAAACTGCAATGTATTTCCGTGGCTCATTCTTTACATATCCAACTATTCTCCCTTTTAAAAAAAGTTGGAAAAGAGAAAATCTTACATTTTTTCCTTTGTTTTAATATGATAATGGTGCTCAGTGACAACGATTTTTCTACAACTGTTGGATTTCAAATTGTGTGATTAATATATAAATGGTTTCCATGCTGGAGCTGGAAGATGATAATTCTGGTATGTTGATGCAGTAAATTTGTACTGCACTCAAATGAGTCATAAGAATTCTGATCATGCTGCACACTGCCATGCTTTTATTAACATCAGCTCTGCTCATATAATGGAAAGGTGCTTTTTCTCTTTTGGAGCTGAGTATATATCATACATTTGTAAAATTGGGTGCAATCAAGTTGTACGTATGCTACGCTAGTTACACACTGCCTGTTAATATAGTTGGGTCGTATTTGAGAGTAGAATAGAAAAAAGGGCCCAAATTGACAAGTAAACTTACAGTAATGTATTTTACTATTTTAATACAAGTCTTTGTAACTGTGAAGGGAAAGAAAATCTATTGAAATCCTTCGACAGATTAGTTTCTATTGATGTGGCTCATGGAGCAAACTGTCTCTTCCTATAAATGTTTTCCTCATTCATTCCTATTTTCTAATTCCTTCTCTATTCCTTTTTGACTTGCTTAATTTTGCTCTATCTGGCAGCAAACAATCCAGGCCAAATACTGCACTGTCAATTTAGTCTCAATCATCATCAAAGAAATGGAGGGTTCCGTTGGTAATGCTATCAAATGGCACCTGCACAATAGCAGCCTGCTCACTGATGCACAGTTTGGGTTATATCAGGTCACTCAGTTCCAAATCTCAATGCAGCTTTGGTCCATACATGGACAAAAGAGCTGAATTCAGGGGTGAAGTGAGAGTGAATGACCTTTACAGAACTTAATCTAATGTGACATCAAGGAGCCTTAGCAAGATTGAAGGTAATAGGAATCCGTTGGGTGTGGGGAAACATCTCCACTAATTGAAGCTGCGCCTAGCCCAAAAGAAGAAGTTTGCGATTATTGGCAGTCAAACATCACAACCCAAAGGCAATGCTGCAGGAATTTTTCAGGATAGTGTCCTAGGCCTAACCACCTTCAACTGCTCAATTGATGACTTTCATTCCGTCATAAGGTCAGAAGTGGGGATATTTGCTCATGATTGCATACTGTTCAGCACCATTTCTGACTCCTCAGGTACTGAAACAGTCCATGTTCAAATGCAGAAAGACCTGGGCAATGTCCAGGTTTGATGTAATAAGCAACAATAACAGCAAGTGCCAGAAAAATCATATCTTCAACACAAGAGATGAAAACCATCTCCTCTTGACATTCTATGCCATTATAATTGCTGAATCTCACACTATCGACACTATGTGTGCGTGTGTGTGGTGGTGGGGTGGGGTGGGAGTGGGGGGTGGGGGGGGGGGTGGTTACCATTATCCAGAAACTGAATGGATCAGCCAAATAAATATTGTTGTTTGAAGAGATGGAATTTGTTCTGTGTATAGCTCATCTCCTGACTCTACAAATTCTGTCCACTGTCTACATGGTACAGATCAGGATTGTGATGGAGTAGTTGTGTATTAATTTTGTTGAATTAAATGCAAAATTATTTAATTTAACAAAATTAATACACAACTTATTAATTTTGTATGTGTGATGGAGAGGACGGAGACCATTATCCTCTTAAAGGATTATGAGGTGGATTCAGGAATTTGCTTGGTTTTCCTTCTGTGGTTCTCTCATCAGGACAGGAAATCTGTTACAGAAGAGAATGCTGAATTTTTATAGAGACTGAAAAATAGTTTTTTCCAATAGCCATTTAAACAGTTGAGATACTTCAGGTCTTATGAGCACACTGGGCACTATGGCAGATCTACAATGCTGAGAGAGGAGTTTCCAGAGTTTTGACTCAGTGAAGCTGAAGGAACTTCGATATATTTCCAGGTCAGGACTGATGGGTGGCTTGGTGCAGAGCTTGCAGGTGTGGTGATGTTCCCTTGCATCTGCTACCTTGACCATTCAGATGGTAGTGATACAAAAGCCCCCAAACGCAAAGCTGACTTCACAATTTTTATCTGAAGAGAAATTTCCTTACAATGCTTCATCACTGTGTTGTGTTGTTTTCAATGTAAGTCAACTAATAAAATCCTGAGGTTACCATTGACCAGAAACTGAACTGGTTTTTTGTAAATACATTCATGCGATCAGGTTTGGAAAGTTCTGTTTAAGGAGCCCTTGATGATTTTCTGCTGTGCATCTCATCGATGATACTTATTGGTGCTACTGAGCATTGGTGATGGAGGGAGTGGATGTTTGTAGATGTGATGACAATCAAGTAGGTTGCTTTGCCCTGAATGGTGTCAAGGTTCTTGAGTAGTGTTGGAGCTGCACTCATTCAGCCAAGTATTTTGCATCAGTGTTTACTGTGGAGAAGCATATGCAAGGTACAGACTGTGGGGAAATAGATAGTGACATCTTGACAAATGTCCATATTACAGAGGAGGAGGTGCTGGATGTCCTGAAATGCATAAGATTAGATTCTCTAAAGTGTGGAAACAGGCCCTTCAGCCCAACCAGTCCACACCGACCCTCCGAAGAGTAACCCACCCAGACCCATTTCCCTCTGACTGATGCACCTAACACTATGGGCAATTTAGCATGGCCAATCCACCTGACCTGCACACCTTTGGATTTTGGGAGGAAACCCACGCAGACACAGGGATAATGTGCAAACTCCACACAGATAGTCGCCCGAGGCTGGAATTGAACCTGGGACCCTCATGCTTTGAGGCAGCAGTGCTAACCACTGAGCCACGGTGCCGCCCATTTAAAGTGGATAAATCCCCAGGGCCTGATCAGGTGTACCCTAGAACTCTGGGAAGCTAGGGAAGTGATTGCTGGGCCCCGTCCTGAAATACTTACATCATCGATAGCCACATGTGAGGTGCCAGAAGACTGGAGGTTGGCTAACGTGGTGCCACTGTTTTAGAAAGATGGTAAGGACAAGCCAGGGAACTATAGACCAATGAGCCTGACCTTGGTGGTGGGCAATCCTGAAGAATCCTGAGGGACAGGATGTACATTTATTTGGAAAGGCAAGGACTGATTAGGGATAGTCAACATGGCTTTGTGCATGGGAAATCATGTCTCACAAACTTGATTGAGTTTTTTGACGAAGTAACAAAAAGGATTGATGAGGGCAGAGCGGTAGACGAGATTTATGTGGACTTCAGTAAGGCATTCGACAAGGTTCCCAATGGGAGATTGGTTAGCAAGGTTAGATCTCATGGAATACAGGGAGAACTAGCCATTTGAATACAGAATTCGCTCAAAGGTAGAAGACAGAGGATGGTGGTGGAGGGTTGTTTTTCAGACTGGAGGCCTGTGGCCAGTGGAGTGCCACAAGGATTGGTGCTGGGTCCACTACGTTTCATCATTTATATAAATGATTTGGATGTGAGCATTAGAGGTATAGTTAGTAAGTTTGCAGATGACACCAAAATTGGAGGTGTAGTGGACAGTGAAGAAAGTTACCTCAGATTGGAACGCGATCTTGACCAGATGGGCCAGTGGGCTGAGAAGTGGCAGATGGAATTTAATTTAGATAAATGCGAGGTGCTGCATTTTGCGAAAAGCAAATCTTAGCAGGACTTATACACTTAATAATAATGTCCTAGAGAGTGTTGCTGAGCAAAGAGACCTTGGAGTGCAGGTTCATAGCTCCTTGAAAGTAGAGTCGCAGGTAGGTAGGATAGTGAAGAAGGTGTTTGGTATGCTTTCCTTTGTTGGTCAGAGCATTGAGTACAGCAGTTGGGAGGTCATGTTGCAGCTGTACAGGATATTGGTGAGGCCACTTTTGGAATATTGAATACAATTCTGGTCTCGTTCCTATTGGAAAGATGTTGTGAAACATGAAAGCTTTCAAAAACGATTTACAAGAATGTTGCCAGGGTTGGAGAATTTGAATTATAGGGAAAGGTTGAATAAGTTGGGGCTATTTTCCCTGGAGTGTCAAAGGCTGAGGGGTGACCTTATAGAGGTTTACAAAATCATGAGGGGCATAGATAGTATAAATGGGGTGCGGAAGTCCAGAACTAGAGGCCATAGGTTTAGGGTGAGAGGGGAAAGATATAAAAGGGACCTAAGGGGCAACTTTTCATGGTGGTGAGTGTATGGAATGAGCTGCCAGAGGAAGTGGTGGAGGCTGGTACAATTGCAACATTTAAAAGGCATCTGGTTGGGTATATGAATAGAAAGAGTTTGGAGGGATATGGGCCAGGTGCTGGCAGGTGGGACTAGATTAAGTTGGGATATCTGGTCGGCATGGACACGTTGGACCAAAGAGTCTGTTTCCGAGCTGTACATCTCCACGACTCTGTAACTCTAAAAACCCATCTGGTTCACTAATATTCTCTTGGGAGAGAATCATAGAATCCCTACTGTGCTGAAAGAGCATCCCACCTAAACCAACTCTTACCCTACAAACTGTAATTATGGTAGATACTCCAGCAAAATGCATACCTTTGGACTGTGAGATGAAACCAGAGCACTGGCAGGAACCCATTCAGACACAGGGAGAAACTCCACCCAGACAATCACCCAAGGCTGGAATTGACCTTGGTGCTGTGAGGCAGCAGTGCTAACCACTGTACCACAATGCTGCCCATCTGCCATTCTTAACTGCTCTGGCTGACATGTAACTGCAGACCGACTGGTAGAGAGACCCAGCCAAAGTGGAGGTACAGTGGTACATAGTCAGGAGGGAGCTGCCCTGAGTGTCCTCAAAATTGATTCCGGACCTCACGAAGTCTCATGGCATCGGGTCAAACTTGAGCAATGAAACCTCCTGCTGATTATCATGTACCATCCTCGCTCATCTAATGAATCAATGCTTCTTCATATTGAACAGGACTAGGATAAAGCATTTTAAAAATGGCAAGGGTGAAGAATATACAGTGGATGGGGAACTTCCATGTCCATTACCAAGAGGAGCTCAGCGGCAGCCAGTTATTGAACTGGTTGAGTCCGAAAGGGCATTGCTAAGTCTGTGGTAGGTGGTGAGCCAATCAACAAGAGGGCAAAGCATATTTGTCCTCATTCTTGCCAATCTGCCTGCAGTTGATACAGTAATCCATGACACAATTGGTAAGAGTGAGCACAGCAAAGTCCTTGTGGAGACAACGTCCTACATTCACATTGAGAATACTTGATGTCATGTTGTGTGGTTTTATCACCATGCTAAATGGGACAGACTTCAAACAGATCTAATGTCTCTAGCCTGAGCATCTATGAGGTGATGTGGATCATCAGCAGTACCAAAATTGTACTCAAATACAATCTGCAACCTCATGGCCCAGTATATTGCCCATTCAACCATCACTATCAAGCCAAGCAATCAATCTTGGTTCAATGGAGAGTACAGGAGGGCATGCTAGAAGCAGCACAAGGCATACCTAAAAATGAGGTGTCAGTTTGGTGAAGCTACCAAACAGGATGACTTGCATGCAAAACAGTTTAAGCAGCAAGTGATAGACAGAGCTAAGCAATCCCACAACCAACAGATCAGATTTAAGCTTTGCAGTCCTGACACATCCAGTCATGAATGGTGGTGGACAATTAAACAACTCACTGGAGGAGGCTCTACAAATATCCCCATCCTCAGTGATGGGAAGTCCAGCACATCTATGCAAAAGATAAGGTTGAAGCATTCTTAATAATCTTCACCCAGAAGTGCCAAGTGGCTGATTCATCTTAAACTCCTTCAGTAGTCCCCAGCATCACAGTCTTCAGCCAATTCAATTCACTCCACATGATATCAATAAATGGTTGGAGTCATGGATAGTGCAATGACTATGATCCCTGACAGCATTCTGGTGATAATCCTGAAGACTTGTACTCCAGCTATTCTAGTACAGTTCCATCACAGGCATCTATGTAGCAATGTGAAAAATTTCACAGGTATGTCCAGTAGATAAAAAAGCAAGACAAATCTAACCTGGTCAATTATTACCCCATCAATCTACGGTATTTCATCAGTAAGATGAAGGAAGGTGCCATCAACAGTGCTGTCAAGCAGCACCTGCTCAGCAATAACCTGCTTAGTGATGCCCAGTTTGGGCTCCGCCAGGGCTACTCAGCTCCTGACCTCATTACAGCCTTGGTTCAAACATGGACAAAAGAGCTGAATTCCAGAGGTAAGGTGAGCGTGACTGCCCTTGACATGAAGGCCACATTCAACAGAGTGTGGCCTCAAGAAGCCCCAGCAAAACCAGAGTCAATGGGAAACAGGGGGAAAGCTTTCCACTGGTTTAAGTCATAACTGGCACAAAGGAAGATGGTTGTGGTTGTTGGAGGTCAGTCTTCTCATTCTGAGGACATCTCTGCAGGAATTCCTCAGAGTAGTGTTCTCGTGCTTCTTCAGTTGCTTTCTTCCATCATAAGATCAGAAGTCAGAATGTTCACTGATGATTGCACGACGTTCAACATCATTCCTGACTCCTCAGGTACTGAAGCAGTCCATGTTCAAGTGCAGCAAGACCTGGATAGTATCCAGACTAAAACTGAAAAGTGGCAAGAAACATTCATGTCACACAAATGACCATCTTCAATAAGAGACAACCTAGCCATCACGACTTGATGTTAAATGATGTTTCCATCGCTGAAAGCTCCACTACCAGCACCTGCAAGTTATCATTGACCAGAAACCAAACTGGACAAGCCAAATAAATATAACAGCTTCAAAAGCATGTTAGAGGCTTGGACGTCTGCAGGAAGTAACTCACCTTTTGACTCCCCAAAGCCTGTCTACCATCTAAAAGGCAGGAGTGTGATGGAATACTCCCCACTTGCCTGAATGAGTGCAGTGCCAGTAACTCAAGAGGCTTGATATCATCCAGGACAAAGCAGCCCATTTGATTTTTCACATCCACAAATATCCACTCCCTCCACCATCAACACTCAGCAGCAGCAATGTAAATGACCTTCAAGATGAATTGCAGAAATTCACCAAAGATTCTTGGACAGCGCCTTCCAAACCCATGACCACTTTCATCTAGAAGGATTAGGACAGTAGATATATGGGAAAACCACCACCTGCAGGCTCCCCTCCAAGGCACTCAGCATCTTGACTTGGAAATATAACACTATTCCTTTTGTGTTGGGTCAAAATCCTGGAATTCTCTCCTTAATGGTTTTGTGGATCTACCTATAGCAGGTGGACTGCAGCGGTTCAAGAAGATGACTCAGCACCACCTTCTCAAGGGCAACTAGGGTTGGCAGTAAATATAGGCCCAGCTAACTGCACTCACATTCCATGACTGAATTAAATATAGAAAATGAAAATTCTGCTTTTTGGTACATAACAGTTACAGCAAATGTTAAAACAATTGTTTTAGGAATCTCCTGCAGTAATTATCTAAAATTACTTGTTTTATTACTTTATATGTTCATGAGCTAAAAGGATGAAACCAATGACCAACTGAATGTGTAACCTGGCAGAAACAAGCTACAGACCAGTTGCATTCCTGGCTATTGGAAATTACAAATTGAGAGCTCTTTTTCTCAAATACACTGAATCCATATCACATACACTGTTAGCAATAATGCATTAAATCTGACATATGCTATCTATTTAAATATTACTACATTCAATTTAAAAAGCAATGTGTTTTTTGGATACAGCATTGCTTGCAGTTTCCAGTTCACGGTGTCATTCTTTCTTGTTGGATTTAATCTGCGTCATTTTTGATGCAGGCAGCTGTGTGGGCGTCACTGGCCCTGTCACTTTACGTACTGGGGCAGGGAACAGCCCTGTACTTGTATCGTCACCAAAATAAGCTAAATGGTTTGAGACACCTAGTGATTGTGAAAAGTGCTGCAAATTACAGAAGGCAACTTTTGATCAGAAAAAGATAGGAAAACACTTAGGGGCAAGGGAAAAGTACAATACTTGCTTACTGCAAAATCAGTCTCTTTAGAGTGTTAAAGCTGTGAAACTGGACATATGCGTTATTGATCCAATGAAAGTATCCAATATTATTTATCTGCAGATTTAATTTTTAAAATCAAACATTAGTGCCTGCACCAAAATCTCAGCATCATTGTCATGATCAAACTGAACTTACTGCCTTATGTGCAGCTGTAACTCAGGGCCTTTTCAAGACTATAACCTGGTGTTGTGTGATTTTTAACTTTGTCCACCCCAGTTCCACATCAGCACCTCCAAATCTTGACTGTGGAGAAAGGACATGGACTTGGGCAAATAAATAGCAATGTCTTGAAAAATGTCCATATTACAGAAGAGGAGATGCTGCATTAAGGCCTGATCAGATATCTCTCAGAATTTTGTGGGAAGCTAAGGAAGAGATTGCTAGGTCTCTTGCTGAGAAATTTGTATCATTGACAGCCATGGGGGAGGTGCTGGAAGACTGTAGGTTGGCTAATGCAGCGCCATTTTTTAAGAAGGGTGGTTAGGAAAAACCAGGCAACTACAGAGTGGTGAACTTGATGTCAGCGGTGGGCAAGTTGTTGGAGGGGATTCTGTTGGACAGGATTTACATACATTTAGAAAGGCAAAGACTTTGTGTGTGGAAGACTGTGTCTCACTAATCTAATTGAGCTTTTTGAAGAGGTGACAAAGAAAGTTGACAAAGGCAGAGTGGTTGATGTTGTCTAAGTGGACTTCAGCAAGGCATTCATCAAGATTCCCCATGGTAGACTGGTTAGCAATGTTGGATCACATGGAGTACAGAGGGAGCTAGCCATTTGAATACAAAATTGGCTTAAAATAGAAAGTTGTGTTTTGGACTGGAGGCCTGTGACCAGTGGTGTGCTGCAAGGATTGGTACTGGGTCCACTGCTTTATATCATTTATGTAAGTGATTTGGGTGTGAATGTAAGAAGTATGGTTAGTAAGTTTGCAGATGACACCAAAACTGGTGGTAGTAGTGGACAGTCAAGAAGATTGTCTCAGAGTACAACGAGATCTTGACCAATTGGGCCAATGGGCTGAGGAATGGCAGATGGAGTTTAATTTAGATAAATGTGAAGTGTTGCATTTTGGTTAGGCAAACTGGGGCAAGATTTATACAGTTAATGGTAGGGTCCTGGGCAGTGTTGTCACACAAAGAGACTTAGGGATGCAATGCATTGTTTCTTGAATGTATAGTTGCAGTATACAGGGTAGTGAATAAGACATTTGGCATGCTTGTCTTTATTGCTCAGTGCATTGAGTATAGGAGTTGGCAAATGAGACTAGTTTGGTTTAGGTTATTTGGTTGGCATGGACAGGTTCGACCAAAGGGTGTGTTTCTGTGCTGTATAACTCTATGAATCTATGACCATGACTCTAAGTCAAACAACCTGATTTTAAAGAAACAGAAATAAGCTGGAATGCATCTTAGTCTCTTAGCCACAAGCAAATGACCACAGGCATTAATAGCATTAGAATGATGAATTTGTGCCTGAAAGATTGTGTCCGGAAATGGGTTTCAATTCTTGGGGCCCTAGCAGCTACACTGGTGAAACTGGGAGTTGTCCCAACTGAATGATGTACACCTCAACCATGCTGGTCCCATGTTCTGGCTAATCACAAACATTGAAAATGGGAGCAAGAGTAGGCCATTTGGCCCTTTGAGCCTGCTCTACCATTCAGTATGATCTTGGTGATCATCCAACCTTGTTCCTGCTTACTCTTCATAATCTTTGATTGCTTTATCCCTAAGAATCATTTCTATCTCCTTCATAAAAATGTTCAATGGTTTGTTCTCAACTTCTTTCAGTGGAAGAGAACTTCACAGGCTCAGCATCCTTTGGAAGAAAAACTTTCTCCTCATCTCGGTCCTAAATGGCCTATCCTTATCCTTGAACTATGACTCCTGGTTCCAGAATTGTAAAACAAGGGTATTAGAGAGGGCTTCAAACTAAAAAGTTGGAAGATGGCAAGTAAAAGGACATAACAAAGTAATAAAGCGGGGCAGCAATTTAACTGTTGATTACCAGAGTGTAATAGAAAGAGACAGAAATACAAATGGAAGAGTACATCATCAGATAGGACCAAAGATTTGAAAAATTATTTTTAAAAGTTTAAGGTTACATATCTGAATGCATGCAGCATTCTTCTTTGTGTAATCACCTTGTTTTACTCCTATCATATTTTATTGAAACTCCTTCTTCTCTACTAGTCATGCAAGTGTGCTTAAAGAAATATTCTTACCAAGTTATCTTCACCATGTTCCTTCTGAATCTATGCACTTCACATCCTTGGTGATTTCAAACTCTGTCTCACTTCATCATGTTTCTTTCTATGAACTACTGCACACATGTCTTCCCTTAATCCCCATCTCCATGGAAAATTCCCAGAATTGGCATTTGCCATTTAAAGTTGACATCATAAATGGCCCTGCAAATCCCATCATGTCAATCACAGAACAGGCGTCCTCTTATTGCATCCTTTGTATTGCTGTCAACCTAAATGCTCTTCCTTCCCCTTCCCAGTTCTACTCAGATTTTGCCAGGGGATTTTACAAAATCATGTCCCAATTCATTTGCAAGTGCACTTTCAAAATACCAATTGTCTGGCCTTTGGTCCTTCTCACCTTTACTGCAGCTGCTGATTTGCTCAAACATACCCTGATCTCCACCATACCCTGTTGCCAAAGTCACTTTTAAAACCTTGCTGTTTTTGACTATGACCCAATCTTCTGCTTTGGCCCATACCTCAAACCTCCTTTTCCTTTTTAAAGTTTTACATTTGTTGTTAACTTTCAAATTTTGCTGTCCTGAAACACTGTGATTGAATCTTTAAAGCAGGCACTCGGCCACACTCACCTGAACGCCTCCCCAAGTTCCTAATCCTAAAATAGTTCCTCTGTAAATCTCCGTTGATTTGTTAAATGTTAACTCCTCAAGCCCTCATCACCCCTACTCGCTCCTGATTCACCCTCCATGCCAGCTCACTTCCCTTGACCTCTTATGCTCTCCATGACAACTCCTGACCTCATCCAGCCTCCATCACCCTTTGTAACTTCCATATCAGCTTAATACCAACTCATGTTCACTCACCTACCCCACAGTCCCTTAGAGTCATTATGTCAAGTTAATACCAACTAATTTCCCTACCAATACCCTCCACGCCAACAACTACCTCCATCCAACTCCCATGACCCCTTTTCTGGGCTGCATATCAAGTCAGTACCAATTCATGTCCCCAAAAGCTTAGTGGTCCTTTACAGCCATCATGCTATTGTGATGCCAACTCATTTCCTCCATCCACCAGCCTTTTTCTTTATACCCTTTATTCCAACTATCCAAAAATACAGCGTGTGTAAACATCAGGAATCATGTTGAGATGAAATAAATACAATCTAAATAACTGTTACAGCTTTCAATACATTGATAAATTAATAAATACATTCATGAATTCTTTAAAAGTCCTTAATCCCTTATCATAAAATATAAATTTGTATTCATAATCTTATTTCAGAGACAGCTAACAATTTCATCACCTCATTGAGCTAATAATCAAACTGTGCATGTTGGACATATCCTGCTGAGATAATTGCACGTTGGGAAAGCAGTTAGTCACTCAGTCTGATCTAATGATAGTGTTTTGGGTTCTGAACTTGAGTTCTCAATGACCAATTGTCCTGTCTTAAATGTAAAGGCCTCAGATCAAGTCCCACTCTAGAACTTGTTGGCTATGAAAGAAATCAGCCACTGCTGTATGCTAGCATGTATCAATGTCAGCCCAGCCTGGATAAATGGGGAGAGTTTGCAGTAGGAAGGACAACTGGTTACAAATAAATACCAAATAAAGCCAAAAATGATAGCTGACATGGAGTGGATCAAGCAGCATTGTGGCAACTCTATATAACATGATAAAAGTTGAAGGAAGGAGAGAGGGAGATAACACTTGGGTTATGTCAACAATATTAACTATCAGAAGAGATTTGTTTTCAACTTTTAATGACACAGACAGGTTTTTAAAAAGTTTTTTTGTAAGGATTGGGAATTAACTTGACTGCTTGAAATTCTACAGGCCTATTTCCATTCACTAGCATTTGTGTGTCCTCCCCAAGTCTGTGCCTTTCCCATTTGCAGGTTAAGCTTCTTGCTGCAGTGAATGGTGTTTTGGCGTTCTCATTCTCATTTTCAAATCCTTCCATGACATCAACCAACTTTATTTCTGCAATCTCCTCTAGCTCTACACCAGTTGAGCTGAGTACTTTTCCTCCAATTCTATCCTCTTGAGCATCACTGATTTCAGTTTCTCCTTTGTAGCTGTGCCAAGACCCCACTTTCTGCAATTTCCTCCCTAAATCTTTTAGCCTCCCTATTCTCTTTCTTCCTATCTCTTCAGTTAAGCATTCAGTCATAGAACATAGAACAGTACAGCACAGAACAGGTCCTTCAGCCCCCGATGTTGTGCCACTGATCCTCATTGTATGCACCCTCACATTTCTGTGACCATATGAATGTTGAGGGGTCTCTTAAATGTCCCCAATGACCCTGCCTCCACAACTGCTGCTGGCAACGCATTCCATGCTCCCACAACTCTCTGTGTAAAGAACCCGCCTCTGACATCCCCTCTATACTTTCCTCCAACCAGCTTAAAACTATGACCCCATGTGTTAGTCATTTCTGCCCTGGGAAATAGTCTCTGGCTATCGACTCTATCTATGCCTCTCATTACCTTGCATACCTCAATTAGGTCCCCTCTTCTCCTCCTTTTTTCCAATGAAAAAAGTCCGAGCTCAGTCAACCTTTCCTTATAAGATAAGCCCTCCAGTCCAGGCAGCATCCTTGTAAACCTCCTCTGAACCCACTCCAAAGCATCCACGTCTTTCTTATAATAGGGCGACCAGAACTGGACGCAGTATTCCAAAGTTTTAAAGAGCTGCAACAAGATCTCACGACTCTTAAACTGAATACCCCTGTTAATGAAAGCCAAAACACCATATGCTTTCTTAACAACCCTGTCCACTTGGGTGGCCATTTTAAGGGATCTATGTACCTGCACACCAAGATCCTTCTGCTCCTCCACACTGCCAAGAATCCCATCCTTAATCCTGTACTCAGCTTTCAAATTCGACCTTCCAAAATACATCACCTCGCATTAATCCAGGTTGAACTCCATCTGCCACCTCTCAGCCCATCTCTGCATTCTGTCAATGTCCCGCTACAGCCTACAACAGCCCTCTATACTGTCAACGACACCTCCAACCTTTGTGTCATCTGCAAACTTGCTGACCCATCCTTCAATCCCCTCATCCAAGTCATTAATAAAAATTACAAACAATAGAGACCCAAGGACAGAACCCTGTGGAACACACTCACCACAGACTTCCAGGC